>NC_061113.1:51278050-51509155 GCF_002878395.1 Capsicum annuum | reverse complement strand
TTTTTTATTAATTAATTATTCCCCCTTTTTACAATATGCTACTAAGGGAAATAAACCAATACGATATATTATTAACAAGACTTGCAGTCTATGATTTAGACAGGACACAATTGATGGCCCTCAAATTAATTTTATTTATTTAATTAATTATATTTCTGACTATGTACTAATGATTGTTTGACTGTTGCACCAACCTGTCTATACCTTAGCAATGATCGGGCGTCGATCTATACGGTCCATTATCTACCCACTGCATAAGAAGACATCGATTATATTGATGGTCTATGAATGAGGTCCAGCAGTAACAAAATTTAAATATCCAATTTTTTACAATGGTAATAAAGTATATGTCAAATCACATCCAATGGTAATATCCGACTTCCTTTTTTGTATAAAAGAAAGACAATTCTTGTTTTAACACTCATTTTTTTGGATTTATCTTTTGTTTATTTTTAAACAACTATAATGTCTCAATCATTCCAAATATCAAATGCAAAAGTGTCCTACAATGTCATTGTGGCAATCCAGCTGTGTTGAGGACGCCACACACTGATTCAAATCCAGGTCGAAAATTCTTTAACTGTGTGGTTGGAAAGGTGATGCGTATATGAATTTGTGATTTATCTTTTTTTTTATTTAAGTAAGCAAATTCACGTAATAACTTCTTTTTTTGGTCAAGGATAATGGTGGGTGCTCTTTTTTAAAGTGGCTTGTGGAAGACTCACCGATGAGCAGCCTATCAACATTAAATTTTCAAGGCGCTTCTAAGTTTCAAATACTACAAAGGCTTCGAGAATCCAAAGAAAATAGAGATCTACTCATGACATTGTTAAAAGAAGCTTAAGAGCAGAGGATTACTTGAAAGGATCACTTAAAAAATCGAAATGGAGAAGGATCAAGTAAAAAAAAGGTTAATTTTGACCGAAGAAAAAGAGAATGACCTAAAAAAATTATTATATGATTTGTTGTTATTGTTGGCTTTCTAAAAGGTGTAATAGTGATGTAGAAAACTGAATAAATTGATGTATGATTTCTTAAATCAATAATGGGTGCAGTCTATAATTAATAGAGAATCACTTCTATAGCGTTTATCACTCATGAACTAAACTAATTTTCTTGAATACATGCAATAACATGAGAATTGTTATAAGGTTGAGATAGAAACAAGAGAGTCAAATTATGAGTAACCACTGCCTCAGGCTGATCTGGTTCCATGAAGAAAGGTTGAGAGGTTTAGTATATAAAAACTCAGGCATTATAATACACCTCCTCCTTAGGATAGTTCGTCTCCCGAATGATACTAACTTAGCTGAAATACTAAGAAAAGACTGAGATGATGTACGAAACACTTACAAACTGAATCATGACTGAACATCTGAAGTGTGAAACTGAGGTCAGAGAAATAGAGGGTCAATCAAATAAATTCATCAACGAGGTTTGAACTAAGGACATGCAATGCATGAATCTGAATTTCACCGATCATTAAGAGTATAGCATGAGTCATTAAAACTGAGCATACTGTAAAACATGAATACATGAGTCATGAGTTGTATGACCTAAGTTTGGAACTCATAAATTCATGTAATATGATTTGGACTACTGGGTGAATTGGAACTCCTTATACTAGGAACTGAAAGCGTACATGATTTTCTATAAAGTGCACGAATATGAGCTATGATCATAGGGCTGATATGTAAGGCATGGGTAGATATCATGGTAGCTGAAGTATACAACTTTTCACTGAGGTAAGGACGGGTTGGGTATCATCCTCTCCTACTGCTTTTTTGCACATACTGACATTACTACTAAAATCTGAAAGCATGACTTGGTTACTTGTTCTATCATCTCCCCCTTAGCTTAAGTCCATCATTCTAAGTCTGTGAAATACTTAATCAATATCTCTAAACTTATATTTTCCCCACACCATGATAATTACCACTACACCAACATCAACAACACATATAATTTTGAATTATCAAACTTAAATTCTTGCATATACTATTTCAAGTCTACTGATTCACTTTTCATACAACTAGCCCCATGAATGCAAATTTTACTGAATTCAGATAATACTATCCCTACTCTACTACCAGTAAACTTCTGGGTTCAAACTTTTAACTTTAGGTCATATGCTATCATAGCATTTTGAGAAGGGATCTGATGGCATATCTTACTTTGGGTTTAGTGCACGATTTTTATGAACATGAATGAAATATTCAAACTTTGAAATTGAAAATCACTTGATGGAACACTCCCGAGCCTATGTGTAATCCCACAACTATCTGCGGGGACTGTCTAAGAAAGTTTTATTTGTAGGACTTTGAGCTTCACTGCTTCTGTTGTCTTGAAAGTAAGGTAGAGTTGACATGAGTGAAACATGATGAGAATATACATAAGTTTCTTAGAGAACCTTTCTATAGCATGATCTGAGACATGAAAGATGGGAAAATTTTCCTAATACATCTTGTAGCCACTTGTCCATAAGTGTAGCGTGCTTCACACCCATGCACAAGACTCTACTCAACGCGGATTTTAGAATCCATAGGACACTTTAAAACCTTAGGCTATGATACCAAGTTTGTAATGCCCAAAGAGTACACCTTGGATGCCACAATGTACTTACGGTCACAAGTGACCACAAGCTAACCCATGATACTGGTACCTTCTATAAGCACTGGGTAAAATCTGATAATAAAATATCATATTCAATATAAGGTTTTAAATCATAGTTCTGATAATATCTGTAAAACAATATTGACAATACTGATAAAATGGATGATGATAACAACTAAACAATGACTGACTGTTTGTACTAGTCTGAAAGCCTCTAAACTATCTGACTGTGAAGTTGATGGGACAAGCCCCCAACTAACTCCAAATGACTAAATAAATAAATTACTGACATAACTGAATAAAAGATAACTCATCCTTGAAAGATTAGGACTCACCACGGCTATTGCTGCTGATACACTGGAAAGTCTAAGTAAAATTAGGAATTCAAGCATCCAAACCTATGATATAAGACATCATAGCGTAAGAAACGAGTATACAATCAGTACTTTGAATATACTAGTATGATAAATGAGGTTAGGCTGATAAAAATGGGTTCATGTGCATAAGCAATAACTGAATGAATGCATAACATGAGTTACTGAGTAAGAATGCATGTAAACTGTAAAGACTGAGAGTTAATGACCAAACATAAAATAAGTTCTGAAATAGTCCATAAACTGAAATATTGAAATCTAATAACTGAATAACTGATAACTGTATGCTATGGTCAAGAAAAATTGAACTGAGTTCTGAACTAAATACTGAAATTAAAATTGTGGGAGATATCATCTAACCGATATGCCCCAATCTAAGCTAACTAGGGTCTAACCTATAACCCCAGTTGGAAGGGTGATAGTACCATACCATGAGTAATAAAAATGGATGTTGAGTCAGTCCTATTCTAGCGGGTGACCCCTGAGATCAGTCCTAAACTAGCAGATGATCCCTGAGAGTGTCAGTCCTAAACTGGCGGGTGACATCTCACAACCTACGCTGGCTACATAGTTCTGAAACTTAGGAATTGCTTCTAAGGACTCAGTCCTAAGTGGTGGGTGAGCCCTTTTTCCTAGGTTAGCTCGATGCTGAATCCTACTCTAAACTGAACTGGCACTAATTATTGAAAGAAACTAAGCTTAACTGAACCCATAACTGACCGTATTAACTAACTGAATGATATTGCTCATGGTATGACTGAATCATTCTGTAGATATTAAAAACTAGGTAAACAGTTAATTTTGGGTATTCATAACCCCCAAGACTCGATCATTATAATAATAGGGACACATGAAAACTTCAAAACCATGGAAGGGAAATCATTGTTCATAATTATTCACTTAAGCATTTCATCAAACACATGGGAGACATGAATTTAAACATGGGAATACCTTTAAACACGATAAGATAGCACGATCACATGACAAGATCGTAAACTGAGGATTTATTCTGAATACTCATGAGCATGATATGGAAACCACCATATTTAAAATATTCTATAATGCATTCCACTTGAAACAATTTATAAACTTAACTTGAAATTTAAATGGTAAGAAATTCATGGACTTAAGCATGCGAATGAGTGAAACATGTGAGAATAGCATAATTGCAATACTAAAATCATATTTAGGGATTTAACAATGAAATTATATGCTTCAAATATGTAAGGGCTTCTTTCAACGAAAATAGATTGTAAGCATCATGTATAATCAAGATTCATAAAAGCTTCATGGAGATAAATCATTATGAATATATAATTTTATAATTTAAAACATCAAAGATGGCTTCTTGGATTCCATGTGTGAAAAGGGCCCATGGATGAACATCTAACATACCTTAGAGCTTTAAATCTTGAAAGAGAATTTGACTTTTCTTGAACGTTCTCGAATTGGGGATCTTAAATTCTTGATTTTCTTGAAGGAGATCTTGAATCTTGTTCTTGGGGAATGATCTTGGAAGGAAACTTTAATCTTGATGTTGAGAGTGAATGGGGAGTTCTTGGAATCTAAAACTGATAAGTGATGGCTAATAATACATAATGATGCTTTAAGTCATGGGAGGAGTAGGGTTTGAGGTGAGGAAAAGACCAAAATACCCCTATAAAACTAATTGATAATTGCTTAAATTTTTAGTTGACGACTTGGGTTGATAATTCGTCACTTAGGTGACATCTTATCACCTCAAGTCGTCACTTGGAAGCTAAATTTGATGAGTTTCTAGTTGAGCTGACGACTTGGGCTGATAGGTCGTCACCTAAATGACGACTTATCAACTTAGGTCATCACTTGGAAGTTGAAATTGATGGCCTTTTATTTAAGGCTGATGACTTGGGCTGATAAGTCATCACTTAATTGACGGCTTATCAACTCAGGTCGACACTTTGTTGACAGACGGACATGCTGAAGTAAAATGAGTATAACTTTCCACTCTGATATTAGATTAAGGTGAAGCCAAATGCGTTGGAAAGAAGATTCAAAGATATTTATTTTGATATATAGTAGCCCACATAACTCATTATGTACAATGAGTATTGATCTTTGAAATTTGACCCAAGCTGAAATATTAGCTAAAACTTAATCAATAGAAGTAGTTTCAACTCGTCTTTGAGTTAGGAGATTTTTATGACCTTGACTGATATAATAGGACATTTTCACACTATAGAATTGATTATCACATATATATAGATATAGAATCATTGAGTTCAAGTCTGTGTGCATAAGAACAATGATCTAAATTCTAGCCCAAAAATGTAGGGTGTTACATCTACAGTTCACACAAAATAAAATTTCATGCAGTTTTTATTATTTTCGATACATCGCAGCAACATATAATGGATCATTTGTCCATTAAACTTAAAATGTTCTAGCATATGTCTCAAGTGTCCAAAATAAGTCTTCTTAAAATTAGCATACAACTTTTGTTCAATTAGAATCCTTCTAAACTCTCAATAAACAACCATTCTTGCTCTTACGAAAATCTTTGCAGGTAAAGAACGTAACTAATCCACCCAAGTCGTTAGGTCATACAATTCAATGGAGATGTCTTTTGCATAAATTGACAAGGATAGGGGATCATCATCTTCCCCGTTTACACTATCTCTCTTGTCCTCATCTTTACCGTTATCACTTTCACCTTCTTCTTCACTTTTTTCTTCACTATCCTCAACATCATCCCTCTCATGTGCACTACTTTAGTCAAATTCATCAATCTCGAGAATGATTTTTGATTCACTTTCCAACTTGGATACATCGATTACAGCTTTTTTCCTCTTCAACGTTTTGAAAACTTCTTCGACTTTTTGCTTCCTATTTCTAGAAGTAGTGGAAACAACTCTTTTAACTTCTTTATCAACTTTCACCATTTATGATCTACAACCAAAAATGAATCTGTAGTGGTTGATTTATTGACTGTTGGTCTATTAAAACAAATGGAAAAATGTATCAAAAAGAACATTATAGTGGTTGACCTATCAACCACTGGTCTATAACTGTTAGAAATTACCCCTATTGCAATGAACTTTTTGTCGAAGGTTAACAAAGCATTGCAATAGGTGGTCTATTGCAACGGTTGCAAGCGTTGCCAAAAATTATTGTTCTATTAGCTCTAATTTTACATTATGACCATTGATTTTGACCATAAGCGTTACAATAGCTAAATAAAATAAGCTATGGAAAAACTTAATATATTCCCTCCATTTTCTCAAAAACTTTTCATTCATCCACCAAAAGAAAACTTTTCATTCATCCGCCAAAATTCCGACAACTTAAACCTTATTTATTTTATAATCGATGATTAGGGCTTAAACCTACAACTTAATTCAACATTCTCTCTTATTTCTCTTGCTACAATCGATGATGCAATTTCTGTCTTTGCTTCTACAGCTTCTCATCTCTATAATCAATAATATGATTTCTCTCTTAGCTTAAACCTATGGCTTCTCATCTATACAATCAACGATTAGGGCTGCAAAATTGCTAAAATAGCTACGAAAGTCACTACAATTGATACAAACCATTCAATCTTGTGGATATGATCTGATAGTGAGCTCTGTGGGATTTATTGGTGCCACTTTGAAAATCAATTTATGTTGGAAAGTCAGATCGAATTTGGACTTCAATTTCTCTCAAATTTGCACTTCAATTATTTCAATTTGGGAATTTTAAGGTTAGTGTATTCTTCTATGACTTAGAACTAATTTTTTGGGATTTTGGATTTTTCTTGGGTTCATTTGATTGCGTGAAATTTTTTAATTCTACTGATTATGGTCATTATGTTAGGGAAAATGTCAAAATGCTAAATATTAACAACCTGAAGTTGAGTGTTACCTGTTAGAGTTTTAATTATTGTAGTCTTAATTTTTTATTTAATTTGTATATAATGTAGTTTCTATGTTTAGATTGTTATTCTTGTTTATATGGGTTTTCAGATTAATGAGAAATGATGTCTGTGGAAAGGATGTTCCTTAGCCCGTTGCTTAGAAAATGGTACATAAGTATTGCCTAGTGATTGCAGTCAGATTGAGGAAGCTGATTCCGTTGCTTTGCTTATTCGATAGATATCTACAACACAACAGTAGGAAGTATATCCAATTTGTGTCTCCTGAACATCAGGAGTCATGAAAATCCGAGTAAAATATTTTCTTTTTAGGGTGGAAATGTGGGGTGACAGTTAGATTAAGGGGTTAAAAGAGGAGAGTAGTCTCTCAGTTATGACATGTGGAGTAATATTCCAGCACGAGAGTGTTATTTATTTCTGTCTAGACTAATTTTTTGGTATAATTGGCATAATATTGATGATTTACTGAAATAACAACAACAAAAGTGGCTTTAAAAAGCTATTTCCACTCGTAAAACCAGTCACAAATTGTAGCTATAAGTTACTGGAATTGACACCAATACTAATTTGATGGTGTCATTTCCACTATTTAATACCGTAGAGAAGAGATATTAAAACAATTCTAAAATTATGTGACAAATTTCCTTTAGATCCTTAACTTCACGGACAGTGGCGAAGCCACCTTGTGGTTAGGGGTTCATCTGAACTCCCTCCGATGAAACTGCTACATAAAGTAGTAATAGCCAAATTTAAAATGTCAAAAAATGATTAATAACTTAGTTAAATAACTCTGATATGCTCCACTGACTCTACTATAGAATAAATGGCATGTCAATGGATATTTTCACCTCTGATAAGTAGGACCTGTATAATATTGCATCTTAATGGGTGGTTTATGATTCTAGAGGTTCTTTTGGGTGAAGCCTTAAGTAGAGATGGTATAGGAAGTTCTCCAGTGTTGTTGTGTAAACCTGCACCTAATCTATCATCAACATATCAGGATCAGGTGATGTAGTAATGATTGCACTAAACTTTTCAATAGCAGATAGTGTAACAACTAGGTCAATAGTATTGTTCTTATGTAAATTGTTACAAGTATCTGAGACTACAATCGTGTGAAAGAAAATATGTTTTCTTGAAATGTGATCTTTAACTTCATGGATAGTGGCGGAGCCACCTTATGGTTAGGGGTTCATCCGAACCCCCTCCGATGAAATAAATACATAAAGTAGCAAAAGCTAAATTTAAAATGTTAAAAAATCATTAATAACTTAGTTAAATAACTCTGATATGCTCTACTAACTCTACTAAAGAATAAATGGCATGTCAATGGATATTTTCACCTCTGGTAAGTAGGACCTGTATAATATTGCATCTAAATGGATGGTTAGTAATTCTAGAGGTTCTTTTTGGTGAAGCCTTAAGTAGAGATGGTATAGAAAGTTCTCCAGTGTTGTTGTGTAAACCTGCACCTAGACTATCATCATATATCAGGATCAGGTGATATAGTACTGATTGCACTAAACTCTTCAACAACAGATGGTGTAACAAGTAGTTCAATAGTATTGTCCTTTTGTATATTGTTACAAGTATCTTAGACTACAATCGTGTGAAAGAAAATATGTTTTCTTGAAATGTGATCTTTAACTTCATGGATAGTGGCGGAGCCACCTTATGGTTAGGGGTTCATCCGAACCCCCTCCGATGAAATAAATACATAAAGTAGCAAAAGCTAAATTTAAAATGTTAAAAAATCATTAATAACTTAGTTAAATAACTCTGATATGCTCCACTAACTCTACTAAAGAATAAATGGCATGTCAATGGATATTTTCACCTCTGGTAAGTAGGACCTGTATAATATTGCATCTAAATGGATGGTTAGTAATTCTAGAGGTTCTTTTTGGTGAAGCCTTAAGTAGAGATGGTATAGAAAGTTCTCCAGTGTTGTTGTGTAAACCTGCACCTAGACTATCATCATATATCAGGATCAGGTGATATAGTACTGATTGCACTAAACTCTTCAACAACAGATGGTGTAACAAGTAGGTCAATAGTGTTGTCCTTATGTAAATTGTTACAAGCAACTGAGAATACAATCGTTCAAAAGAAAGCATATTTTCTTGAAATGCGACATCTCTCCTAATAAACAGCTTTGTTTTTGGAATATCTAACAATAAGTATCTCTTCTATGAATCATAATACCTCATTAACATAGACAGTCTTTCTCTTTCAGAGAACTTATCCCCTTCTGGAACAACTATTACATAAAAAAGGAAATTTGTCGCTATGACGTTGACATTGGATTAAACCTTTTCTCTTCTGAACATATTCTTATTGATAGTCAGCTGATGTGTAGCACCTAAATCCATAATCCAATTTTATGAATAATTATTGGACAAGAAACAAATAGTTATACTTATCATATTGTCTTGTTTAATCTTCTCAATATCTTTGTTTAGCATATTTATAATCTAATTGTATTCTCCTTCTGTGAAAGCATGTCCCTTAGCCACAAAAGCATGATTCGTTACATGACTAGTTGAAGTTGTGTTAGTAAAGTTTGCAGTAACTACATATGTTGTGGTGTTGTTGTGCATTATTGGTGGTTATTTGCCCTCCTACACCACCAAAGTATCTATGTCCAATTGCCATTACCACCAACATGTGACTTGTAATTAAAATTGTTATAGCCTATTTTCTTTCTTTGCTTTCGATTGATGGGAGAACCCATTATTTATAGTAGTTCTCTATAGTGTGACCTGTGAAATTAAAATACTCACACTTCTTTATATATATATATATATATATATTGAATTAGCCTATAACCTTGATTTCTGTTGACTTGCATAGCTATTGGTTCTGGCTTATCACTCACAAAAACCATACATGTTGAATGTTAAATTTTCATCCTCTATTATCATGGCCGAGCTTGATTTATAATGGGAGTTACTTCTTTTAGTAAAATCTGCCTATGAGCCTGATCATAGGGCTCGTTGAAACCATGCAAAAATTAAATCAGTTTGATACAAATGATTTACATACTTCTTTGACTTAGGATAATTACAACTAAGATCTGGGAATAAGGCATCATACTGCCCCCATAAATTCTTTAATAAATAAACTGTGAGAATATGTTGATTTATTGACGTAATTCATAAAAGTTCATTCGACTCACCTTATCAAAATATTCCTTAAGGTCTTCCCAAACTGTGAATACACGTGTAGCATATACAATCCCATTAAGAAAATCTTTACTTACTATATTCATTATCCATGAAATCACAATTACATTACATAGATAAGAGATATCGTTAAGTTTTCAATCTCAAAAACCTAATAATTTTGCTCTTCTGTTTGGTGAAGTGTTCTTAGTATGGATTGCTTATGTCTGTTAAACTTGTTAAAATTTTTGTGCAAGTTTCTTGGCTGCCTGTTTCACGTGGTTGACAATGTTCATATTTTAACTTAGCATGAATCATAATTTTTGTAATATACGTTGTGTTATTTATGTAGGATCTTAATAGATAGTGAAGATAAAAGTTGGATGAACTGTTTAATATGGTCTGATGAGTTCGAGCGTGGAGTGAAATATTTTCTTGAAAAGGCATTTGAAAGAGTTGCTTAAGGAAATGAGATATTATGTCGTTGTAGAGATTGCAAGAATCAACATTGGCGTTATAGAGATGTGGTGGAGGATCACTTGCTTTCTATAGGGTTTCTTCCTAGTTACACCAAATGGACTTTCCATGGAGAAAATGCTTCCTCGAGAAAGACACATCATCCAATCAATGATGATGAAGGTTCTAATATGTTTGATGATATTGATGGACTACTTCATGATACGTTTAGAAATGTAGATACTGAATCAAGGCATGGAGAAAGAGTTGGAGAGGGATTACCTAAAGATGCAACTAAATTTTTTAAATTATTGGAGGAAGGAAAACAACAATTATATCCTGGGTGTGAGAATTTTAGTAAGCTGAGTTTCACCACTCGGTTGTTCTTGTTTAAATCATTGCATGGGTTGAGTTATGCAGCATTTTCAGATCTCTTATTGTTTAAATCATTGCATGGGTTGAGTTATGCAGCATTTTCAGATCTCTTATTGTTGATAAAAGAGGTTTTTTCCTTTGCTCAGATACCAGAGTCTTTCAATAAGGCTAGAAATGTGGTAAGAGATTTTGGTCTTGATGATGAAAAAATACATGTATGCCCTAATGATTGCATGTTATTCTGGAAGGACAGTGAGAAAGCTGAGATTTACTCTGTATGTGGGACTACTAGATGGAAGAGTATTGGTGGTTCCTCAACTGATGCAAGCTCTAAAATTCCTGCAAAGGTTTTAAGATACTTCCCCTTAGAGCCTAGGCTTTAGAGGATGTTCATGTGTCCTGAAACAGATGTTGCAATGAAATGGCATGCTAATGAACGACCGAATGATGAAAATCTAAGGCATCCCGCTGATGGCCAAGCATGGAAGGATTTTGATCATTCGTATCCAGACTTCTCTAGAGATCCTCGTAATGTTAGGTTAGGTCTCTCGAGTGATAGTTTCAATCCATTTTGAACCATGAGTATTTCTCATAGCACGTGGCCTGTTATGCTGATGAACTATAATTTATCACCATGGATTTGCATGAAGCCAAAGTATCTTATGTTGTCAATGATCATTGCAGGCCCATGTTCTCCTGAAAATGATAATGATGTGTATTTGCATCCACTGCATGATGAATTAAACCAACTATAGGAATCTGGAATAGATACTTACGATGCTAAAACCAAACAAACATTCAAAATATGTGCAACCTTAATGTGAACAGTTAGTGATTTTTCCGCATTAGCAATGCTTTCAGGATGGAGCACCAAGGGAAAATTGGCATGCCCTACTTGAAATCATAACACATGCTCTCAATATCTCAAACATAGTTGGAAGATGTGTTATTTGGGTCATTGGAGATTTTTTTCCACTTGATCATCCACTGTGAAAAGATAGAAAATTATTTAATGGTAAGAAGGAACATAGACCCACACCCATTCTTTTGTCGGGTATAAAAATGCTTGAAGAGTTTCCAAATTCAAAAGTATTTTTGGAAAGGTCAAAAAGAAAAGGTCTCGAGATAATAAAAGTCATTCGAAGAAAAGATCTATTTTCTTTGAATTGTCATATTGGTCCGATAACAAATTGAGGCACAATCTTGATCCAATGCACATAGAAAAGAATATATATGATAGTTTTCTTGGAACTTTTTTGGAGATAGATGGAAATTCAAAGAATCATGTAAATTTTTTATATGACTTACAAGAAATGGGAATACGGGAGGAGCTACAATCGGTAGAAGATAATAACAAAAATGTAAGTTTGGTTCAATCTTCATTCTCCATGGAACCGGAACAGAAAAAATTATTTTGCAGTGTCTTGAAAAATATCAAATTACCTAAAGGGTGTGCTTCAAATATATCATATTGCTTACATATGAAGGAGTTGAAGATATCCGGGTACAAGAGTCATGATGCTCATTTTATAATGCATCACTTGCTACAGGTTGCTGTTAGAAAAGTGCTACCTAAGAATGTTGCATTGACCTTGATTAGGTTGTAGTAAGGTAATTAGTTAGAGAGATCTTGAAAAACTGGAGTCTGAAATTGATGAAATTACATCTAAGCTTGAAATGATTTTTCATCCAACATTTTTTGATATAATGCTATATTTGCCTATTCATTTAGTAAATAAAATTAAGCTTGGGGGTCCTATTCATCTTCGTTGGATGTATTCCATTGAAAGGGCCCTATGTAACCTTAAGGGGCTCGTTCGTAACCGATCATGTCCAGAAGCATCAATAGCAGAAGGTTATTGGTTGAAGAGTGCTTCACTTTTTGTTCAAGATACCTACATGATGGTGTGAAGACCTGATTTAGTAGGTACCAAACTAAAAATGCGAAGTTTCGTTATGAAGTACATTGATGTCCTTTTTAACATAGGAGATGAAGAAGTGGAAAAGTTCATCGAGTAAGATATTTACATATTAAACTTCATTTATTTGTTTATGATAAGGTACATAAACATATATTTATAATGACCTAGTAATTATATTTTATATATTCTTGATTGCAGGGAATATAAAAACTCATTGAGTAATCATACTAGATCCAATGCATGGGTAAGATCAAGGAATCATAGTCGTGAATTCAGCAGTTGGTTTAAAGAGAAAGTTAAAAATGTTGAAGTATCCCATTATTTAAAATGGTTATCTAAGGGGCCTAATATGGTGGCCAAGAGATATAGCGCATATTTTATCAATAGATATCGATTTCATACAAAAGATTGGAACGCCCCATGCAAGACTCAAAATAGTAGAGTGACTTTATCAGCAACAATTGATAGTTTTGCTAGTACTAGGGACCAAAATCGCATAGATGGCATGGTGGTTTATTATGGAGTCATTTGAGATATCATTGAGATTGATTACTATAGTTGTTTTAGTATTGTATTATTTAGTGTGATTGACATCAGAATAAAGTAGATGAGCATGGGTTAACTAGGGTATACTTCAACAAGTTATGCAGTCAAGATGATCCTTTTGTGTTGGCATCACAAGTTTATCAAGTTTTTAATATTGTAGATCCAATTGAGCAGGATGTTTATTATGCAACGAATAAAGTCCCTGTTGATTTGTATGATCTAGAGGAAGAGAATTGCCCTAATATAGGAGAAATATTTTGGAGAGAGCCTAATGATGACATTGGTCTCTCAACTAGATTAGATGAAGGTGACTTTAGATGGGCAAGAGAAGATGGAGCCGTTGTTGTTGTTGATATTCCGTCTACTGAAGAATATTTAGAAGATATAGTTATGGAATCATCGGAAGACGAGGATGAGTTTGACGATACTGATTGGGATTGGATGGAGGCAGATGATTAGACAAGAAAGTTTTTTTAAATATATGCTCAGCATTAGTTTTATTTTTTTTGTGAGTTTTACATTTTCTTTTCGTACATATTTTATATCCATGCTAGTTTAGAAAGTTGATCATTTTAATTCTCAATATAGAGAGAACATTACGTCTCCATATCCTGCCTTTAACTTTGCTTTTTGACAATTTGTTGTTTGTTCTAAGATTTTTTTTATCTTGAATTATGTTATTGTGTTGTTTGTAGTTAGATGGTGGTGTTATTCAATTTTTTTAAATCGAAATGATGAAATCTATATGAGTTCCAAGAGGAATTGGGTGATCTGATGGTACTTTAGGGGCTGTTTATTTTGACAGTATTGGTTTTGGATGAGTTATATAATCAACCTGAGTTAATGCTTAAACTACTGCAGGATGCTAGCTTTGGTGGTTCAAACATTGATCTGTCTGCGTGGGAGGACAAAAAGTAATGAATCTCGCTTTCCTGCTTAGGTGAGATAGTTCTTTAGCATATAATCTAAACAAAATGCACTGTGTTTCAATTATGGGTTCACATCTAACACTAGTCAAGATTTTAGTAGGTGTTCCATCTGAAAATTTTGTGGTTCAGATAAACCCATAACTAAACAACGACATCCACCTCTGGAAATTTATGTGTAGCAGGTTTCATATGTGATAGACAAGGGAAGCCACTAATTATCTATTGCTATATTTTGATACAGTGGCAGGTTTTATATAGTCGCAGCCACAAACTATAAGAGGATAAAGAACAAACTTGAATATTCTCATCCTTTAAAAGAAGTCAGAGGCAAGGCAGGTTGAGGTGGTCTTGCAAGTTCATCATCAGCTAAATACAGGTTCCAGCCTTTCCTACTCACCCTTCTACACTGGTAATAGTAATAGCAGCAATAGAAAATACTTCATGTTATTTAACTTATCAACCTGCAAGAGTTTCGCTCTCATGAAAAACGTTAGGATTCTCCATTTAGGGGTAGTAGCCGCTTAACCCATATGCCAAGAGAAAATCGTGTGTTTTTTGGAAGAAGGTGCCCCAATATGCCAAATGGTTAAAAACAACGACATTAGTTTATTAGGTAATATTATGTGTAGACGTAAAGAGGTAACGACATGAAGAGTTGCATTTTTCTTTTTTATCCTAGTTTATACTCAGCCATCTAACTTCTTACCTTTTATATAAGACTTTTGTTATTACAAATAACACAACAAATGGAAGCACATTCATGCACCTACGGACACCGACATACTAAGGATAAAAAGCTAATGTATGTTGAATAAGGTGGGGCATATTTATTTCCTTCTCCTAATTAGAAGCTTTATCCAAATGAAGATTCTATGAGACAACACAGTTTCCTTCTTTTATTGTTGCTATGCTTATCAAAAATTGGTCGACCAATGATAAAGTAAGCTATGATATGGTGCAACTTAATCAGATCATTGAGGGGACATACAAATAGATAATTTAATTTGAGGAAGGATATAAAGTAAGCACCCAACGGGGATAAAGTAATCGAAATGTAAGAGTAATCTGCCTCCTCCCAAGGACAAATACCACGTTGCTAGCATTATAATAATATGAATTCAAGGAACTGAACACACTTCACAAGAGAGTTCATAAATACCACAGAATAATGGGATACCATTGTCTATGAACATCATTCCTTTATCCAAATTTCCAAAGTATACAAAGGGTACCAAAACATGTTCACTTTATAAATGAACATCTGGACATAGAAATCATGACTATTAAACTAAAAGGTCAATTCAAAGAATGAAAATCATGAAGCACAATTAAACAAACTTCCCGAGACAATAAACAGTATTTTACTTTACTAGGTTTCAAGCTTTAAAGTTTAATTATTGAATTCGGTTGTATGTTGACTGCTTTGGCATCTAGCTTTTTGCATATCTTAAGTTTGATTAATATCTAAGCTTTCGAAGGCTCATCATCATCTTTAATATCCCAACTCAAATCCTTTATGTTATATTCATTCCCTAATAGTACTAGTTTCCTCCCTCGTGCCATATTATGGAAAGTGCATCGAGTTTTCTCAATTGATTTGATTTTATTCCATCTTATCATAGAGCAACACAGCTGTGTATCTAATTTTCCAATGGTGTTACATGCGTAGGCTATGTTCATTTTACCATTTGGTTTTTATATTTGTTCTGTAGAATATTTGTTGTCTGCTATTCACAATGATCCTGCATTTATTAATTTCATATTACTTCAGGTTGTCCAACGATTCCAAGAGTTTTTTGCTCAAACCAAGTATAAAGAGGCTGCTTAGCTTGCTGCAGAATCCCCACAAGGCAAACTTTGTACACCGGATACTTCTGCTAAATACAGGTATTGGCTATGTTATCTAGGTATTGGAAAAAACTACATTACCAAATCCATGTTATTTCATATCAGATTATTTGTTGTCATTCAAGGTCAAAGAGGGTTGTAAAATCAATTGAATATGTTTCATAATGTCTCATTCTATGGAAGGTAATGTATGTTGTATTATATATGTACAATGTATTTCTGTTCGAGCAGGGTAAACACCTCTTCTGTTGCAGTACTTTGGTACACTCTTGATGCTGAATGCACACTATGTTATTTGTTAGTTGGTCAGCAGAAATAAGTTTTTCTTTGTTGTTTTAACTAGCTTGACATTAAATTTTTGCTCTGGATCTTACAGAGACTTAAAAGAATCATGAATCAACAAGGGTGTTCTAGAAATCATCAGAAAGCTAAAAACTTTCTTTCAGCTGGATCATTAGCAGCTCTACGAAACAAACAACTACTAAAACATAAGAAGAAGAAGAAGAAGAAGAAGAACACATGCTACATAAATGTAAAGGAAATGAATCTAAAGCAGAAGGAGAAGTCAAATAACATTCCACCTATATATCAAGTACCAAAACAAGTGCAACAGGTGTCAGCTATACCTCAAGTATCAGAAAAAGAACAAGTGCAACAGGTGTATCCGGATTTCACCTTTCTTGCAGCACCAGTAGAGGAGCAAGTGCGGCAAGAATTTCTAGGCTCCACCATTCGTGCATCACAACCCACCATTGAACGAGTGCAGTAAGATTAGTCATAACTTCCTAATTTACAAGTAAATGAACAATCTGGAGAAGGAAAGAATATATATATATATTTTAGTTCATACTATTTCAAAAATTGTCTGTATTTCAGTAATTTTATTGTTGATATTATTGTAGGTCATTCAACTAACAAAATAAAAAGAGGTGCTACACAAATGCAAGCAGTACATGGATGGACTGACCGTCAACTGATAGTGCTAAATGCATTGAACCAGCCTATTGGTCCGACTAAAGCAGTGGTCATTGAATTTTCCAGTTTTCTTGGCACATTGGTATAGAATGGGACATTTTGTCCTCTTAATCTCAGTTGGACAAAGTAGAAGACACACGATGATATGTGGAGCTATATTCAGGTTTGAAGTTCTCAATATTTTGATTTCTACTTGAATGCTTTTCACAGTTTTTACTCTAACTCAATTCAATCAAATTATAGGAGAAATATGACATTTCCAACAATGAGAAAGGTTGGGCTATGAGATCAATTGATGCTACGTTTAGAGGGTATAAGTCCAGAATCAATAAAGATCACTTTTATGCCTTCACCAATGATGAAATTCGAAGGTCAAAAAGGCCTACCTCTATTTCAGAACCTGTATTTAAGGATCTTCTTAAGTATTGAAATTCCGAAGAAGCTAAGGTGTGATATCAATATGGACAACTGTTATATTATTGTTAGCATGCATTTATTATTGAATTCATCACGCCTGATCTTCCTTTTTACGTTGTTCTTTCTTTCGATATAAGGAAAAAATTCTATGTGTTTAAACCTTCACTGCCTCAATCTTTTTATTAAAACTTATTCATAAATATTGACTTGCAAGATACATCCAAGACTAACAAAGAAAACAGGAAAAAGTTTAAGTATCCGCATACTATGGGTAAAACAAGTTTTGCTTTAATCTGCAAGGTTTGATATTTTTTCATATTGTTAATATGAACTTATTGAGTTTACTTGATAATATTTTAATGCTGACTTGCATGTAACTAGGAAAAAAAGATGGAAAATTTTGGTGCTTTGTCGAATAAGAAATTCTTTGTGGCTCCTAGAAGAAGGAAACCTGATCGAGTATATAAGGACACATCTGAAGAGATTACAAGAAAAATAGTAGGAAAATTTCTATTTCAAAATTGATCTAGATCATTGTTTTCTTAAATATTGAATCAACTAAATTTACTTGCTCTTGAATCTAATGTGTAGGTTGAAATGGAGAGAGTAGAGACTTACGAAAGTGAAGAAGGTACTCAATCAACTAATACATTCACAATAGTTGTGGGGCCTGATCGACCTGGTTGAGTAAGACTACTCGAATGCGGTGTTACCAAGACTCTTTTGAAATAGAAAGCAATTGATTCTAGATCCTCTTCAAAAGCTGATAAACTGGTGGATAAGAGATTGGATGAGCTAGAAGAGAAGATGCAACAAAGAATGAATGATCAAACAGATGTCATTGAGCGAGAAGTTACAATGAACATCATTGCACAACTTCAGCATCTAAAGCCTGGATTAACACTTTATCCTAATATGCTAGGATTCAATATTCATTCCTCAAGAGAAGCGCTTGCTAATCAACCAATAAACCGTCCATCTATTGGTAGTAACAATCAAGGTCAGTTTCTATTTCTTGATCTGTTGGTAGTAACAATCTGTTGGTAGAACTTCTCTTGCTTTTAGGGTATGCCTGCTACTGATTATCCGGTGAAATTTTGGTATTAGTAGTTTGGTATTGTGGCCTGGTATTATTAGTGAAATTATAATTCACATTGACCAAGTGCAAGTGCACATCAAATTATTGAAAAACTATGTGTAAATTCTTTCAGTTATGGGGACTTAACAGACAGACCACAGCAAGGAAAAGTATCTGTAAATGAAAATATAAATATAAACTAGTTGGAGATAAAGTTAGTCATTAATGGTACACTTATATCAGATCCTGTGTATGACTATAAAGGTTTAAACTTGGTTAGAAATGGTATGATAATGTACAATTAGTCATGCAATTTAGGGAATCACTAGTTTAAGAGCATGTTTAATTTGTCGTAAAATACAAATTATTGATTAATAGAATAAGTGCCCAACTGGAGCGGAGCAGTGAAGAAAATTCATTTATTCTTCTGTATCCCACTTCAACTTCCTGTCCTATAGTAAGTTCTCTAATAATTACTAAATAGGTCTGATTTTGATTTGATAGAAGAAAGGTTTGTGTAAGGTTTTTTCTGTTAAACATGTTAAATAAGTAAATATACCGGTACGTATGGGCTATGACAAATGAAACTCAAAAATAGTATTATCTGATTTTGAAAGTGTTGTTTCTTCAGCATTGTAGGATATCTAATTGTTAAACTAGGGAATAATCACGTTTTTTTCATCTTGTAATGTATTTCTTTTTAATCATGCATTGGTTTATTTGCCTCTTCACTAGCTTACTTATATGTGGTTTATGTACTTATTTTGTTGTGGAATAGTCCTTTTTATGGTGTCCAAAATGAAGAAAGAGATGAAAAAATGATGAAGACATTGACCTTAATTAAGAAGATTTTTGGGTTATGGATAAATGCTCTAATATCAATAGTTTTGTGTTGAATATTTTGAAATTTACCGCGACTTGAACTTGCTAGTATGTAAAAACTTAACTAATCATTTGGACTTGATTACATTTTACTTTTGGGTTTAAATTACTAGCTTGTTGCATATTTTGAATTATGAGATTATTAATGAATGAATTTATTTTGTGATGTGTATATATTGTATTGTAATTTATTATGTATGTAAATAAAAATTTATATTGATACGACTATTTATATAAATCGTTTCAATTTAATATGTGGCAATCATTTTTGCAATAGATCAATAAACCATTATAATAGGTAGTCAAAAAGCGTTGCAACAGAATAACAAAAGTGTCGCAATAGATGCTATTGCAACGGTTTAATTTCATTGCAATAGAATCTATTGCAACGGTTCGTAACCGTTGCAATAGATGAAAATAGGCATTCCAATAAGTAAAGAAATAGTTGTAATAGGTACTCAAAAAGCGTTGCAATAGAATAACAAAATTATCGCAATAGATGCTATTGCAACGGTTTAATGTCGTTGCAATAGAATCTATTGCAACGATTCGTGACCGTTGCAATATATTAAAATAGGCGTCTCAATAAATAAAAAAAACAATCGTCACAATAGGTCAATCTATGGCAATGGTTGTCAGAAACCGTCGTCATAGGTCAACCTATGGTGACGGTTTAGATAAGCATCGCACAACCGTTGCCATAGACCTATCGCAACGCCCACTTATGGGACGCTTGCAGAAGTATTGCGATAGGGCTATGGCAACGAATTTTTTGTCTATGGTAATGTTTTTGCAACCATCACCATAGGGGTAATTTATATATTATGAAAAATGGGAAAACGCCTCAGATCAAACATGCAAATCAAGTTCCAACTTCTCCAGATATTGGCAGTGCAATTCACAATAATAAGAACACTATTAAAATGGGTCTAATTCAGTAAAAAAAATTCAAAATCAATACACAATATAAATACAAAAATTCAAAAATTTTCTAGCCATTATCCAAAGAAAAACACGATTAAACATGCAGAATCGACAATATTAACTAAAAACACTCAGATTTCGACTAATTCAATGAAGAACAGTACAATTTTTGTCAAAATCGAAGAACAACTACTCAAAACGGAACAAAAAAAAACTAAAATGGATCTAAACTGACTGGGGAAGAAGATTAAACTTCCCTGAGCAAGAGAAGATGAAAATTTTTGACTTGGAAAGAAACAATCGAGCAAAATATTTTTTTCTCTACAACTATGAAGAAAAATCGAGGGAAGAAGAATATTTGAGAAGAGAGAAAAGTTGCTAAATTTATTAATTGAATTTAAAAAAGGTTTGAATATTTAATAAATACTAGTTTAGCATATGTGCACTGCACATGTGCCTTGCATGCAAGATACAATATTCATTAGATGAGTATATCATATCATTTACGTTTAATGTTAGATTTTCTTCCACAAATTCAAATTTAATCAATTCCAACATAGATACACCATACCAAATGAGAAAAAAATAAAAATCTATACAAATATTATAGAATTTGTTCAGAGAATCCCTTATTAATTGGTTATATGACTCGGCCAAAAATCTGAATTTTCCTTCCTATTGTTATTTTTTCAGTTACATACCAATCTGGTTGCAAAATAAAATTAAAGATGGTAACAAAAGTCTCTATACTTCTTCCATTTTCTTTCTGCAACAGCAAAGGATAATAATAATAATAATAATAATAATAATAATAATAATAATAATAATAACAATAATAATAATAATAATAATAATAATAATAATAATAAAGAATACTTTATAGAACTTCCCCGTTTCTTCTTTCTTTGTATCTTTAGTTCTCAAAAAATAAAATTGCTATTGCTACTCACTTTTCTTTGTTCTTTTGGGAAATTTTTCTATCAAAATGAAGCAAGTTGGTACAATGATACATAACTAATACCCGCGTAACTCTAACCAACTATCAAACATCCACTTAAATATCTAATGTCATTTTCGGAGTGTACGCTACAATCTTAAAAAGATAGAATTCTTAGAACCCAAATATCAATCGAGTACACACATCTAAATGTGTTTAGACTCTAAAATTATTTCATATAACTTCAAGACCAAACTAAAGATATAATAAATTTATCTCAAATCATAAGGAACAATTCTTGAAATCGTCTGATAGTCTCTTTATTTCCTTAGCAAACACAGGCGACCAATGATGACAAGTTTAACGGTAAGTCATCAATATATAATATGAAGGAAAAATTACATAATGAATTATATATTACATAAATTTAAGAAAAAATTAAAGATATAGAAAATTACATACAATTTCAAGACCAGACAAAAGATATAGCAAAATTTACCTCAAATTATAAGGAATTTCGATCCCGTTCCTGATTTTGCACCATTGCTATCCATCCGGTACGAACCACCTACACCAAAAGAATGATAATGTGGATAAAAGAGTTAGAGCACAAAGAAACAAGTTTTGAAGTAAGGTTCTTGTCATGTTTAGTGCATCCTATATTTAAGTTGTATACAAGATTTACAATTATATCATCTCCCTTGTTTACTTAATAATCCATGAATTAAGGTCTTATAAATCAAGTTGTTAAATTCCATGGGAAAAAATACATTATATATTATAGGGAAAGTATGAGACGAATTTCACACCAAAACTAATTCTAACCCTTAAAAATAGGGAAGGAAAATTAAGAAAATCCTTAAAATATGGAAAGAAAATTAAATTACTCAACCTAATTAAATTAAATAATTATTTGAGAAAGTAAGTAAAAACATTATTTTGTCTAAAGTACACTTTTAATATATTATAAATGTAAATATAGATATAGATTATAGATTATAGATAAAAAAGGACCATATTATATTTTTACAAAGTTATATTTTATCCCCAACTTTGAAAAATATTAAAGAGGCCCATAACTCCACAAACCCTACCCCACTTTTTGATTTTATCAAATCCTAATCCTAGAGAAATAAATGAAAAAAAAAAATTAGTAGTATCTGTCAAATTATGTTTTTAAAGTGCGCATTTTTCCAATCTTCTCTACAGACTCTTCACATTTACCGACTTATACCTCACATTTGTGGTGTCACAAATGCTTCATCGCATTTCTGTCCCACAAGATTAGCCAATCTCAGCAATCACTGAAATGTTCCAAACTTGTTCGAAACTCATACAAACCCCTTGGGTCCCAATCAAAACCATTTTAATGTTCCAAAATATCATAACATATAGGAAGTCAAAAAACATGATACTGAGCGTATATGTTCAAAATGAGGGATTAGGCGATCTAACAATTCCATCATCGTCTATTAAAACAATCGAAAATGTTTGTTACAATGCGATTAATATTCTTTCAAATGTCAAATAAGAAAATTTAATTTTGATAAAACGATTAACATTTTGGAGCAGAGGAAAAAATTAGCTTAGAAACATACCCCTTTAATCATATAATGCCACAGTGTCACATCATAAATGAATCAACTTTACAGCAGGCTTAGACTATGAATAAGCAATTAAAACTTTGTTTATGTACTAAATTACAGGATGATTTGGAGGAGTGCAGTAGTAGTTAAGATCAGTCACGTAGTTATCGACTGTGACATTTTCCCTAAATCTTCTAATTGTCTTCACTTTAAATAATCTTTTTGTTTTATTTCTAACAAATCCCCACTTGAGCGGGTAAGACCTTGTCAAAAGATAAAATCCAACAAAACGTGACGCTTGGACTAGAAAATTTCTAGTTCTGTTTTTTATTGGATGTTTAAATTATTTTTGGGCTTGTTATGATCAGAGAATTGATATTTGTTTTGTTTCTTGTTCAAAATTAAAATAATAAAGGATTGGAATACGAGAGACAAGATAGAAAGGAATGACAAGATCACAGGCCTTTCGCTTATGTTTTTGCGTTTTGTCTTCTCGCTCTTTTGAACCACTTCAATCCTTTTTGTCTCCTCTATAAGTCAAGGAGAAAAAAAAAAAGCTGTTTTGGCAACATTATAGGATTTTAGTAGCAGGAAAACCTTTAGAATAAGAGGGAGATTAATCATTTGTCATATGTCTGTTTTCTTCATCTTTAATTTGATTTGTAATCATTATATGGTGGAGAAGTGTAAAGAAATAATTAAGCTATTAATTAAAGCATATCCTCTCTTTAATAATTTAAACTTTTAAATAAAAATGTTGCACTATTTTTTCTTTTCTTTTTTGTGATTGACCCTGTATGAAAAAGAATTAAGCTTCCATGTGAGAGGGTAACCATGTAGAAAACAATGTTGAGCAATTAAAAATGTTTCTTTCTAATATTTTAAGCTTTTAAACTTTTATCCTGGTTACACAAATTTTTTTTTTTAAAATCTACCACCAAAGAATATGGTGTTATTCCTTCGTTAATCAGAGATTTTGGATTCAAGCCCTGTTTGTTAGAGAGTACTTCCTCAAATGGGCTGTACGAGGTGTGAATTTGAATTGATGGGACTCTAATACGGGTACAGAACACCGAAGGAAAAAACAAAACAAAAAATCTAATAATTACGACGAATTGTGAACGGAATGAGAAATTTAATAGAGAACAAAATAAGAAGCGTTCAGAATTACTTGACCAAATTAAAGTAGATATTACTAAAATGAGTCCTACTAACAGTGTTTTTCAACTTAACTTTACGCGTTACCCAAAGAAGATGTCCTGAATTTTAGAATAATATAAGGTCACGTGCCTAGTATTTATAAGTAAAATATACAAGCTAGTATCTTTATAAATAATTTAGGCCTGCAAGCGACTTATGTATATATTTAAATTGAGGACCTAAGAGTCTAAGACCATGAAATAGTCTGTTATATAAGAGACTAATTCTTTGTTAAGGTAATGGCATATGCATGCAACCAAGTCTCTGCAAAAGGAGAACCAAAATTATAGAAAATGGAGAATTTTGTACCCAAACAATGCATGTCTTTCAAACAAAAAAAAACTACTATAAGTACATTAAAGATTAACCTAATATTAGCGAATCGCCGTGCATTTTATGAAACTTTAAATTTGAGCGGTAAAGATTAATAGTAATATCTAAAAATTAATTAAAACAACTAATATGAAGTTTAAATTTAGATGGGGGTGGTAAAAATGACTTCCATCATAAATGAGAATTCCTCCATTTAATTGAAATTATCTTCATTAAAAATCCTTTTGTATCGATCAAACATCAAAAAAAAAATAAAAAAATCACATACATGCCATTTTACTACAAAATGATTTCCGTTATACAAGAAAAGAAAAGAAAAGAAAAACCCGTAATGCCAAATACCCCCTAAAATCTTCGCATGCCAAATAATAGTAAGAATTTATAATTTATAAATAGTTCACATACATGATTGTCTTATTTTCTTTTATATTTTTTCCAACAACACATCCCCACATAGATTTAAAATAAATTATAGAGATAATGCATCAAAATCCCCCTAAACTTGTCACTGCAACTTAATTTAGCACTTAAACTTAACACGCGTTTATTTACCCTCCTTAAAAACTTCAAACTATATTATTTTCACCCTCTCGTTCACTCAACCAGGTCAAGCGTTTGTGTTGTAGGACCACACGCTATTTAATTGGTCCACATTATTTAATAAATTCGGTCCCTACATAACCCGATCCAATGTATATTTAATTAAAATGTTGACCCATTTTAATCAAATACCCGACCCGCTTTAATGAAATAACCCCAAACCCTTCAACTCCCGTCATTTCTCTTCATTTTCATCCCAATCAATTGACCTAATCGATTGAACCCATGTAATTGTGCCCAAAAATACTGAAATTCTTGAAGGATTTTTCAGTTGAATCAACATATTTGTGTCCAAAACTTAAATCTTGAAGGTATTTTTCATTTACATAGTGTAGCGTTTTAACCCATTCGTTTTTTGAAGGATTTAGGATTTTTTTTGTTGTTTTTTAATTTTTGCTAATGCATGTACCTTTTCTGAATTTTTTGCAGTTTGAAAATGAATTTTGTGCACATTACGTTAAGGTTTCACCATGGAGGAATTTTACAACAAGAACCTCGAATTAAATATGTCGGAGGTATTGCTACAGATTATTTAGATGTAGATATTGATAGATTCTCTTATTATGAGTTTGTAGTATATGTCAAAGAAATTGGGTATAATTGTCCATTTTGTGTGGTTTATATTAGACCACCTAAGTCTTCTATGTTGATTAAAGTTACATGTGATGGAGATAGTTTGCGTATTGTATCCAAATTGAAAAATGAAGATACTGTTCAACTATGTGTCACATTTAATTGAAGAACCTATTGTGGTCCCCCCTTCCCCCCGCACTTTTTTCTCTTGAATATGAAACCCATGTGGGTGGAGAATCTAGTTTTTCTTTTCATAAAGAGTCTGTTCAAACCTGTGAGGATAGTCAGAATTTAAGGTTTGAAGAGGTTGCATAAACTCAAAAATCTATTGATTTTGGAGAAGAGTTTGGTGCAGCTTCAACAGGTGTTGGAGAAGAGGTGGGTGGGGTTTCTGGTGGGGTTGGTGAAGAATTGTGTGGTGGGGATTGTACTGGTGTTGGAGAAGAGTTTGGTGCAGCTTCAACAGGTGTTGAAGAACAGGTGGATGGGATTTTTTCTGGTGTTGGTGAAGAGTTATGTGGTGGGGATTCTATTGGTATTGGAGAGGAGGTTGGTGCAGCTTCAACAGGTGTTGGTGGGTCTTCTGTTGCTACTGCATCAGAATTTTCAATCATTGAATCTGATTGGGAAAGTGCAAGTGAAAATAGTAAAGATTCAGGTTATGAAGACTTGTTTGATGAAATTGATGATGAATATGGCAGTGATGTTCATGAGGAAGTTAGGACTTTGAGGGAAGGTAAAAGAGCTACCAAACTAAAAGAGAAAAAAAGGTTTCCTAGAGCTGAAGGGGTTAAATTAGGCAAAAAAGGAGTTGATATTGGATATGATAAGTATTTATCCAAAAAAAAATACGTTGAAGGATAAGATAGGTGGTGATGATCCATATTTTGATTCAGATGAAGAGGGTAGCTTTGAAATAGGCAGTGATGTAGATACTGATGCTGAAGATGAGGTCTCCAACGGGCTTTAGGTAGTGGGAAAAAGACAAGGAAAGCAAAAAAAAATTAAAGAAAGAATTGTGTTTGATCCTACCAGTTTTTGGGAAACTAGTTTATGTTTTGAAAATGCTAAGCAATTCAAAGAAGTTATTACTAGGTATGTAGTTCAAGAATATGTAGAATTGGACAAGTTTATTAATGAACAAACTAGGGTAAGGGTAACATGTGCAGATGATTTCCTTGGTTATTATTTGGTAGTCATGATTCAAGGATTGGGGATTTTGTTGTGAAAAATTATATTCCAATCCATAAATGTACTCCCACAACCAAAAATAAATTGGTCAATTCAAAATACTTAATAGAAAGGTACAAGGACAAAATTATTTCTAAGCCAGGAATTAGAGTTTTTCAATTGCAGAATTTGGTGAAAATAGATTTGCAGGTGTATGTTGGTAGAACTCTTGCAAGAAAAGTCAGAAATTCACTCAACCTATCACTAAAATGAAAATATGGCCACCATAAACTAACCTTCCTATTATACCTCTTGAAACTAGAAAACTATCAGGCAGACATAGTAAGAATAGAAGGAAAGAGCAGCCTGAAAATAAGACAGGTAAACTGTCTAAAAAGAGTGTTGAGATGACCTGCAACAAGTGTCATGCTAGGGACCATAATAAGAAGGGTTGTCCTTTGAATGCAAAAGCTACTATTGGTAGAAAAAGAGGGACAACTTCAACAATGTCAAGTGTTGGTTCTTTTGCAGCAGCAACTGAATCTCAACCAATAACACGTAGAGGAAGAGGGAGACCTAAGGATTCTACAAAACAAGCAATCATTTGGCTTCTTTACTTACTATTTATTCTTATTAAATAATTTTTATTTTATAATAGGATGCTGTTGCTTCTACTCTGAATGTGGTTGGTGTGGCTGGAAAATTTAGAGGGACTGTTGGTGTTGCTGGAAGGGGTAGAGGGTATGTTAGTATTGCTGAAAGAGATAGAGGAACAGTTGGTGTTGCTGGAAGGGGCAGAGGGACTGTAGGTATTGCTGGAAGGGGTATAAGGACTGTTGTTGTTTCTGGAAGGGATAGAGGGACAATTGGTGTTGCTGGAAGGGGTAGAGGGACTGTTGGTGTTTCTGGAAGGGGTAGAGAAACTTCTGTTGCTGCTATATCTAATGTTGGTGGTGTTGCTGGTAGGGGTAGTGGTACAACTTTTAAAAGGCCAAGATTGATTGGTATGGGAGTGCTACATACACGGAGTGGTTTTACAATCTACAATGTAAGTTGAATGATTTCACAGTTTTAAATTATCAAGAAAATGGTCAAATGTCTAAGATAATTTATTCTTGTGTTAATGCAACCTGGAATGCCTTTGAACTCCTCTATAGTGACTGGAAATCTTAGGCATCACAAGCCAAGATCAGGTATCAAATGGAAAGAAAAAATATTGTGACCCAATAAGGACTTCAAGAAATAAGAGCATAAAAATGAATGAAGACAAGATCCATAACTATCGAAATAAATATGAGCCAAACAGGCTCACCAGCTATCTAGTTGAAGATGCAGTAGTGATTGGAATGCAGTTGTGGCTGCATTAGTTTTGATGAATTATTAATGAAGTTCTCTTGTTTTTTTGAAAAACAATTATGCAGCTTTAACTGCAATGTAATATTGTTCTGTGCTAATTATGCAGCTGTGACTGCACTAACTTAATCTTTTTTGTCAAACAATTATGCAGCTTTAACTGCAATGTAATATTGTTCTCTATTAATTATGCAGCTGTGACTGCACTAGCTTAATTTGTTTTGTCAAACAATTATGCAGTTGTGACTGCAATGTATTCACAATCCTTGGTATATATGCAGCCGTAACTGCACTATTTTGATGCCTAATTTTTCTCTTTTGACTACTTTGGTATATATTTATTATTCTTTGATATATATGCAGCTATTATATCATTATGCAACTATATATATGCAGTTGTGAATGCACTATCATATATATGCAGATTCAATTAAATCACTTTGGATTGAATCATGTTTGATAGTCCAATAAGAACAACAACATTCCATTTGTAATCCCAGAAGAAAACATTATATTAAATTATCATCCCACAAGACCTAACAAAATTTACTCAATTCCAAATACAATGTAAAGATAAAGAACTACATTGCACTAAAAATAAGTTAAGAATAATTACATTAGATCAAATTCATTTCAAAATAAAGGATGATACACACCATAATACCAACTAAGAACACCAAATTATAAGGTAATTTTATTAAGTGTTTCTTTACGTAGATCATCCCGAACCAATAGCTAGTAGCTATAACAACAACACAACAATAAAACACAATGATAAACAATGCATTTCTTTAGACATGTTACTTCTCCACTTCTTCTCTCTTTCTTTCATCTTCTCAATCTCTTCTTCTAGCTTCTTCAACTTCATATCTACACAATTATCATCTTCTTTGGATGCTCTAGGCTTATCAACTTATTCAGAAGTTTTCGCAATCAATTTTCTAACTTTATTATGTAGACTTGTTATATTGTGATGATTCCACTAAATTCTCAAGCTCACCTAATTTTTCAATTAATTTAGGGATTATAAATTTGGACCTCGAATCTGTATTTTCTTTATCCCTCCAACACCAAAAATTGAAAGATCTTGGACCCTTCCATGATTAAAAAGAAGAAATCAGAATTCAATTGAATCAGTTTCAATAAAAAGAATGAGAAATTGGGAGTAAAGTATCATCTTTACCCTATAGTAATTACACACCCAATATCTTCTACCCGGGTTTGTCGAAGTCCAAGATGTCTTCAAAGGAACCACAAATTCATGATTGCATCAAACCTCTTGGTTCAAAGCAAAATCGTCCTCCTCCATAGAAAGCTTTCTCAAGTTAATTGATCTTATGATGTGCTACAAAGAATTCACTCCAAAAAATTACATCAAATAAAAAAAAGTTGATAAGAAAGCATAATTTTTTTAAAAGAAGAGAGGAATTATACCTTATAATAAAGTAAAGGGGTTGATTTTTTAAGGAATTTCAATTCTTGTCTTGATTGAAGATGAAGGAGATGAGAAAAGAAAGAGAAATTAGGGTTCTTATTGAATTTGGGGGAAATATTACCGTTGCCTCGATTTTTATTCCTTTTTTTTGTTAAATTTTGACCTTCTACGAGCTTTGATTTAATGGAGAAACACACGCCTTAGTTGGAGGGACGAGAGGGTGAAAATAATATAGTTTGAAGTTATTAAGGGGGGTAAATAAACGCGTGTTAAGTTTATGTTAAAATAAGTTGCAGTGACAAATGTAGGAGGGTTTTGATGCATTATCTCTAAATTATATGGTTGCATATTAATTGAAATCAGACTTGATTTGATGCATCTGAGGTCACAGCTTGGATTATCATTACCAGAACCTTTGGCATTTCATTTTTGTCTGTGAAAAGCAGCCGGTATCTAGTAAAACAACAAGTAATTTTCAACAAAGATTTTTGGAATAATTAATAAATGGGGCGACATCTAGTTGTTATGTAATTGCATGGTGATGGAGACTGTGATGACACATAGATAGTGAACGTGTGACCATTTAATTAAAACCCTAATAAGTATAGTTAAGAAGATAGTTCTACTTAATGTTTTATGAACAGACAAAAACTAGTTACAAAAACTGCAATGTGGAAGGGTCATTTTAATTTTTACATCTTATCATTATCATGGTCATGGCTCATGGGAAGCATCCTTTGTCTTTCCTTAGTTCCATATAATTAAAATAATTTGCCTTTCACGAACAATATTTTAGCTAGTGCTTTTCAAAATCTCAACTTTAGCACTTGTTTAGTTAAACAAAACTAGATTTTACATTTGCTATAAGAAAATAAAGAATAGTAGAGTGTGATCGGTAGGAAGGACATGCTTTACAATGTAAATAAGTAAATCTTTTATTTATTTTCTTGTGTTTATATATATACTAGTGAAATTTATCGCGCTTCACGCGGTTTTAAAATAAATTAGTTAATTTAAAAAAAAAACACATAATTTATGATTTTAGTTCTATTAATTGACTGAATTCTATTTTTTGAGTTAGTTGAAAGAAAACAATGTAAGCTCAATAGACCTTATTTGATTTTGGTTCAAGTGTTTATTTAATAGATAGTATAACTTTTAATTTGTGGATTTAAATGAAAAATTCAGATAAATTTTAAAAGTTGTTTATGTATTCGACCTAAATGAGATTCATTGTTTATCTTGATCTTCACTGTTGTTATCACTTTTGTTTGCTATCATAAATAAATTAGCTTCTAAAAATGAAACAAAATAAAATCAAGATATATAGTTTCTTTTTACCAATTTGCTCTAGAAACATTTTTAATTCAATCTGAAAGTTTAATGATGTATACAATATTTAACTAACGATATTTTAGATAAAAGTCCTTAATTTTTATAATAAAATTCATTAATTCAAGTACCAAAACATAAAACATAAGGGAGTATCACAAAAAGCTTTAAATACATAGAGACGTCATAAAAAACGTGTAACTATTGCTCGGCATGCATGAAGTCAAAAAATACAACTACGTGAGGTTGGTTCAACTTCACAGTTAAAGATTACAGTGGGGTGATAAATTTCTCAATCCTTTTTCAGAAATTTTAGCTTCGAGCCTTGAGTATGAGGTCGCTTTTGATAGGGAGTGTTTTATCTCCATAATAAATTTTTCAATGCGAATCAAGATTAATCATCTCTAGTATGATTGCCGAACACTGAACAAGATATAAAAAAAATCAAAAAAAGACTATTTTCTTTCTAGCTTTTAAATGATAATGTTCAGTTAACAAACACGTAAAAATTAAGATATCAACTAGCAAAAAATAACAAAACTAAAATAAATAAAAAATAAAAATTATAAACAAAATAAGAAAAGCAATACCACACACTAATTGTAGAAACTAAGAGGGAGAATAAGAAGAAATAGAGAAAAAAATCTACACATAAAGTTATGTTAATAAAAAATAAAAAAGAAACTAACAAACTGAGAAAAATTTGAAGATAATTATAAAATGTTCAACAAATAAAATATTCAAATTAAAAAAAATTAAGTATATTATTTATTTAGAATTGACGAGAATACAACTTAATATGAGAATTCGAGACTTCAATATATAATATATAACAAATATATTCACAAAAAGAGAAACTTGAGTATAAAAATAAAATATGAACACCTAAGACCCATTATATACATGCAGTAGCCAAGTGTCATTCTTTTTATTTATCATAAGACATGTAGAAATTTTATATGATAATCTAAATTTATTGCTTATATAAATTTATTCATCTTTTAAGTAATTACAAAGTAATCTGTAGATTTACAAAAAGAAATCAATATAAATTTATTTAAGATAAAAGAATAAATTTGATAAATATACATCAAAAGAAGAAATAACCGCTTAAATAAAATTTGACTTAATGCGCAAATTGTTATCACCATAATATATTCTCTGAAAATACTAATCATGATTTAAAAGAATGCCAAAATGATAAAATTTAAATAGAAAAAATAGAGTGCAGTCATATTTCATGTAAACAATTCAAAGAAAACTTTTGTAGTGATAAATTGATCATCAAAGAGCCAATTGAGGACCTTATTTAACAATGAATGTTAATACTTGGAGTCTTTAATAATTTGATAAATGAAATGCAAATAATTCATGACTCTTTAATTGTATTAGTAACTCATATATTCAATGCATTAAATTTCATTAATAAACATAAATTTTCAAAAGAATCAAAAACATTGTACTATATTGTGGTTTCATTCGTATGAGTGAAACGATGGAAACACAAAAGTAATAACATAATTATTAGAATTCAAAAAGTCATTAATTTTGTCTTTATTGTAATAATATGATCATTATTTAATCTATAATTAATTAGATATTTTAGAATAATAAAGAAGATATAGTCAAAAAAAGAGAATAAATAAATAAAAATGGTGGCCTTAAAAATATGTCACTCATCAAATGCCTAACCTTCCTTTATACATATAGAGAGAGAGATTTAGATAGAAAAGTAGATATTTAATAGAAATCAAAATTATGAGTGTACTTAAATGCATCATCTTTAATAGTTTTCACCAAAATATTTTATATTTTCATCTTTAAAAAAAAGATACTTTCATCTTTCAACTTTTGATTTAACATCTTTCGACTTCTAGACTTTAGTATAATATGATATACTATTGTTGACTTTTAATTGATTAGATATTTAATGACATTTTTCTTTAGTATAGGGATAAAATGATAATTCAATTTCTCCAAATACTTAATACAAATATTATATTGAACTTTATAGGTGTTATGATACAAAAATCAATTTAAATTCGTAAGTTGAGATTAAAAAATCTTGTCAATTTGATGCTATTTCAATAACGTATTTAATTTGAAAAAAAATTACTTAAGCTTATATATAATTCAACAGAAAGTTAATGAAAAATAAAAGATATAAGAAAAAGGTACCATAACCCAGTTCAATCAATAGCGATATGTACATGTTTTATTTAAATAATTTTTTTTTCAAGCACTAAACAACAACAACAACAACAACAACAAAAACAAATCCGGTATATTCCCACATAGTGGGGTCTGGGGAGGGTATAGTGTACGCAGTCCATACCACTACCTCAAAAGAGGTAGAGAGACTGTTTACGGTAGACCCCCGACTCTAGATAAAAGGCAGTATACAGAAGCATCCAAAGCATATAACATGATAAAATAACATAGGTACGACATCTACAAAAAAATTTTACATTGTCAAACAAAGGACACCGAAGTTCACCTAATTATTGACTACTACTCATTCACACCCTTAGCCCTCTATCCTAATGCTTTTTCTCTATATCTTCGTATCCAGGGTCATGTCCTCAGTCAACTATGACTGCTCCATGTCATGTTTAATTACTTCTCTCCAGTATTTCTTCGATCTACCCCTACCTCGCTTGAAACCATCCAAGGCCAACTCTCACACCTACGAACTGGGGCATCCGTGTCCCTTCTCATCATACGACCAAACTATCTCAACCTCACTTCCCATATTTTATCCTCCACTGGCACCACTCCCACCTTGTCCCGAATAATTTTATTCCTAACCCTGTCAGTCCTTATGAATCCACACATCCAACGCAATATCCTCATTTCCGCCATCTTCAATTTTTGGATATGAGAATTCTTAATTGGTCAACACTCTACTTCATACAACATAGCAGGCTGGACTGCAACTCTATAGAATTTGCCTTTTAGCTTGGGGGGCACCTTCTTATCGCATAAAATTCCCAAAGTGAGCCTCAATTTTATTCAACCTGCCCCAATACGGTGAGAGACATCCCCATCTATCTCCCCATTTCCCTGAATCGTAGACCCGAGATACTTAAAACTCTTCCTCTTACGAAATGCCTGACAATCTAACTTCACTACCACCTCTTCCTCTTGCCTCGAGTCACTAAACTTGCACTCCAAGTACTCTGTATTGGTCCTACTCAACCTGAAACCTTTAGCCTCCAGGGTTTGTCTCCAAACCTCCAGCTTATCATTAGCCCCTTGTTTTGACTCATCAAGTAAAACTATATCATCCGCGAAAAGCATACACCAGGCACCTCGCCTTGTATATTACGCGTCAGCACATCCATCACCAAAGTGAATTAAAATGGACTAAGAGTTAATCCCTGATGCAACCTTGTCAAGACCGAAAAATGCTCTGAATATCCTCCCACTGTCCTTACCCATGTCTTCTCTCCCTCATACATGTTTTTAATAGCTCTGATGTATGCTATCGAAACCCTCCTCTCCTCCAAGCATCTCCAAAGAACCTTTCTAGGGATCTTGTCATAGGCCTTTTCCAAGTTAATAAATACCATGTGAAGGTTCCTCTTCCTCTCTCTATACTTTTGTACCAGTCTCCGCACAAGGTGAATTTTCCCAGTCGTGGAGCGACCAGGTATAAAACCAAGTTGATTCTCCGAAATAGACACAATCTTTCTCAAACTCCGCTCCACCACCCTCTCCCTAATCTTTATCTTGTGACTCAACAAATTAATAACCCAATAGTTGTTGCAACTCTGAATGTCACCCTTGTTCTTATATAAAGGAATCATCGTGCTCCATCTCCACGCCTCAGACATCTTTGCTGACTATTTCAAGTACTAAACAACCTAAATAATTAAAAAAAATAAGTAGATTTTGATGGCCTAAAAGAAAAAGTTTCTTCAATATAATGATTGTGAGGTTGGGGGGGGGGGGGTAGTTAGAGAAAATTAAAACTGATATACACAAGGGGCGTCAAATCGGACCATTCACACGCACAGACAAGAGTAAATGAAGACGACACATATTCCTTTCCTTGTTTGTAAGATAGTTTTTGAACATTTTTGTAATGGCAGTTTCCAAATCTCCATAATCTCTCCTCACAAATGTTGACCAGATCATTCAATATTCTCTTTGTATACATTTACCCTCCAAAACATATATAGAAATCAAAAAATTTACAATAAAAAAATTGATACTTAAATAAAAAAATAAAAGAAGCGGATACACTAAAAAAAACTCCAAAATAAAAAACTTTGCTTTGACACAGTTCCTATAATAAGATTTGAAAAAGAAAAAATTAGTTATTCTTAGTATTATATTGATACTTGAAGTAGCCAGTTTATTTGCATCACCATCACCTCTACCATTAATTTCAACTTTTTCAGATCAAGACCTTCAGCTATAGATTTAACTCTTCTACATCAATTTTAAAACCAGTCATTTTAACATCATTAGGGAGAGTGTAGTCTCTTACTTGCACACTTGTAAGTCGGAGAATTAACCTTAAGATTTTTTCATGGGATTACCCTATTAAATCGAATGATAAATTGATATTCACCTGATATAAACTGAAATTCAGCCGTAAAAATCAAAACTGCTACTCGTAATTTCTTCTGTAACATTTTAACACATGATCGTTATTTAAGCTTGCTTCCTTTACTTTCACTAGGGAGTCATTTTTCTCAAGGAACTCACGTTTCTAGAGAAAAATATTTTTTAGAAATTTCAATCAACCAAACAAGAAAAAATTAGAAAAGATTTCCTCCATATAAAACACTGTGTGTATTCAATATGAAAGTTTCAATTTTCTCATGTTCGATTAATCAAAATTTTCGAAGAAAAATAAGTTTCTTAAAAAATGAGCAATATGACTTTCCTGGTGGAAGTACAGAAAGCAAGTTCCACAATTGGTATTCCATATTGATTGTGTTATCTCCACTCTTAAACACAGGGGCGGATCCATATGGTGCTAAGTGGGTTCAACTGGACCACTTAGTCGGAAAATTTATTATTTATACAAGGGAGAATGTTATGAAATTCCTATAAGTATTTAATTTGAACCCATAGAATAGAAGTCTATCGCGGAGCAGTGGCCAAGCGGGTTCAAATTCGCCCTCTCCACCCGAGTTCGATTTAAGAAATTATATATACTTTCTTAATTTACTGTAATTTTAAGTTAAGAAAATGTTAATAGGTTCTTTGTAATATTTTAAATTTTTTTCTCAACTCTCTTAAATTAAAATAATATTGAGCCCTTTTTTTTTTACAAATAAAAAAAAATATTTTAATATTATATTATTAACAAAAAGAACAAATAAAAAAATAACTAGAAAATATTTGTTTATACTCGAAGGTACTTTATCAAGATCATTTTCTATTTACTAATTGAACCCACTTGTATAAAATTCTGAGTCCGTCACTTCTCAAACATATGTCATTTTCATACCTACTCTCCTAGCCCCTATTCCCACTGCTCTACGCGCCTGTCTTCATTTCTAGCTCTCATAACCGGACATAAGAAGAAATTTAAGAAACTAATATATTTTCCTCAAAGACCCTAAACGAAAAAGAATATAGCTTTTAATTTCGAGAAGATTTTATTGAAATAAATAAACAAATAATTTAGTAAATAACCTTTTTATCAGGTAAATAAAAAAGTTAGACTAAGGCAACTGCGTGATTAGCGTCAGCTGAGATAGGGATAAGTTCAACACGAAAAGCAAGAAATGACTAATTTGTTTATGTAAGTACAACCTCTCTTTGGGTCATTTGTGCATATAGCCTCCACTACAATTTTAAAGTTTACCTGTGCAGCAAAGGAAGACATTTTTCCATTTGTAAATCCTCATTATACATGCACTCGAGTGAAGAAATGACATTTTCAAATATCTTAAGTAAGAATAAATATCTTTTATGTGTAAAAGGTAAAGATCATTCATTATTATGTTCAAATTTAATATACGATGGTACTATAAGTAATCCTCTTTTTCTCTCGTATCCTCGATCATTATTATTAAAGACACATATACACATTTATTTATTCAAACCTTTAAATGAAATAATTGTTAGGATTTGTCTTGAATTTTTCTCTTTTACTTGATTTTCTATCATAGTTAGAATTATTTTTTGACAAGAAAAGATTTCCTTATTTAAGTCATGATAAATATGAACTTTCTTTAAACTTTTAAATTTAAGTGTCATGATCTTGATAAATATGAACTTCCTTTGACCAATCAGATTTAAGTGACATGACACATTTTATGAGTTTTTTAATTCACTAGATCTACTGCATCATTTTGACATGTGGCATGGTCCCATGGGCTCCTTTACTTGACTTGGCATGCCACGTCATTCGACACGTGGCGCCAAATTGGGTCTCTAGAATATGATGACATCTTGGGCGTGCTAAAGTGGGCTTAGTCATTTATAGCCTAAATTAATACGATGACATCTTAGGCTTGCTAAAGTGGGCTTAGTCATTTGTAGCCAAATCAATGGTCTAACCCAATTGAGGTTGGGCTTTAATTAAATCCATATATGTTTGGACTTAACCAATTAATTCAATTATATTAATCCAAAATATTTATTTGAGATTAATATATTTTGAATTTAATATAATCCAAATTTTGTATGAATTTAAATTCAACAAAATTTCATTACCTACAAATTGCCCCCTGCTTCAAGGTTGATCGAGTGCATACTTTAGAGACTAGACTTGAAGTATGATTATTTAGGCATGATATCTAATTTCAAATAGATTTTGAAAAACATTTTACTGCCTTACTTAACAAAGAATAAAACTCTTCCAATTTGAATTTATACTGGAGAAGAAAACAACCTTCAATTTAAATTTGTATGGTAAAAGGAAACAACTCCCAATTTGAATTTATATGGAAGAAGAAAACAACCTCCAATTTGAATTTGTATTGGAGATGAAAACTCTTCCATTTTGAATTTGTATAACAATCTCCAATTTGAATTTGTATTGGAGAATGAAATATCTAATTTGAATTTATATGAAAGAAGGAACCAATCTCCAATTTGAATTTGTCTTAGAGAGGGGAACTTTTCCCATTTGAATTTGTTTGAAAGAAGGAAACAACCTCCAATTTGAATTTGGATTGGAGAATGAAATATCCATCCTACAACTCTATAAAAGGATGTAGCTTTCCCACTTTTTCAATATCAATTTTGATATTTTCAAGCCATCAATAATATCGAGGTAATTTCTTTTCCTCCTACTTTTCTCTTATTTTCGTCACTTTTTTCTAGCACAATATGCTAGTGGTAGAATATTAAAATCATGATCCATTTGATATTAAAAAACTAGATTTCGAGATCTACAACATATAAAATTAAGCATTAAATTTCTTCAATATAATTCTTGATAATTTTTTTAAGTTAGCCTTGAATTTCATCATGCTGAAAATTTCAGATCTGCACATCTCTACTAAAATTTTTATATCTCGATGTAGGAATGATGAAATCATAAGACGCTTGATTTTTTATAAAACTAGACTCAAAGATATTTAACATATCCAAAATTCATGATTTAGTACGTTTAACATTATTTTAGACAAAATTTTGAAGTTGACTTTAAATTCTGTCATACTGATAATTTTAGATCTGCACATCTTTACTAAAACTTTCATATCTCAAAGTAGGAGCGATGAAATCATGAACCGTTTGATTTTTCTGAAACTATGAGATTACCAGAAAAATAATTTTATGGTAATCTTACGACACATAGATACGACTATTCATACCCACCATAGAAAAGATAATTTTATGATAATCTTACGGTGCTTAGGGATGACTACTCGTCTCCGCCATAAGAAAATATAAATTTATGATAATCTTACGGCACATAGGGATGACTACTCGTCCTCGCCATAAGAAAAAGTAAATTTATGGTAATCTTACGATGCATAGGGATGACTATTCATCCTTTTCATAATTAAGGATAATTTTATGGTAATCTTATGGTGCATAGGGATCACTACTCATCCCCGTCATAAGAAAAGATAACTTTATGGTAATCTTACAGCGCATAGGGATGGTAAAGACTTCAACTTAAAGAATTAGTGGTTTTGAAGACTTCAACTTATAGAAATATGGCATATGAAGACTTCAACTTGCAGACTTCATGTACTTGTAAGATTCAATATGGTGAAGCTCCAGCATGAAGACTTAGTGAATTTGAAGACTTGATTTATGTCGAAGAAGCTCATATTTCATAGGGTTTTTCCCCCATTGAGCCACCACCATTTGGTGAAAGTATGAAGATTGATGAAATAAAAATCTCTTGAAGAGTGACATTTATGTAATTGGGAACATGTATTTATTTGACACTTATGCAACTGAACTCAAAATGAAATTTCAAGCTCCTACATACCTCAATGAAGATGATCAAGTCACAACGTAGCTCTAGGTGAGTATTTTTTCTTGTTTTTTTTTGTTTTTTTTTTTGTTTTCTTTCAAAGTCCTAAATTTTGCCTAGATAGTCTCTTTCGAGGTTTTCAACCTAGCAGAATTTATTTTTTAGCCGTACATAATTTTTACTCTTGAGGGACAGGAGTGGACATGCAGTTTATACTCGTGCCTTAAGAAGTGTCATCTTCCTTCAAGGATAGCACTTCTTCAAGAACTTGGCGTTAATAGGGCCAATTTTTACGCTATCTACATCGACAAGATTGTAAGTAAAATTTGAATATACTTTTTGTACGACATATGACCCATTCCATTTTGGGGTAAATTTTCCCCCTGACTTACGAGAAGCAACTATGGGCCTTCTTACTGCAAGAACTTGGTCTCTAACTTGAAATTACCTTAAGCAGACTCTTTTATTGAAAGAACGAGATAGATGAGCTTGATAAGATTCGAGATTTTGCTGAGCCTCCTGCCTCTTCTAATCAAGATCTTTCAAATCCACAAGATGTAACTTAGCATTTTTTTCATCAGTGAGCCCTTCTTGAATGACCAGTCTCAAAGAAGGTATTTAACGCTCAAGTGGTAGGACTGCTTCAACTCCAAAAGTAAGTGAATATGGGGTTGCTTGTGTTGGTGTGTGGTAAGTTGTTCTATATGCCCACAAGGTTTCTTCCATTCGTTCATGCTGGTCTTATTTGGATTTGGAGACAAATTTCTTCAACAAATTGCATCAAGTCTTATTGAATGTTTTATCTAGACCATTGGCAGCAACATGGTACATAGAAAACTTACGCTGCTTGAAACCAAAGAGATCACAAATATTTCTCATCAACTTGTCATCAAATGGCTTGCCATTGTCAGTTATTATATACTGAGGAATTCCAAAGCTGTAGATGATACCTTCTTTACTTCTTCGAGAGCAACAACTTCAGCCTATTTTCAGAAGTAATTAGTCGCAGCCAAGATGTACAAGTGTCCACCAGAAGATTTTGGTAGTGGCCCAACAACATCCATTCCCCGAGAATTTAATGGCCAAGATGCTACCGTTAAGTGTAATACTTCAGGAGGTTGATGTATGAAATTCGCATGAACTTGGCAAGATTTGCATCTTTTAGCATAGTCCAAGCAATCTTTCACCATCATTGGCCAATAATAACCCATCCTTTTGATGTGAAAATAAAGCTTCGGTCCAGACTGATGAGATCCACAAACTCCCAAGTGTGCTTCTTGCAAAGATTGAATTGCCTCTTCTCCCCCCAAATATCGTATGAGTACTCCCTCAAATGATCTTCTGTATAGCGTGTCTTTGTAATAAAGGAAGCAAGTTGCACGACGAGGAATGTCAATTATTCTTCTTGGATTTTCTGAAAGCATTCCATAACACAAATAGTCAATGAGAGGTTGTCACCAATCTTTCTTTACAACTTCGAACACGGTGATGAGGTATTCAACCTTACTTTCTATATCCTTATCCTCATTTAATGGTGGTACTACCCATTCTTTATGGATAGTAACTCGTATCTGATTTAGAAGAGTTAGAGTTGAGGCCAAAGTAGCTAGGGCATCAACTTGCTTATTTTCTTTCCTTGGCACATGTTGGAGGGTTACTTCTCCAAGCCATCCCATCAACTTCTATCCATAATCATGATTGGTCTTAACTCAGGCTGTCTGACTTTATAGCTTCCCAAAAGCTGCTTGGTCACCAGTCACCAAGGACTTGTAATTATAGTTGCTTTATGTCGACAACCATCTCAAGTACGAGTATTAGCGCTTGATATTCAGCAATATTATTGGAGCAATGATTCATCAAGGTAAAAGAGTAGGGGATGACCTCTTCTTTTGGAGTGACAAACACTACGCCAGCACCTGCTCCAACTCCATGTACGACACCATCAAAGTACATTTTTCATAGGGATCTAACTTCAATAACCATTACACCTTCATCAAGAAGTTCATCGCTCAGTTCTCAGTCATCAGGTATCGAGTGGTCTACTAAGAAGTCAACCAATGCTTGTCCCTTTACAGCCTTCTGGGGAATGTACACAATCTCAAACTATTGAAATTGAAGGTACCATCTTACAAGTCAATTAATAAGGAATGGTTTTGACATTACAAATTTGATGGGATTTGCCCTAGACTCAAGATAGACAATATAATCTTGAAAGTAGTGTTTCATCTTTTAAAATGAGAAGGCCAATACTAAACCCATTTTTTCGATTAGAGAATAATTTAGGTCATTTGGTGTCATCATTCTGCTCAGATAGTAAAGAGAATTTTCTTTGCCTTCACTATTTTCTTGAGCTAGTAGTGCTCCAGCTGACCTATTTTGCACCGCGATGTAGAGTACCAACAGTTTTCCAAGTATGGTTGTCGCAAGAATTGGAGGTTTCGTTAATTATGATTTGATAATCTCAAAGGCCTTGCTACAAGCCTGTTCCCATTCGAAAGGGGTATCCTTCTTCATAAGACGGCTAACTGGTTGACATTTTTCGACCAGGTTCGAGATAAACCTTCTTAAATATGCTAGCCTTCCTTGTAGGCTTTTAAACTCATGAATTTTTTTAGGCTTGGGCATCTTTAAAATTGCATCGACCTTGGCTTGATCAATTTCACTTCCTCGATGTCGTGCAATAAAGCCAAGAAACTTTACAAAAGTAACTCCAAAGGCAAAATTCAATGGATTCATCCTAAGTTGATATCTTCAAAGTAACTCGAACACCATTCTTAGGTATTTTAAGTGGTCATCTATCTTTCTTGACTTCACTATTAGATCATCCACGAGCATTCAATATTTTTATGGATCAGGCCATTAAAGATGTTTTGAATAGACTTTTGATTAGTGGAACCAACATTCTTCAAATCAAAAAGCATCACCTTGTATCAATAAATACCTTTAGGCATACGAAATACAGTGAGTTCTTTATATTTTGGTGCCATATGAATTTGATTATAGCCGAACGAACTATCCATGAAGGACATTGCCTCATAACCAGTGGTGGCATCAATCATCAACTCTGGTATGACAATTGGAAAGTCATCCTTAGGGCCGTTGTTGTTGAGATCCCGAAAGTCGAGACAAACTCAAATTTGGCCATTCTTCTTTAGTAATGGAATAATACATGAAATCCACGTAGGGTATTTGACTTTTCAAATAAAGCCAACTTCAATGAATTTGTTAACTTCATTTTCAATCAATGGAACCAACTTTGGCCTAAAGCGCCTTTGGGCTTGCTTAATAGGACCATCCTATTCTTTACTGCCAACTAATGGACTGCTACTTTTAAATCTAAGCCAAGAATTTCCTTATAACTCTAAGAAAATACATTCATATATTCTTTAAGTATGTTCATATAAGTGATTTCCTTCTCCATTTACAAAATCACACTCAGGTAAGTTGGTCTTGGGTCTTCATCGGTTCCAAGATTAACTTTATTCAAGGGATCTATTATGGCCTTCAGTCCTTCTTCAAGTTGAGATAGAGCATCTCCAGCATCTTTCTCCTCTTAAGGATCATCATCATTGATGGATATATGGTAACACCAGAGAGTATCTTCTATCTCCTTATTAACTTTCATTTGAGATGGGGCCTTGTTCTCATTTTGGGTTGTAATATGGTATGGAGATCTAACACTTTCTTTATCTTTCTCATGTTCCTTGGTATAAACCACAGTGTGAGCCTTTTCTTTTAATACCCAGTTGCATGAAACCACTAGTTTGGTCTTTCGTCTCATTCTAGAAGGAATCAAACTTTGGAAATCCTTTTGGATCTTAGGTAAAGAGTGTATTGTCTTACTTTGATGACTTATCTGATGCTTGTTACTTCTCTTCTTATTTAGAGTACCTAACCTTTTGAACACTGAACTTCTTGCGGTTGATTCTTCAAGATGGCCAAAGATAGAAGGCCTTTTGTTGGATGTAGTAGACTCTTCTTCTACAGTAATGTAGGTTCTAATTACCCTTCTTATGCAGATACAAATTAGAGGTGGCTGCGTGTATCATAGGCCTTCACGTGCCTCCCGGCTGTACCTTCGGTCGGAAGTTTGCCCAACCTTGATGGCTCATTAGGATTATATCCAGCCTTTACAAATAGCTTGTATGCATTTAGATCGAAGCCCTCTTTCATACTCTTCGTAGGAAGTGTCATATCTTATGGCGAATTTTGAGCCAGAGACTCACCAAGTAGCCTTGAGGATGGATTTATTGTGATAATCTTAATAATAGGTAAATTTAGACCCTTTAGAATATATTATCTTGAGCATCAGAGGGTGATTTTTCTCTTTCCTTACCTTTGGTACATAGCGAAGAACATGAGTTGCCTTCTTTTTTATGAATGCAACACTTTCTTTATTCGAAGTGAAGAGAGGCTTCTTGGTGGAGACTTTTTCGTCTGTCACCGCGACCTTTCTTAGATGAAATATCATCATACTTGATCTTGGTGACATCATCAACTATTTTCTCATTCATGACATAGTTCTTCAAGTAGAATTTTGCATCGGGAAAGTATGATTTAGCTTCAGTGAATGGCTTATTATCAGCAACTATCTTTCTTTCCACTCTGCCTTCAAGGTACTTTAAGTATTGATAGTAAGAGGATGAGATAATTTGTTCTCGTGTACCCAAGGCCTACCAAGCAATAGATTGTATGAAGTTTTGGCATCGATCACATACATCAACGCATTTGATCAAAAATCATCCATACGAATCCCTAACTTGACAAATCCTATGGCCCTCTAGCCCCCTGGGTTAAAGGCTTAGACCATTATACGACTTTTGGCCAGTTCATTAGTAGAGATACAAAGTTTTTTCATTGTGCAGGTAGGTAGGATGTTGACTCTGAATCTCTTATCAATCAAGATTCTATTCATTTTCTTTCCTAGTACTTGACCTACCATGTATAAGGGACGATTGGGTAGGGTTTTTCCAAGTAGAAAATCATTATTTGTAAATGTGATTTTTGTATCATATATATGTACCTCTTTGCCAAGAGTTTCAGCAAGATTTTCAAAAGACGAAGGAACTTCCATGGGTAGATTTTCACCCTTTACCCCCTCTTTGGCAGTATTAAAACAAGATGCCTCAAGGTTAACTTGATCAGTCTTCGCACGAAACCAACTTGGTAAGAATTCTTCTAATGTTACTGGATACCGTGGTTTTTGGTGGTAAAGCTCTATTACCCTTATCTTTTTTTGGAAGTTCAACTGGCTTATGTTTCCTTGGTTTGTTTACCATTCTCCTTCTAGTAGGCAGCTCGAACGACTCCTTTTGTAAACTCGTCTTCTTGCGTTTGAGCCTAGTCACCAGAGTCCAACCTTCATCATCACCTTCGTTAAGTGAAGATTTGTCATGCTCTAACATTTTCTCACTATGCTCTTCAACATATATTTGGACTGGATAGAGCGAGCCAAAAGTGATAGAGATTTGATGAGAATTGGTCATCTCATTATTGAGAAAGATCTTCTTCTCATTTTCTAATTGCATGACTTTGTATTTAAAGACAAAATATTTTTCCAGAGGGTGACCTACAAGCCTATGATACTTGCAATAATTTGGGTCATTGGTCCTTCCAGCTTTATCGGGCCACTTCATCACTGGTAGATCTATGAGTTTATGATCAAGAAGCTCATCGATAATCTCAGCCACATCTGAATCAAGGAAGGGGTATTTTTTTTATGCATCTTCTTAAAAGTTAACTTTTGATCTGAACTTGCTCGAGAAATCATCTTCACACTTTGCTTTTTGCTCACCTTCGCAATGACCTTCTGTAACACCCCGGGAGTACACCTTGGATGCCACACGGTGCTTGGAACCACAAGTAATCCTAAGCTAACCCATGAAGACATACTGTTAAGCAACTAATTTAAAATACATTGAATAACAAAATCTGTTGTGCCGAAACATAATCATACTAAAAATCTTAAATAGTATATAACTGATAAAATTTTACAATCTTATAAATCTGAAGGAAGAAATTGAAATTACATGACTGACTCTGAATGACATCTATGAAGCCTCTACTATACTGACTTTAGATAGCTGGGACATGCCTCCAACTACCACTAATCAATACATATGGAAAAATTGAAACATAACACAGTACATGAATGGAATCTGACTGGAGTCCCTGAAATAGAAGAACTAATCACCTACTAGCTAGAAGTTGCAACTGTCTGATTATGATGTGTAGGCTATAACTGGTACCAACATTATGAGATAATGTACCATATATACGTATATGTGGATCATTACTTCTGGTATGTACTGAGTATGCGGGGGTAAATGTAATAAGTAAAACTGATTTCATACGTAATCTTAAGACATGCATGCTAAGTGTAATAAACTGACCAAGAGGCTGAAGTAAAGTAAAAGCTGAAATATCTTAAAACATGAGTAACAAACATAATCTGTGAATCACTACACTTAGTTTCTTAAAACTTTTGTTTTATAGTATAAGTAGAACTGAAGCTGGGAAAAATTGTAAAACATGGGTATTGTATGAATACTGGGTCTGAAACTATATGATGGAGACTGACATAACTCGAGGGTCTAAATATACTATTATACTGAGCACGAATGTATAAACATACAAAATCGAACATAAATATACTAAGCTTATTTGTTGAACTGAATAACTGATAGCTGAATATTGGTCTTGTAAGAATGAACTGTACTTAGTCTAACCAACTGGACTGAAACTATAGAGTACTATACATATGAGATAAGGACTAACTGAATAATATGAGATAACTGAACATGAATACGTGAAAACTATAATATCTTAAAATGTAAGACTAAGTGTATATTTGTTATGTTATTGAGATAAATCTAAAGTTTGAAAGACTTAAAGCTATAAAATTGAGTATCTGAAAATCTGTATACTTAGTCAAACAGACCTGAACTGACAACACACTAAATATTGACTGAGACTGTGGGAGCTATCATCTAACCGACATAAACCATGTGAGCTATCATGGAGTCCAATGTCTGACTCACGTTGAGGAGGGTTGTTCTATCCTTGCCATTGGAATAGAACCTGAACTATAGTGATCACTTATCGGAGCCCATATTGGGTAAGGGGAAACACTCTCTGGTGAGACCCCTAAACATACGGTGGCATGTAGTTTCTGGGAAAGCAGGATGCGCTGAACCCACACTTCCCACTCAGTACTAAATTCTACTCCCAATTGAAGGACACTAAAATTACTAACTGGAGCATGCACTGAAGCTGATAGGATAAGCTCAGGTCATGGTGTTTTGAATATAATAGTTCATATAAATTCTAGTGTAATTACTAATATTTAAACTGATCGTGATAACTAATTGGTTGACAAGACTCATGGTTTATTTGAAACCATTCTAAAAATACTAAAACTAAGTAAACAGCTAAATTTTGGGTATTCATAACCTCCACGACTCGATAGAAATAACAACAGGGACATACTACAGCTTCAAAACCATAATAAGAAAGCATTATTCAAAGAAACCCATTACTTGGGCATTTCATCAAACACACGGGGACCATAAACTTGTGCATGGGAATATCTTAAACATGAAAGCTTGACATGATTACATAACTAAAATCATGAATTGGGGATTTACAGAAAATTCTCTTGAAATAGGACATGGGCATTTCATCACATCATGAAGAGATCATAGCTTGAACATAAGGATATCTTAAACATGGGAGATCAATAGAGTTACATGACAAAATTCATAACTTGGGGATTCATCTTGAAATTGATTGAACATGATATGAGAATTTCATAAAACATGTGGAAAACATGAATTTGAAACATAGGAATATTGCTAAAAATCATGAATTTGGGATCTATCATGGAATTCACTTGAATAAAGCATGGGAAACCCAAATTCATAGCATGGGGAATTCAACATCTTGCAAGGAATCACACATGGACTGAATTGAATTAAAACACTATGAAATCATGAAACTAAATCTTTCTTGAACATACAAAACTCCATAATAAGAATAAAATTTCATTCCTTAATTGAAAAGAGGGTTTTTTGGGCTCCATGGGTGAAAGGGGACCCATGGATGAACTCCCACATACCTTAATTAGATGATTTCTTGAAGATTCTTAGGAATTTCTTGAGGTTTCTTGATCATAGTAACTTGAATTATTTGTGTTCTTGAATGAAAGACTTGAACTTATAAATGAGGGTAAAGATGAGGCTTTTTATGAGAGTAATTTTGAAGAAAATGCGAAAATAATGCCCTTTTTTATGCTATAAATCGTTCCTTGGATGTTTGGGGTTGAGGGGAAAGGACTAAAGTGACCCTTGACCCTTAAGAAGTTGAAAATGTGAATGAATGAACTAGGTGATGCGATTTTCAGTCCGGGTTGATAGAGCCCGCTATGCCCCCTATAGAGCAGTGCAGCAAGGCCCGTGGCATGGGCATATCACCTCCAGTTACTGCCTTTCATGGAAAAAGCCATAAATTTTTGTTCGGGTATCAAATTATGGTGAAATTGATATTATTGGAAAGATGATTCAATTATCCACAATTTGGTGGATCTTGAGCTGAAAAATTCCACGTCTATCAAAAGTTATGCACATTTAAAGTAGACCCTTGTAGAATCGACTACCAAACTTTGGACGAATCAAAGGCTCTAAGATCACCTTTGTTTTAAGCGATTCTTATGAATTTTTTTTACCTCAAAAGCACATCAAACACGAGGATAAAGATCATGAAACTTATATTCATATGAGAATCATTTGGATTATATCTTAGACATATAGGAATGATGATTCAAAGACTAGCCTGAAAATGCGGGGTCTTACATTATTTCCTCCTTGGAAATATTCATCCTCGAATGACACTAGATAGACTGAGAGTACCATAAAAAGGTAATTGAGATCATATTCTAAGTATGCATGACTTGGAACATAATTATATAACCGATTCTGAGCCTGATACATGAACTAAACTGATTTTGTGAATACATGCAGACACATGAGAACGGTTATAAGGCTGAGATAGAAATAAGAGAATCAAATTATGTGAAATTATTACTTCAAGATGGATCTTATTTCATAAAGAAAATATTAAAGGGTTTGGAAATTAATACTCGGGGTATTACAATACATCTCCACTTGGGATATTTCGTCCCCCAAATGATACTGACTTAGCTGAAATGCTGAGGAAAGACTAAGATGATACATGGGATATTTATAGATTGAATCATAATTGAAAATCTTGAATCTGAAACTAATGCATATACATAAACTGAACTAAATTTAAAATTTGCATGGACGTGAATTGTCTCATGAATAGGGAAGATAGAAAACCATAGGAACTTGTCTGTCCAATTGCTAGATCGGATTGCTAGCTATACGGACTGAATTATACTGAAATTCTAAACTCAACTATACATTCCACTTCAAGACTACATTTCACATAAGGCTACTTAAAATATTCACATGGGCACTGATAACTCTACCTGCTGAAGTCTAGGCTGAACTGAATTCTCTCACTATGTTCAAGCCTACCCAAATCTACAAAGTGCACACATAATACTATAATACCAGTTTGAATCATGAATTCAATACACCCTGCATTTTCATAACTTCTCATCTCAAGAATAATACTCATTCCCACAATCCTTACATAAGGAGAGGTCACAAAACAGTAAAAACATGAGGACCTGAAACATGAAAGAATACTATGTATAATGTGACACTTAAATGAGGCCTGAGGAATAGAGTATCAATATAATGGATTCATAAAAGTGGTCTCAACTGAGGACATACATGACATAAACTGAATTTCGCTGATCATTAGAGGTGTAACATGAATACTTGGAACTGAACATACTGTAAAACATGAGTACATGAGTCATAAGATGCATGACCTAAGTTTAGAGTTCATGATTTCATGGAACATAATTTATACTGCTGAGTGAACTGGAACTCCTCATACTGGGAATTAGAAGCGTACATGATTTTCTATAAAGTGCATGAATATGAGTTGGGATGATGGACATGACTTGTAAGGCATGAGTAAATGTCGTGATGACTAAAAAACTTTGTACTGAGATAAGAATAGGTTAGGAATCATCCTTCCTTACTACTTTTCTAAACATACCGGAATCACTACTAAAATTTGAGAGCCTGATTTGGTTACTTGCTCTATCATCTCCCCCTTAGCTTTAAGCCGTTATTCTAAGTCTATGGACCTCTCTACTAAACTCTAAACTGAACTGCCACCACTTTACTCTAGAGTCTGGGGTAATACCCATAATGATAAAATCACCTAGAAAAAACTACTCTTGATAATGTAGGGCCCACTACTAGTACTTTATTCTAAGATACAACTTTTACTTCTTATAGCCCCAATAGTCATCATATAATAACTTAAACACTTACTAACTTATAATCTTCATGAGTATCCCCACACCCTGAGTTCACACCATCTAGAATTTCAAATTATCTTTCTATTAGCTCAATCATCAAAGATTCAAACTTAGATTCTAACACATAACATAGATATCCCGAAACCTTTAGTGAACCATACTAACTTCCTTCACAAATAACTAATATCACATCTCTAAACTTACATTTTCCCCTAAACCATGAGAATTACTATTACACTTGAACATCTAATATTAACAACCTATATCCCATAACCGGTTATGGTAACTGTCTGAGAAAGCTCTATCTGTAGGAATTTGAGTTTCGCTATTTCTATTACCTCGAAATCAAGGCAGAGATGGCATGAATAAAGCAAGATAAGAATCTATATAAGTTTCTTAGAGGACACTTCTACTGCATGATCTGAGATATGAAAGAAGGAAAATATTTCCTAAATACTCTGTTGCCTTACGAAAAAAAGTACAGACATCTCTGTACCATTCCGTAAGACTTTACTAGACATGGCTTCATAGACATCTAGGACACTTGAACTCTTTGCTCTGATACCAAGTTTGAAATTCCCCGGGAGTACACCCTGGAAGCGACACAGTGCTTTGAATAATAAGTGATCCTAAACTAACCCATGAACTGGCATACTGTTAATAAACTAATTTAAAATACATTGAATAGCAAAATCTACTATGAGGAAACATAATCATACTAAAAATTTGAAATAGTATGTAACTGATAAAGTTTTACAATTTTATAAATCTAAAAGAAGAAATTGAAATTACATGGCTGACTCTGACTGACATGTATGAAGCCTCTACTATACTGACTTTAGGTAGATGGTACATGCCTCCAACTACCACTAATAAATACATATGGGAAAATTGAAACACAACAAAGTACATGAATGAAATCTGACTGGAATTCCCAAAATAGTAGAACTCATCACATGCTGGCTGGAAGCTGCAACTGTCTGATTATGATACGTAGGCTATAACTGGTAACTACATTATGAGATAATATAGCACATAGACGTATATGTGGATCATTACTGCTAGTATGTACTGAGTATGTGGCGGTGAATACAATAAGTAAAACTGATCTCACATGTAATCTTAAAACATGCATGCTAAGTGTAGTAAACTCACCAAGAGGCTAAAGTAAACTGAAAGCTAAAATATCTTAAAACATAAGAAAGAAACATAATCTGATAAGCTAGTGAATCACTACACTTAGTTTCTTAAAGCTTTTCTTTTATAATATAAGTAGAACTGAATTTAGAAAAATCATAAAACATGGGTATTGTATGAATAATGGGTCTGAAACTACGTGATGAAGACTGTCATAACTTGAGGGTCTGAATATACAATTATATTAAGTACGAATGCATAAACATACAAAACCAAACATAAAATATACTAAGCTTATTTGATAAACAGAATAACTGATAGCTAAATATTGGTCATATAAGACTGAACTGTACTTAGTCTGAACAACTGGACTGAAACTATGGAGTATTGTACATATGAGATAAGGAATAACAAAACAATATGAGATAACTAAACATAAATGCATGAAAACTGTAATATCTAAGAATGCAATTCTAAGTGTATATTTGTTATGTTACTGAGATAAATCTAAAGTTTGAAAGACTTAAAGCTGCAAAACTGAGTATCTTAAAGTCTGTACACTTAGTCAAGTAAACCTGAACTGACAACACACTGAATATTAACTGACACTATGGGAGCTATCATCTAATTGACATAAATTATGTGAGCTAACATGGAGTTCAACGTCTGACCCACGTTGAGGAGGGTTTTTCTATCCTTGCCATTGGAATAGAACCTAAACTATAGTTATCACTTATCTGAGCCTATATTGGGCAAAGGGAAACACTCTCTGGTGAGGCCCCTAAACCTACAGTGGCACGTATTTTTTGGGAAAGTAGGATGTGCTAAAGCCAAACTTCCTACTCGGTGCTAAATCCTACTCCCAACTGAAGGACAATAAAAGTACTAACTAGTGCATGCGTTGAAGCTGATAGGATAAGCTTAGGTCATGGTGTTTTGAAAATAATAGTGCATATGATTCTGGGGTAATTATTAACATTTAAACTGATTATGATGACTAATTGGATGACAAGACTCATGGTTTATCTGAAACCATTCTGAAAATACCAAAACTAAGTAAACAGCTAAATTTTGAATATTCATAATCCCTAGGACTTGATAGCAATAACAACATAGACATACTACAACTTCAAAACTATAATAAGAAAGCATTATTCAAAGAAACCCATCACTTGGGCATTTTATCAAACACGTGGGGACCATACACTTGTGCATGGGAATATCTTAAGCATGGAAGCATGACATGATTACATAACTAAAATCATGAATTGGGGATTTACATAAAATTCTCTTGAAATAGGACATGGGCATTTCATCACATCATGTAGAGATCATAGCTCGAACATAAGGATATCTGAAACATGGGGAACAATAGAGTTACATGGAACAATTCATAACTTGGGGATTCATCTTGAAATTGATTGAACATGATATGAGAATTTCATCAAACATGTGAAAAGCATGAATTTGAAACATGGGAATGTTGCTAAGAATCACGAATTTAGGATCTATTATAGAATTCACTTGAAATGAAGTATGGAAAACTCAAATTCATGGCATGGAGAATTCAACATCTTGCATGGAATCACACATAGACTGAATTGAATTAAAAACACTATGAAATCATGAAACTAAATCTTTCTTGAACATACAAAATCTATAATAAGAATAAAATTTCATTCTTTAATTGAAAAGAGGGTTTTTGAGCTCCATGGGTGAAAGGAGACCCATGGATGAACTCCCTCATACCTTAATTAGATGATTTTTTGAAGATTCTTGAGAATTTCTTAAGGTTTCTTGTACTTGGAATCTTGAATTCTTTGTGTTCTTGAGAGAAAGCCTTAAACTTTTTCATGGGGTAAAAGGAAGGGTTCTTATGAGAGTAATTTTGAAGAAAATGGGCAAATAATGCCCTTTTTGAAGGTATAAATCATCCCTTGGACGTTTGGGGTTGAGGAGAAAGGACCAAAGTGCCCTTTGACCCTTAAGAAGTTGAAAACATAAAGGAATGAACCAGGTGACACAAATTTTAGTCTGAGATGATAGAGCCCGTGACGCCCCCTCTAGAGCGGCGCAGTAAGGCTTGCGGCGCGGTCATGTCGCCTCCAGTTCCTTACTCTCACGAAAAAAGCCATAAATTTTTGCTCAGGTATCTAATTAAGGAGAAATTGGTATTGTTGGAAAGCTGATTCAATTATCTACAATTTAATGGATCTTAAGATGAAAAATTCCATGTATATAAAAAGTTATACATGTTTAAATTAGATCATTGTAGAATCGAATACCAAACTTTGGATGAATCAAAGGGTCTAAACTCAACTTTGTTCTAAATGATTCTTATGAATATTTTTCACCTCGAAAGCACATAAAAAACAAGGATAAAGATTATAAAACTTATATTTACATAGTAATCATTTGGATTATAGCTTATACATGTAGGAACGATGGTTTAAAGACTAGCCTAAAAATGAGGGATCTTACACCTTCACAGAAGACACGTCAACATTCAGAAATTCTTTGTTATCATTTTTGGGGATAAACTTTCCCCATATTTTGGGTTCCTGCTTATCCTTTCCCCTTTGAGGGTCATGAATAGACGTTATTCCCTTTCTGGTAGAAGACATGCTCAACTCTATGTCGTGAGTAGCATATCTTACTCTTCAAAGGATTTTAGCTTAATGCCTTTTAAGATATAGAGAAGCTCTCGGTGCATTCCTTGGACGTGCATCTCTATTACAGAAGCTTTGCTGAGCCTATCTTTGTATTTTAGGCTAGCATTTCTACATCAATTGATAAAGTCAATGACTGGCTCATCCTTTATTTATTGAGTATTTGTGAGCTCTACCATGCTCACTGTACGCCCGGTGCTATAAAAGTGATTCAGAAACTCATGCTCCAATTGCTCCCAACTATTGATAGAGTTAGGCTCAAGTTCTGTATACTAATCAATGGTGTTTACCTTTAGGAAATGAACAAAATATTTGAAATTTGAACAAAATATCTCACCAAAGTATGCAACATGCTGTTTTGGGTTTTCTTTTTCCTTAAATTATTGAAATTTGAGGGGTTGATATTCGGCAGGCATTTTGAGGCTATCAATTCTTGCAGTGTAGGGTTTGGCATACGCAAGGGAAGACTTGGTGACAACATTATACTTGTCTTTGAGGGTCCCTTTAATGAATTCCTTCAATTGCTCAATCATGATCATTATCTCAAAAGAAACTTATACCTCCTTAGTTGGTGGTGTTTGTTTCACAGAATGTTCTATCTCGTGACCTTCCAAAGCTTTCCTAGGTGTATGGCTAGACTCTCCATCTATCAGGCCCTTTATCCTGTCTACTATCTTATCAATCCAAGCATTTTGATTTTGAACATATTTGGTTAGGCCCTCAATTGCCTTTGTTAGATTCGTAAGCTACTCCTCCATAGACGAGGCATCAGTAACCATTGCTTGCATGATCACTGAATACCTTGGAGAGTAACACAAATTATCGGATAAGTTGATCTTCGAAGTGCTCATCTTATGTGGTATAAGTGGAGATGACGCATTTGTTGAATGACCATTGCTCTTTGTGTCAGAGTATTTGGAACCAGAATGCTCAAGTAGAGCCAGAGTCTTCTTAAGCAATTTTGCCACACTGTTTCCTTCTCCCGAAGCACTTGTATTAGACTTCATTTCTTTTGGGGTTGAAGATCCAAAAACTAGAGTTGGCGCGGACGATACTGAATGTTTTTGTTCTCCTAGCATGTTGGCTTTTCTCCTTGTGACAACTCCCAAACTTTCGAAAGTAACACCAAGGATGCTTCTACTTCGGTAGAGAACTTTGAATTAGTAGCCTCGGAAGTAGTGGATTGAGAATTGATCTTCTTGGAAGTCATTTCAGCGTTCTTAATCTTCAAATTTAGAAAAGTTTAGATGAGAGGTAGAGATCGTCCCACTGGGTGTGCCATAATTTATTGGACAATAAAATTCTAGAGACTAAAAATAATAATTGAGACAAGAAAAATACTGCAACCATTGATTTATTGATTTTAATGTGAGTATTACAATCTCTCTGAATCCCCTGATTCTCCTTTTCAACTGTAAATTCAAAGGCTTCGAGCTTGATCTTGAACTTGAACTTGAACTTGATGGAGTTGATCTTGACTTTTGCTTGAATCCAAGGGCTTCATAGCTTGTTCTTCAATCTTGTGGTCTTGATCTTGAACTTGAACTTGATTTGTGAATTTGATGGATTTGATTTTGACTTGTGCTTGAATCTAAGGGCTTCGTAGCTTGTTCTTGAATCTTGCGATCTTGATCTTGAACTTGAACTTGATTTGTGAATTTGATGGATTTGATCTTGACTTGTGCTTGAATCCAAGGGCTTTATAGCTTATTCTTGAATCTTGCGGTCTTGATCTTGAATCTTGATTTGCGAATTCGATGAACTTGATCTCAACTTGTACTTGAATTCAAGGGCCTTTGAGCTTTTCTTGGATCTTGTAGTCTTGATCTTGAATCATGACGAGCTGATCTTGAATGCTTGAATTTTTAGAGAAATATGTGGCGTTTGATCCACGAGCTCTCTCTTGATTCTTGCTAGTCTTGTTGGTGTTTTTCCTGAATTATGAGGCCCCTGTGTATATAGTTGTTGGAAGTAAAGAGTCATGATAAATATGAACTTCCTTTGACCAATTAGATTTAAGTGACATGGTTTTGATAAATATGAATTTCCTTTGATCAATTAGATTTAAGTGACATGACACATTTTATGGGTTTTTTTTAGTTCACTAGGTCTATTGCATCATTTTGACATATGACATGGTCCCATTGACTCCTTGACTTGACATGCCACGTAATTCAACACGTAGCGCCAAATTGGGCCTCTAGAATATGATGACATCATGGGCGTGCTAAAGTGGGCTTAGTCATTTGTAACCCAAAATAATATGATGACACCTTGGGCTTGTTAAAGCCGGTTTAGTCATTTGTAGCCCAAATTAACGGTCTAACCCAATTGAGGTTGGACTTTAATTAAATCCATATATGTTTGGACTTAATTAATTAATTTAATTATATTAATCCACAATATTTGTTTGAGATTAATATATTTTGAATTTAATATAATCCAAATTTTATACGGATTTAAATTTAACAAAATTTTACTACCTACACACACATTTTAAGAAATAATAAATAATAGGATAATTTTACTATATTAATATTTGAATATAATAAATTTATTATTTAAAAAATAAATAGTATTTAATAGCAAGGATAAAATTGACACAGATAATAAAAAATTAAATGAACGGAGCTCGTATATATTTTAAATGGCCGGCCTGTAATTAATAAACTTAATTCTTTGACCCTCCCCACAATTCTTTTTCTTTTCAAAAATAGAAAGCCCTTAAATTGTCGCATATTCCAGCATACGCTAATTATTATCCATTAACTTCATTCCCATTATTAATTACCAACTACATCTAATTAACCAAACAATCAAGTTTATATTTTCTCCTAATTAGTGGAAACAATTCATAACAAAGACTCCAATATGAATTTGTCAACTCATAATCATCAAGAAGTTGACCAGCAAAAGCACCAAGACAATATTGGCGTTGGCCGATCTTACGAGTGTGTCTTTTGCAAAAGAGGATTCAACACTGCCCAAGCTTTAGGTGGCCATATGAACATCCACAGAAAGGACAGAATCAGAATAAACAGACCAAATCAGAACCAGAACAACGGACGTTACCATGCTGCCGCGGCCCATGTAAATTTCCGGACATATTTTCCGGCCTATTCTTCCACATCCACTACAAGCCCGTTCTTGATGAACGGGCCTGATAGTGGCTCGGAAGATCACAACAATACTCAGCAGTGTCTAAATTTGTTTGGAGATGATTGGCGTATGAGTTTGAGCTTGCAATTTGGTGCGCATGCAGTAGAAACTATGGAAACTAATAAAGGGACAGGAGATGATTTGGATTTGGAGCTTCGGTTAGGCCATGATCCTTAATTATATCTAATTAGAGGATTATAAACTCTTGGAATTATGGAGTAAAGCAGGTTATTGGTAAGTAATATACATGTATGTAGAATAATTCTATAAGTTTATCTGGAAATCTGTCCTAAGTAGTACAAATATAGTAGGGTTTTGTATTCAACGAGTGATCATTAGAGAGTGTATTATCCGTCTTCTATTTTTTATGTTCTATAATATAAAATAATAGTTATACTTATAAACAAGAGTTCTTCTTAATTAATTATATGTTCTTACAAGTTCTTCCCATTGGACTCTTCTAGCTAGTTACTTAATGTCATTCCTGATTTTCCTAATCAATTATACTGTCTAGTAAAGCTTTAACGTCCTGCCCTCGTTTAGAATGTAAGATAACCTTTTCTACGTTTGCACTCAATTTGTTTTAGCAGTTGTTGATCTGAATTACTAAGGCTCTCTTAAATAGATACTATGATATAAGTAACATCTTAAATATTTGGTAGCATCTCTTTGGAGAGTAGGCATAATTAGTACTACTACGATGAAATGTGCTTCCTCCCGCTTTAGTTAATTATAGGTTTAAGTTAATGCTTCTCTACTCCATCGGAATCATCATTCTACACTTCTTCCTTTCACCCTCTATATATTCCATTATGGAGATTGGAATTACTCAATAACTTAAATTTTAAATTGTTGATTTAACTCTTTAAGTATATTGGAGATCGGAATTACTTAATAACTTAAATTTTAAATTGTTCATTTAACTCTTAATTATATTCATACAAATGTTTATTGTTTATTTTATATCACAAATTTTAGATCTTTCTTTTTATCGTAGACTATGTGATGTGTGTCCAGTTAAATACAGTCAAATAAAATAGGATGGTGGGCTTACATGATTATCCGATTACTACACTATACCTTAAGTAGATAGGCTATAAAGTAGATATATATACCTTAAGTAGATAGGCTATAAAGTAGATATATAGCATGTTCAACCAAACTTCTAAACTCAGCTTATTTTGAAAAAATATTTTTTTAAAGTATTTTTTAAAAAAGTATTTTTGATAAGGAAAGGTTTTTGTTTGGCCAATAAATATTAAAAATACTTTTGAGCATCAATTAGTGTTTGATCAAACCTTTTAAAAGTGTTTTAAAGTGTATTTTCCTCACAAATACTTCTAAGGAGAACTATTTTCTTATCTTATGAAAAATTAGTTTTTCTACTCCCTAAAAACATTTATTTTCTTTAAAAGCTTGACCAAATACCTGTTTTTTAAAAATAAACAACACTTCTAAGAAAAAATACGCTTAGTCAAACAAGCTAATATTAGTCCCCTGTGTCAATTCTCATGATTTACATGAAGATATAAAGTCAATCCGGTACTAAGAAGAAGGCAATATATGATTGTTCTCAAAGTACATATATATCTTCTCCATCGATCTCTATCTGACCAAATTATCTTGAATTGGACATTTTCATAATGAAAAAAAAAAAATAGGATTTGATGTTATTGAGCTAGATTTTCCATGTAAAAGTATACATATACCGTATATAAGCTACTATAATTGATCACCATTGTTAAATTTATCATTGATCCTATGTATATGTTGATCATGTCTGATGACACAGCTAAGCTATTACTTGGGATGACAATCCTATAATCACTTGAACTGTGAATGATTAGTTTCCCAAATTAATTTTCTTAATCAATCCTCAGTAGTCTCTGGGTGTTTGTATTAATCCCAAAAAAGTCAGCATCAATCATTTACAAGGAGGCAAATTATCATATCCTTGTCTTCGAAATTAGCTGCAATATAGAACTGAACCTAAAAATTAAGTTCCAATAAAGCAACATCTAGAAACTAATAATTACAAGGATTCTACAAGGAACATAGTCACGAAAAAAATGTAAACTTCTTGTGTTTGAATCTTAGCAAGGGCATCCGTGATTAATCCATCTTGTAAGGGCCTTTTGCAGTCTGTAGTAAGTCTTTAAGGAGAAAGAAACTGTCGTCTTGATGGAGAATGCTCCATTTGGTCAATGCATCCACGAATTGATTAGCTTCCAAATAGCAATGTTGGAATTGACAATGAATCCTTTTCGCCAATTTCTAATCTTCAATGATAGTCTCTTTCAACTGCTAAGTGTCAAAATATCTGTAGATCATGAACTAAAACAAGAGAATTGGAAACTCTGCTTTGATCGAAAGAGGAAAAAACGAGTTTTTCAACTGAAATATGTACATAGTGATGGTATTTATACTAATTCTATTAGCTAACTATCTCAATGCAAAATATCTTAACGTAACCGACTAAGTAATTAAATACAAAATATCTTTCAACTAACTGCTAGCAGGAATAACTAACTAATTTCCAGCTTCCAGCTCACTATTGCAGCACGTTAGCTCAAGGTGAACTCTCACTTCATCCTTCAGCTTCCATGTTTAAAGCCCCCCTTCAAGCTAGGAGTTATGGACTATCTTGGAATTAAGATAAGTATGTTGTAACTTTCCCAATCCTTTAGTTAATAGACCACTAGGTTGCTCTACAGTAGAAAGATGTGAGCTATGCACTAGTCCAGTCGAAATGACAATTAAAGTCAATGTATTAATTCGTACATGAAATATAAGATTAGCTGCTATTTGAAGAGTATCTTTATTGTCATTGGCAATTGCAATCTAACATCCAACTCTTTAAATAATCCAGTCAACCACACAACCTTGACTACTTTAGATGCCATGCTCCTATACTCAACTTTAGCCGAGCTATTAGAGATAGTAGATTCTTTCTCGGATTTTTGAGAAATCAAAGAATCACCAAAATTAATCATGTATCTAGTAATAGATATTCTAGTATTTATGCAAGAACCTCGATCAGCATCACAAAATCCTTGAAAGCAATTTGAGTGCTTAGCAGACATCAAAACTCCTGAACCAGTTGCTTGCTTACATATCTCACCATTTTTAGAATTGTTTCCATGTAAGATAATTTTTGAGCATGCATAAACTAACTCAAATTTTGCACAACAAAGGCAATGTCAGACCTTTTAATAGTGAGGTATAGTAAACTTCGTATAAGCCTTTGGTACCCTCCTGGATCCACTAGAATTGGATCGTTTTCATGCATAAAGTGAGTATTATACTCAGCTGTAGTCAATTTTTGATTTATATCTACATGTGTTCCTGCTGGCTTTGAGCCACTTAGCCCAGAGTTTGAGATGAATTTTATTGCATACTTTCTTTGATACATGCGAATTCCATCTGTATTTCTAGAAAATTCAATGCCAAGAAAATACCTAAGCTTCCTAAATTTTTTTATTTTAAAATTGACCTTCAACACTTGTTTAGCAGTATCTATTAGCTTATTGAAACTTCCCATAATCAATAAATCATCCACATAGATCAATACTATCACTATACTTCTTACTCTTTTTGGTCATTAAGGAATAGTCCAAGTGACTTTGATGAAATCCTACTTTCATTAATGTTATGGTGAGTTTAATATTCCACTACCTAGAGGCCTGTTTGAGTTCATAAAAGGACTTAAACAGCCTACACACCTTAGGACTGTGTGCACCATTAGTGACAAATCCTTGTGGTAATTGCATAAATACCTTCTCATATAAATTACCTTGTAAGAAGGCATCATCTACATCCATTTGTTGAATTGACCATCCATTAGTAATTGCAATAGAAATTACTATCCCTACTGTCACCATTTTACCAACGTGAGAAAATCTCCTGGTAATCAAGCCCCTTCTTTTAATTACATTCTTTTGCCACTAATTAAACCTCTACCTTTCCACCTGTCCATCATCTTTGTATTTATTTTAAACACCCATTTGCATCCAATAACTTTCTTACCAGCTGGTAAAGTAATAACCTTCCAAGTACCATTGCTTTAAGGGCTTGTATCTCAGTTTTTATTATTGCAAGCCACCTTGTATCCTTGATCGCTTGAGCATAATTGAGGTTTAGTCTCTGTGAAAAAATGAGCTATGTAGCTTTAATAGGATGCTAACGGGCTAATGTAATCAACATTCTCACTAATATAATATAGACATGAATGAGTAGAATTTGATTTTGGTCTTGTAACAAAATCCTAATGCCATCAGGCTTACTAACCCTTTTTGAGGTCCTCCTTAGAGTCGGTGGAATTATTTCTACAATGTCTTGAGTTGTAACAATGTCTTAATTTCCAATTGGATGATCAACTATGACATATGCAATGAGGTCACCACTGTGAACATATTTACAACTTCATCGGGTTGCATCATATTGATGTTATGATGTTCTAGTACTGCATTTACATTTTTTGTATGCAGCACATATGCATGACCCGTAGGCATAAAAAAATATCTTCTGCAACCAGATCTGTCATACAACCTAGTTGATATGATTAAATTGGAAATAGATGCTCATGAAAGGAGACATCTCTACTAAAAAAACTATTTATTCTCCAAGTTATTGAGCTTGTAACTTTTTTAAGTAGTACCATAACCTAGTCAATAAAAGAAGATATCTCTACTAACAAAAACCTGTTTATTCTCTAAGTTATAAAGCTTGTAACCTTTATGAGCAGTATCATAACCCATCATTACTGACTTAATAGCTCTTGCATTAAATTTTTCTCCTTTAATCAAGTTAGTTGCATATTATAGACAACTAATCACCAATATGTGAGATATATTCGTTAGTTGCAAAGCATAGACAACTAATCACCCTCATGTGAGATATACTTGCTTTCTTATTATAGAGTATGTAGAAAGGTTTCATGTTTCCCAAAACATTAGATGGAGCTCTAGTAATTACATATACATCAACAGTAATACACTACCCCCAAAATTTTTAGGTAAGTGACCTCAAATTTGATTGCCAGTTTTAAGGATGTGCCTATACCTTCTCTCCATCACTCCATTATATTGTGGAGTATAAGGAAAAGAACTTTGATATATTATGCCATGATTTGTAAATACATCTCTGCATTGTGCATTAAAGAACTCACCATCATTATTAAATTTAAATACCTTAAATTCCTTACCAAATTATCTCTTTACCATAACTAAAAAAATTCTTAAGCACAAAACAAATATTAGCTTTAAGATGCATTAATAATACCCAAATTCATCTAGAATGATCATCCACCAAAGTGAGAAATAATCTCATATTATTGTGAGTGCAACTTTATATAGTCCCCATACATCCGTATCAATCAAGTAAAAACAATGAGATGCTCTACTGTTGCTAATAGGAAATGAAAGTCTAATATGCCTTGCAAGTGGACATATATCACAATATTGTAAAAAAGATTATGTTTATTCTCAACTACATATAACTTTCTAAGAATAGTCATATGTATATGTTTTTTTCTTTATGCCAAAGTGACCCTTCGTTTCTGCATCCTACAACAACAAAAGACTTTATTCTTTCATCTATGCATTTCATCCTCCCATCTATGCTTCTAGTCTTAATATGTATGTAGTATACAAACCACTATACTTTTCATCAATCTCCTCCACCCTTCCAGTGAAGAGATTCTGAAAAATGAAGAAATCGAAAAAAAGGCACAACAATTCAGTTCCCTTGTCAACTTAGCTACACACAAGAGATTAATTTAAACTTAGGCACACACAAGACATTGTGAACTGTATCGCCTCTCTCCAACTAATAATTCTCAGATTGAGTAGTCACAGAAGAATCGCCATTAAGTAATTGAACCTTTCCTAGATTAAAAACTATCAAGTTAGTGTTTAACAAAGAACCATCACTCACCATGTGGTTAGTAGTACTATTATCCACTATCATTATGTACAAATATTGTTTAATCTAGATGAGTGAGCAGGAATAACAACAATACCTGATATGTTAGCAACTGAATCAATGATTAATATTTTGTGTAGTAACCTCAATATCTGTTTATATTGGTTAGGTATGAAATATGGATTCATCATACTATGTGGAGTACCTTTTGGTTGAGTAACTATAATAACTGTATTCATTTTTTTCCTTTGAAATTGGTTGGATACCTTATCAGCTTGTAGCATGTCTCTCATGTGTGACATATTATAGTAATAACAATGTACCAATATGTAGTATGTGTACTTGACGTATCCTCTCATATTACACGCATCCCAATACTAAAGTGGAGACCTTCTAGATCTTTGAGAGGTGCTTGATATTGATCTCCCATTTTGGAAAACAACCAAAAACTACTACTTCCACTAGAATGACACCAGAAAAATCATTAGAACTATTTTCTCACCATTATATCCAATCGTAGAACTACTTGTTCCTCATCCATAATTATTTTAACCTCCTATGTTTCCTGCATAATCAACTGTAGATGTACCTTTGTTAGAAAATAAAGTTGTATGATCCACATTACCTATATCACCACCTCTATTGAAAAAAATATTGTGTGATCAATTGAACTTCCACTAGGGTATTGCTCTCCAGAGATCACTCTTTGGCTCTCATAATGGATTATCATAGCGTAGAATTGACTTATAATAGGTATAGGGTTCATGAGAAGAATTTTCTTTCTGCCTGACTCTAACTACCATTTAAGCCCATACAAAATTGTAATACCTGTTGTCGCACCAAATTGTGTACATATTCCTTGATGTTGGACAATTGCAACTAGGTTGCAGTTTAATTGAGTCAAACTCATCCTAAAGGTCCTTCAAGTCGAGTAATACATAGAAACAGATGAAACTCCTTGAGATAGCATAGCTATATCCTTGTGAGGATGATAGATCTGCAATATATTAACTTTGTCAAATTGCTCCATCAAATCATTCCATATAGCTGTAGCATTTAAGTAGAAGACAATTCCCTAATCAATTCCTTACTAACATTATTCATAATTCAGAAATCACTATCACATTGCAGCAATCCCAGTACTGCTTCTCTGATTCCTTAGTCAAATCATCGTGCTTGACTGTTCCATCAATGAACCCTAACTTGTTCTTAGTTAACAAATTCAACCTCATTGCACGACTCCAAAGTGTATAATTCTCCATCCCTACCAATTGAATTTTGATTTGTACAACTCAAGCAACATTAGAAGGTAATAAAAATGAAGGATCATCATGATCAGGTTTAGCTGCCCTTATTGATTTTTCTTCTTAATTGAAGGTTTTGTTGCAGTAAATCTATCAATTATTCATGAAATCATTCAAAAAAAAAATCCTATATTCATTCAATTTTTCTTTGATACCATGTTAGAATATCTACAAATCATGAACTAAAACAAGAGAATTGAAAACTCTGCTTTGATTGAAAGAGGAAAAAATAAATTATTCAAATGAAATTTGTACGTACTGAAGGTATTTATACTAATTCTATCAGCTGAATATCTCGATGCAAAATATCTTAACTTTATTGACTAACTAATTCAATACAAAATATCTTGTAACTAACTACTAGCTGGATTAACTAACTAACGTCCAACTTTTGACTCAACTTCAGCTCAGCATTGCAACATATTAGCTCAAGGTGAACTCTCACTTCAACCTTCAGCTTCCATGTTGAAAACTAAGGTGGATTTTTTTTGTTTTTTTGTATGTTGATAATAACATAGAACCATCTTCTAAAGTAAGTTTATTAATATCATTTTGAATACACTATTTAAGCCCTTGTAGAGCAGTCGACTTCAATTGCCTTGCTACTCTATTATCCCGGGAAGATAAGAAAGCCACATACTATTTTTATGAGATTTTCTACACATACCTACTACACTTGCTAGACCATTTTGTATATTGCTTCTATCAGTGTCATATTTATTAGTCTTGTACCACTTTATTATTATGCATTTAATTATTGGTACTAGAGGAATAATTTTATTGCAAATGTAAAATCAGTTTGACCCCCAATTTTTATCAGATTTAATCTTATTCAAAAATAATTTAATATGTATTAAGATTTGGTATTTAATCCTCTTAATAAATCACCTGGTGTTTTCATACCTTTATGAATCTTTAGCATTTTAAATTTTTCAACAAACCATAAGATGTCTGTTTGTAAAATAATTTGGTGGATGAAATTATGAGATTTGAAATTCTCCTAATTCTTTAGAAATAAAATTTGATATGTATTTCTCCCAAATGATACCAAGAATTATTTCTCCCAAATGATACCAAGTAGGTTGTCGAAGTATTTTCATAGAATCCTTGTAACGTCCTTGCCATTGAAGTATGCTAATTGTCTCACTGTATGAGTTTTTGCAGCAAAATCACTTGGATACTAATTTTTGCTTAAATTAATTTAAGAAGGATTTCATCAGAAAAAACTTGCATTTCAGGAGCTTCCACAAAATAAATGACATCTTAAAAGGTATACAATTATTTAAATCTTATAAGTAAAGAGAAATTTTTTTTCTTTGCCTTGCTAGATTCCATATAGAAGAAATTAATAAAGATCCTATGTAATTAGGAGTTCAAAATGGGATTATCAGTTATGTTTTTATACCTTGTTTGTAATAAAATATTTTTAATTAAATCCTGGAAAATATATTTGTTCAATATTTCACACTCCATTATTAATAATGTCACAATTTTTGAATTCATAAGTGAGTCATAGAGGTGAATAACATGAGTCACTGCTCTCATATCGGTCCAGTTATCCCACCAGAGATTGATATTTGTACCATTATCCTCATAAGTGGCTGCTCTTTTTGAAATGTAGTCTAATCTTTCGTTGTATTTATACTTTTAAGATTCTTTATCTAATGAGAGATTAAGTATGAATAATCTTCTTGGCAACAAGACATGTGAACTTACAATACTTGATATTAAGATGACCATAAGGAACTTGTGGTTCTAGACTTTAATCGTTTTTTTCAATTCAGGTTCTCATTAACATTCTAAAGCCTCCTAAGTCTCAAACATCCTTCATTAATAGGATAAGTCACCTTTACTTTAGTTTACCCTCTTTAAAGCTCCAAAAGAGTGTAATCATATGTATCTTTACTTCATCAAATATTCTTTGGGGTTCTACAACAAACTATAAATGAATAGAAATAAATTCTAGCATAAGATTATTAAAATAATTCTCCACTATGAGATAAAGCATTCCATGCAAACCTGTAACTCTTTTAATGATTTTAACGACAACGACCCAATAAAAGATAGTTAGTTAGCTACCAATGTTGTCACAATCCTAGCTTATATGTTGGACGTAATTGGAACTGGAACCATAAGTGGATCGAGCGAATCCTTCACCAAACATATAACTAGAACATGTACCATAAGATGAGTGGAAGCTAAAACATGAGTTGTACTTAATAATAAAATGAAATAATCCTTTTTCTGTTTGAGACATAAAGCCATTTAAGAACTAATTATAAACTGAACCCAACTGATTATCTATGAATCCTCTATTGATATGATAGATATTGTTTTACCATGAGAAGGCTCCAGGATACCTTTATGTAAAAAAATAACTGAAGACTGTGATGACCATATCTAAGTTCTATGTTGATCACTTGTTATTGTTGTTACTATTACTTCTACGGATGTTGTTGTTGTTGAAGGAGTATGTAGTAGGTTACTTGTATTTGGTACCCAGCTACCACTGTTTTTGTATTTTGCATCAATTGTTGAGGGTTCTTTTCCACAGTATTTTTGAAGGACAACTGTTTCTTTATGAATAACCGCACAAAGATAAATGGAAGAAGAGTAATTTAAATGTGCTCTCTTACTTGAGTTGTCTTAGTAATATAGTGACTATTTTCTTCAACCAAATTTGTATTTATTATCAAATAAAAAGAAATGAGCGAGGTCCACATTTGAAACAGAAGGAAGTTCATTGCTTTGACCAGAGAGGCCACTGGACTCATCTGAGGAAAAAAGGTTCTATCTTCATTATAATTAACTCTGAATTTTTGTATTTCTAAAAAAATTGTTAACATCCCAAGAAAATTCTCATGAATCAGGCTAGAAAAGAGGTTCAATCAAATATTCAATAATGATCAACAAATGAACCAAAATCTATAAAGTAAATGTATAATTGGTAGTTTCAAATTTCCAAAGTGTATAACTGAGGAGTAAAAGAAATAATTACTCTTATATTTATTGTTTTAGACTTTAAATAATATAAGGAATTGAGGAAAGGAAGCATTTTTGTAAATTAATTATCTTGTTGTTCGGGTTCTTTAATTGAGGTAGGTTACAGTAACAATCCAAATTTGTGGGTCTAGATCCAAACCATTTTTAAATATGTATATACCTAAACTTGATGATTTCTAGTGGTATAAAGGTGTTACTATAAATTTCTTAGTGTGAGAAGATCTTTGAAAATGAATTAGATAATAAGGAACTTCTAACTCAAAGTTAAATTGAAAGCTTCTTTACAGATTGAATTTTCATATAAGATTTTATTAGGGCCAACTTTAAATGAGCATAAATTCTAGAATATGATGAATTTTGTGTCCCAAGACCCACATATGAAAGGTATTTGAGTGTTCTTTTCAACACCATCGACTATTCATTAGTCTAATTTGGAGTAAAAAGTTAGGACAATTTTTCCAAAAGTTAGCAAGCTGATCGATACACTAAAATGCTTTTGCGGACTAGTTTGCAGTCGCAAAACCCTTTTGTAACTCTGTAGACCCAACACAGACCATGAACCCATAATAAATATAAATTCAAGTTACTGGAATCATTACGTAACCATTATGCATCCACATATCATATTTGTTAGTCTGCATAAGGCCCCAATGGGATATTTTTCTAATATTTTGTTTAAGGGCCATTTTGGTCCCTTTTAACCTAAATGTCATGACCAAAACTACCAAATCTTAAGGGCACCTACTCTAATCCACCATGAGGGGAGAACCACTTACCACCTACTTAACATAACATGCAAAAATATTTATTAAATATGAATAACTAACCTTTATTACTGTCATGATCCCAAAACCAAGGGTCATGATGATACTTGTCATGGCAATCCTTGACAAATAAGCCCATCATCCAAATTGATATGACAAGGGTAGAAAATAATACCAACCCCAAGGTAAGACATCTAGAATGAAGCCGAACTGCACAATTTCAATAATAGCATAAATACATTAAAAAAATACCATAATAACCCCAAAATCCAGTGTCATAGTGTAATAACTACTAAATATATCTCGAATATTAAAAGATTTAATAATAGACAAAATCAATCATAATCTGTCGTTGAATACAAATAAGATATGAAATAGATAAGAAGATATAGTAGATCCACTCAAGGAGCCTAGAACGACTGCTACATCAAATATACTCCAGATAACTCCTGAATCAGCTCTTATGTGGCATACTCGTACCTGGATTTCTACCCAAAGAGTGCAGTAAGAGTGGATATAGTCCACTTATACTCAGTAGGTATCATAGACTGACTGAGAAAAGTAGAAAATAGCATATAAAATACACACCATGGGCACATCACCTGCTATAAAAAATGTTTCAAATGGTATCCTATACTATCTCCATTAACAGTTCTATAATATTCACATATATCATAAATATAGGTATAAGAAGAAGAACAAATATATATGTATACCAAATACAAGTAAAAGAAATAAATATGAATAGACATATACCTATCAAGGACAATAATACAATATATAATAAACACAATATATGAGATGCAATGAAGATAATAATGATGATGACGATATGATGCTCGAGGCTATCGCACATCCTCCGTGTACACCTACCAAGTTATTTTTCCTGGTATGACCCATGGAGGGTTCATCAACCCCTATACAATCTAATATCCAATATCTAATATTAATATTTATAGCCTCTCTCCAACACATACATTGATTTAGGGATTTTAAAGATGTCATATTTTCTATTAGAATAAACCAGTATTTCTATGATGGTACCAATGTTTTATGAATATATATGATATGAGAATGTAATGCTCACAACCTACCAAAATGAGAATTTCCATATCCAACCAATATACCAACTATATGAGACAAAATCCACTCAATATTCCAATCATCCATGACACCCAATGTAATAAAACACCCTAGGTTTTAGTCCTTGGAATTTTCAAGAGTTTTAAGCTTCTAATCATTATACGCCTCACCATACTAGTCGTATTGTAAGGGTAAGAGTCAAGTGACCCATCTCGTATGTTATCAGTGTGTGGTGGGTGAGTTTTTGCTGTGGGTACGAGTTGGTGAAGATGAGTCGCATGTTCAGAGTATGAGTGGTATAGTAAAGTCATATGTTACCCAGTGTCCAACCCCCTTTAATTTTGTCTTGGATATGGTTTGAAGGTACTAGTCGTATGGTATGGATATGATTGGGGCAAAATAAGTCATATGATGGACAGTGAGTGATGTCTAACCTTTTTATCAATCTACGAGTAGAGGGTACCGCTCGTATGATATGGGTATGAGTGAGAGGTACAAATCGTACCCTCTTGTGGTGATTTTTACAGTTTAAGTTGGGGATATTCTGGATATTTTATCTCTAAATTCCTTTTAACCCAATAACTTAAAACACTATTGGGACTTTATTTACCCTATTATTCTCAATCAAAAACACTCTAAATACTCTCTCAGACTTTTCGTTCAAGAAAGGGCTAGGGTTTCCTCAAGGTGATTTAATTAGGGGCTTTCAAGAGTAAATCTCTCTGTCTTCTTTGGTATTTAAGCCATGTTACTCCTCTCTAATTGTTATTTCAACTAAAATCATGTTTTAATGAATGGTTTTCATGGTAATATTGTGATATTGATTTGGTTTTGAAATATATGTTGGGGGTTTTTGGTTTTTCTTGGTTGGGTAATGTTTTCCCATGTTTTTCTTATAGTTTTCATGTGATTTTTAGGTCATAATTGTGGTTTGAATATGTGGTTCCATGGGAATGGTAAATTGGTAGTTGGTTTTAGTTTGAAAACTATATGCCCTCAACATTTTTGTTAAAATACCTATGAGAATGGTTTTGTCATATAGGTTGACTTTTATTGAAATCCTTGCATTACATAATATGGTAATAAAACCTAAATTAGTTTAAATGGTTTTAAATGGATTGGAAAAGCCTTGGTGGCCATGGCTTGGTTTAATGGTAAACTTGTGAGGTACATGGAAATCCCCTAAGTATTGGCTAATGACATTACTTGCAAGCTATAGTCGGTATGACGATACCACTTCATAATGCCTTGGTAATTAACTCTTGGAATTGGTGGTTTGGTTATGTGCTAAAAAGTTTTAATGGGGCAATAATGGCGGGGTGTGATAGCTGATCGTGAAGGTGTGATTCTGATGGATGAACACTGGATACTATGTTTGGCAACATGAGGGTTGGTCATGGTAACCATATACTTGTGGGGTACATGGGAATCCCCTAAGTTATACTTGTCTATATATATCATGGACAGTGAAGGGTACACGAGAATCCCCGACCCTTATGATATCTTTTATTCATGCGGCCACGCGCATTGGGGCCCATTCAGGAGGTAACACTGGACCCATAAAGCTTGTGGGTGGTTTTAGGATGGTCAAGCTACACAACCTTGGTTAAGATTTTAATGCATGATAAACCCGGTTCCCTTTCCCAACATGGAATATAGATGTATGAATGTGATTACATATGGTTCTTTTACTTTGGTTTTGAATGATGACATTATTTTATCCTTATTTCTGAGTATATGCCAACGTCCACCCGCTAACCCGTCTTCGGGCGTTGTATTCCCATGCGATGCAGGAACCGACCATGCTACTCCTCCTGCTCAGTGACTTGGATTAAGAGACAACATTTATTTCACACTAAAGTGGTGAGCTTCCATACTATAAAAGACTCCATTTTATGTTATGGATATCTTTTCATACTTTTATTTATTTCTTGGACTTTAGTTTTTGCTATGGTCGACGGCATGTCCCAACCAGATGCTCATTGCTTTTGGTTAGAGACTTTGTGTGACTACTTTGGGCATGGGCCGTGTAGGTATTTGTGTCAGCATTGGCATTGGTGTTTGTATTGGGGCTAACACTGGTTAGATATTTGATTGGATTATTTGTTGGTTATGGTTATGGATTCAATTATTATCTTTGAGTACTTTTTTCTTTATATTGTAATGTGTTCAAAATTTATCCAACATAGGTTTCAGGGTGGTTATGGTGGTGTATTGGGATGGTCTTTGATCTCTATTTGGATTGAGGCACTTGACATAACTAGGCCTCAATTTGGGTCATGTAAAATTGGTATTAGAGCCCTAGGTTCATGGTCATTTGGTAGTCCACAAAGTTGTGTCTAGTAGAGTTTGTTTTAAGGGTGTCTAGCATTCCACACTCATATGGGAGAGGCTATAAGGCATTTAGAAATGTTTCTCTTTCTCGTGTTCTATTTTAAGCTGTAGTGTCTAAGTCCTGAAATCTTCTCTAATTCCCATTTGTTCTCTTTTAAGACCATGCCTCGACAATCTGAAGTTCACGAAAACTCCTTCGCGCTAACTAGGGACAATATTGATAGGACACGCTCTACTCATAGGATCTATACCCAATCTAAGTCTTGTTCTCAATTGTACTCTTGGAGTTCCACCAGTTTCCTCTAGTCCATCTCAAACTTCTCAGGTTGAAGTAACGAATTTTAAGTTTTATCAGTCCATTCATATGTTGGCACAGTTGATAGCTACTCAGTCTAAGCACTGTGTTCCTATTACTCCATATTTAGAGGCCACAAGGGTTTTCCAGTTCATGAGGTTGAACCCTACGACCTTTACGGGTGTTAAGATGGAGGAGGATTCTCAAGGTTTTCTAGATAAAATAGAAACAATTTTTTGAGTTATGTATGCCATGAACGTAGAGGGCATATAATTTGCCACCTGCCAGCTGTAATATGTGGCATACCAATGGTACGAGGAATGAGATTAAATAAGAGGTGACAATGTTGAGTCATCTCTATAAGAGCATTTTTCTAATTCTTTTCTGGACTACTTCTTTTCTCAAGAGTTGAGGGAAGCAAAAGCGAAATAATTTGTTAATCTGAAGCAGGGCAAGATATCAACCAAGGAGTATGCCTTGAAGTTTCACCAGTTATTGTAATATGATCCTGAGTTGGTTTCTGGTATGAGACTGAGGATGAGGAAGTTTGCTTCTGGTTTATCCCGAGACTTAATTTTGGAAAGTAAAGCTACTTGTTGATCAAGGACATGGATATCTACAGGTTGGTGTTATACATGCAACAGGTTGAGAAAGATAGAAAGAAGTAAGATAAGTTAGAGGAGAGGCAGGAAAAAAAGTTTAGGTTCTATGATCAGGGTGGTGCCCAACAACAGAGTCAAAGGAATGGTGGGAAGTGGCCCAAGAAGAAGTGGGGAAATTCTAGGTCTTACTTGACGACCAATGCTCCCTACCTAAAGCCATTGGGTGATGGGTTTTTCCATGATGGCGACAACTTTAGGGCACACGGTACCCAATCTCAAGCTAGTGGGGTCAGTCAACTTCATCATATCCTTCCTACAGGTTTTATGGTAGATTACATCTGGGTTTTATAATGAGAGAAGGGACAGGTTCTTCAACTGTGGTCATCCGGATCATATACTTAGAAAGTGTCTTGTTGGTAAGGTTGCTTCAGGGGAAAACAAGGTTCCAGTTTGTTCATCATCAGTTCTAGCACCAAAGGTTGCACCATCTAGTTCTGGCATTGGTTGGAATGGTCTTTATGCTCTCACTACTCTCTTGGATTCTGAGTTATCGCCTGACGTCATGACTGGTATGTTGAAACTCTTTTCTTGTGATGTGTATTTTTTACTTGATCTGAGGTCTACTCTCTCTTATGTGACCTTATTTGTGGCTGCGTATTTTGGTTTTGGTTTGACATATATTTTGAACACTTTTTCTATTTTTACCTCGATAGTAGAGAAACTATGATTGATCTATTTGAATCAGATATGGTAGATTTTGATGTCATATTTGGGATGGATTGGTTGTACTCGTGCTATGTATCTCTAGAATGTCGGACTCATAAGGTTCTCTTTAATTTCCCTAATGAGCTAGTTATCGAGTGAGAGGTGGTTTCCTAGATTCTAAGGGGAAGTTTATATCATATCTTAGAGCTTAGAGATTAATCTCCAGGGGTGTCTCTATCATCTAGACCGAGTTAAAGATTCTTACTCAAAGGGTCCTTCTTTGCATTCCATCCAAGTGGTAAATAAATTTCATGAGGTCATCCCTGATGACCTTCCTGGTTTTCTTATGATAGTGAGATTGAGTTTGGGATTGATCTATTTTTAGACAATCGTTTAATTTTTATTCCTCCATATAGAATAGCTCCGGCTGAGTTGAAAGAGCTTAAGAAATAATTAAAGAATCTTTTAGATAAAGGTTTTATCTGTCCTAGTGTATCCTCGTGGGGTGCACCAGTGTTATTCATGTGTACGAAGGATGGGTCCCTCCGGATGTGTATAGATTATCTACAGTTGAATAAGGTGATGGTAAAGAACAAGTATACTCTTCCAAGAATAAATGATTTGTTTGATCAGTTGTAGGCTGCTAAGTTTTTCTCCAAGATAGATCTTCAATTTGGGTATCATCAATTAAATATTAGGAAGGTAGATATCCCTAAGACTGCTTTCTGTACCCAATATGGGCATTATGAGTTTCTGGTTATGTCTTTTAGGTTGACCAATGGTTCGACGACATTCATGGATTTGATAAATAGGGTCTTTCGTCAGTATCTAGACTTGTTCATTATTATATTAATAGACGATATTCTAGTGTACTCTAAGAGAGAGAGGGATCATAACAATCACCTTCGTATTGGGTTGCAGACCCTAATAGAGCAACAACTATATGCCAAATTCTTGAAATTTGAATTTTGGTTGAACGCTATCACTTTTCTAGGTTATATCATTTCTAGTGAAGGGATAATGGTAGACCCACAGAAGGTTGTAGTGGTTAAGAAATGGCCTAGACCCATGACTCCAATCAACATTTGGAGCTTTTGGGTTTAGCTGGTTACTATAGGAGATTCGTAGAGAGATTTTCTTGTATAACTTCCCCGTTAACTAAGTTAAATCAGAAGAAGGTAAAGTTCTTATAGTCTAATGCTTATGAGGGTAGTTTCGATAAGCTGAAGGATAAGCTAACTTCAGCTCTGATTTTGACTTTGCCTGAAGGCGCTAATGGGTTTGTGGTCTACTTTGATGTATCTCGTCTGGGACTTAGTTGTGTTCTGATGTAGCATAGAAATGTGATAGAATATGCTTCTAAATAGTTGAAGTTGCATAAGAGGAATTATCCAACTCATGATTTAGAATTGCTAGTTGTGGTGTTCGCATTGAAAATCTTGCATCACTATTTGTATAGAGTACATATGGATATCTTTTCTAATCATAAGATCCAGTAGTATGTGTTTACTCAGAAAGAGCTTAACCTCAGGAAAATAAGATAGCTTGAGCTTCTCAAGGATTATGAAATGAGTCTTAACTACCACCTAGGTAAAGCTAACGTGGTTGCTGATAATCTTAGTAGGTTATCTATGAGAAGTTCGGCTCATGTGGATAAAGAGAAACGGGAGTTGGTGAAGGAAATTCACTATTTAGCTAACCTTGTAGTTCTTCTTTTAGACTTTGAGGATGGTGTATGTTTGTTCAGAAAGTGGTGTAGTTAGTCTCTGGGTCCTAAAATTTTGGAGAAATAAGTGTTAGATCTGGTGTTGATGAGGATCAAAGGTGATGTTTGTGGGTAAAAGGTGATGGACTTTGAGATTAGTGGTGAAGGTACTTTGCCGTACTATGGGAGATTATGTGTTCCCAACATTGATGGTTTATGAGAGAGGATCTTGGCTAAGGCACGTGAGCCATTCTATGTTGTTCATCCTAGTTCAACGAAAATATATCATGATCTCAAGGAGATGTATTGGTAGAACAATATCAAGAGGGATGTGCCTAATTTTGTGGCCAAGTGGATAATGTGTCAGTAAGTAAAAGTTGAGCACAGCAGTCCCAGAGGTTTGTATCAAGAAATTGAGTTGCCTGAATGAAAGTAGGAAGTGATCAACATGGATTTCATTACTAGTATTCCTTGATCTCGAAATCAGTTTGATTCAGTTTGGTCATCGTAGATAGGATGACAATGTCGACTTACTTTTTTCCAATGAGGACTAACTTCTCGGCTGAGGATTATGCAGGGTTATATCACCATAAGATTATGAAGTATGATGGGATACTTATTTCTATCATCTCGGATCACGATATGCAGTTTTCATCTCACTTTTAGCGGTCATTTTAGAAAGGGTTGGGGACTAAGGTTAGTCTAAGTACTGCTTTTCACCCACAGTCAGATGGGAAAGATGAAAGGATCATTCAAACAATGGAGGACATGCTTAGAGCTTGTGTGATTGATTATAGTGGTAGTTGGGTTGAGCATTTGCCTCTTATGGAGTTTTCCTATAACAATAGCTACCACTCCATTATTTGGATGGCTCTATTTGAATCTTTGTATGATAAGAGGTGTAGATGTCTTATTGGATGGCTCAAGGTTGGTAAGGCAAAGATGTTTGGCCCAGACTTGGCTCACCAGGCTATGGAAAAGGTGAAGGTGATTTAGGGTAGGCTTAAGGTTGCCTAGCGTCACCAAAAGTCCTATGTGAATGTGAGACAAAGGGACTTGGAGTTTGAGGTTGGGGATAGGGTGTTCTTAAAGGTATTTCCCATGAAGGGAGTAATGTGTTTTGGTAAGAAGGAAAAGACCCATCCCTGGTATGTTGGTCCATACTCAGTTTTAAGAAGGGTTGGTAATACTGCGTTGAGTTTGAGTTTCCTTCTATTTTGAGCTCCATTCATCCGATGTTCCATGTTTCTATGTTGAGAAAGTGTATTGGTGATCCATCTCAAATCATGTCTATCAAAGATATTGGTATTTATATTCTTTGTCTTATGAGGCGGTCCCAGTTGAGATCTTGTATCGTTAGGTTCGTCGGTTTCAAACCAAGGACGTGGCCTCTAAAAAGGTTCTATGGAGAGACTACAAAGTTGAAGAGGCTACTTGGAAAAATGATGAGGACATGAAGTCCAAGTATCTATTCCTATTTTCTACTCCAAAAATTCCTGCAGAAGGTATGTGTTCTTCATTATAGTTTTGTTTTCAAACTTTGTTAAAGCAAATATTGAATTCTTTGTATCTTTGTTTTGAGTTGGTGGGGTGTAAATTGTGCTTGTACTACCTTGTTATATCATTCGAGGATGAATGGTCTAAGTGGGGGAGAATTGAAACACCCAGGGTTTTGGTCCTTCGGTATTTCTAGAGTTTTGAGATTTTGATCATAATATGACTCACCATACTAGTCGTATAGTGAGGGTATGATTCAGGTGACCCATCCCGTTTGTCTTCCAATATATGGTGGGCGAGTTTCTATTATGGGTACGGGTTGGTGGGGATTAGTTTTATGATCAGAGTACGATTAGTGTAGTGAAGTCGTATGTTACCCAGTGTCTAACCCTCTTGATTTTGTCTTGGATATGGTTTGGAGGTATTAGTCGTATGGTATGGATACGATTTGGGAAAGGGGAGTCGTATAGTGGACAGTGTATGATTTCTAACCTTCTGATCAAGCTACGAGTGGAAGGTACCTCTCGTATGATGTGGGTACGAGTGAGGGGTCCGAACCATACCCTCTTACGGTGATTTTTACGATTTAAGTTAGAGGTATTCTGGACATTTCCCCTCTAAACTTCTTTTGACCTTATGACTTAAAACTCTATTGGGAATTCATTTACCCTATTATTCTCAATTAAAAACACTCTAAACACTCTCAAATCTCTCTCAAGCTTTTGGTTCAAGAAACGGCTAGGGTTTCCTCAAGTGATTCAATTAGGGGCTTTCAAGAGTAAATATCTCCATCTTCTTTGGTATCTAAGGCATGTTACTCCTCCCTCATTGTTATTTCAACTAAAATCACATTTTAATAAATGGTTTTCATGGTGATATTGTGGTATTGATTTGGTTTTGAAATATATGTAGGGTTTTTTTGGTTGTTCTTGGTTGGGTAATGTTTCCTATGTTTTCTTATGGTTTTCATATGATTTTCATGTGAGAATTGCGGTTTGAGCATGAGAATAGTAAATTGGTACTTGTTTTTGGTTTGGAAACTATATGCCCTCAACATTTTTGCTAAAATGCCTATAAGAATGGATTTGTCAAATAGTTTGACTTTTATTGAAAACCTTGCATTGCATAATATGGTAATGAAACCTAAATTGGTTTAAATGGTTTTAAATGATTGGAAAGGCCTTGGTGGCCATGGCTCGGTTTAAATGGTAAACTTATGGGGTACATGAGAATCCCCTTAGTGTTGACTAATGACATTGCTTGCAAGCTATAGTCGGTATGACGATACTACTTCATAATGCCTTGGTAATTAACTCCTGGAATTGGTGGTTTGCTTATGTACTAAAAGGTTTTAATTGGGCAATAATGGTCGGGTATGATATTTGACCTTGAAGGTATGAGTTCGATGGACGAACACTAGAAACTTATGTTTGCCGACATGAGGGTTGATCATGGTGACCATATACTTGTGGGGTACATGGGAATCCCCTTAGTTATACTTGTCTCTATATATCATGGAGGTAAAATGGTACAGAGGAATCCCCGAACCCTATGATATCTCCGATTCGTGCGGCTACATACACCGGGGCCCGTTCAGGGGGTAACACTGGACCCATATAATCCATGGGTAGTTTTAGGATAGTCAATCTACACAACCCATCTTAAGATTTTAATGCATGCTAAACCCGGTTCCCTTTCCCTGCATAGAATATATATGTATGAATGTGATTGAATATGGTTATTTACTTGGTTTTGAATGATGGCATTATTTTATCCTTATTCCTGAGTACATGCTAGCGGTTACCTGCTAACCCATCTCCGGGCGTTGTATCCCCACGCGATTCAGAAACTGACTATACTACTCCTCCTGCTTAGTGACTTGAATTCTGGGACAATATTTGTGTCAGACTGAAGTGGTGAGCTTCTATACTCTGGAAGAATCCATTTCATGTTATGGATATATTTTCGTACTTTTGTTTATTTCTTGGACTTTGGTTTTGGCTATGGTTAGGGGCATATCCTGACCGGATGTTCTTTGTTTTTTGTTAGAGGCTTTGTGTGACTACTTTGGGCATGGGCGGTCTTGGTATTGTTGTCAGCCTTGGCATTAGTGTTGGTATTGGGGCTGACACCCATTGGATATTTGATTGGATTGTTGGTTGGTTATGTATGGATTCTATATTGTCTTTGAGTACTTATTGCTATACCTTGTTATATGTTTGGAATGCATTTGACGTAGGTTGCAGGGTGATTATGGTTGGGTATTGAATGTAGTCTCCAGTCCCAATTGGGCTGGAGGTACCCGACACGACTAGTCCCTGGTTCGGGTAGTGTCACGTAATCCATATGCCAATAGAGAAAATACACAGACACATGTCATTGGTACCACATAAGCCCAATTTAGGAACATCAAACAAGATATAGTGAAATAGACATATACAAGGCCAACAACATCTTATAAGATTCCGTATGGTCACACATAGCAAATAATGTCTCAAATCCACCAACTCACAACAATATAGACCCCCACATAGGTACAACACAATAACATAGCCATTTTCATGATTGGTTCCCACACCCATAACATGATTTTTTTACCTATATTAACTACCCAGCCTAGTCTGAAGAAAGTTAAGTCATAACCTACCTCGAATACCAAAAATTGATGCAAAGAAGTCTTTAACACTGAGCTTCCACCTCCCGAACGAATTTGAAATCAACTAAAATACACAAATATATAATATATCCATTAAAAGGAAACCAATGATACCCATATTGCCTATTTTTGGGTCAGGGTCAAAACGGACCCCCGAAATGGATTTTTCAAAAAAAGAATGGTAAAACTAGAATTTTGTTCAAAAATATATTACCCATGATTAAAGGAAGGCATGGGAGAAAACTCAAGAAAAAAGGGGTTGAATTTGGGGTTTAAATCGAGAAATTACTAATTTTAGGACTTCTGGGCTAGGATCTCCAAATTCCACCTTTGAGTTCTAACTTTAAAAAGATTAAATAAAAAGAATCGAATAAATATAATTGAAATCGGAGTTTTGGAGCATACCCAAGCTAAAATGGAAGAACTCACTCAAAAACTCAAAATCGCAAGCTCAAAGTCTAAAAAATAGGAAAATAATGAGGAAAAAGGTCTTTTATATATACCAGGTGCCGTTAAAGCGGGTCCTAGTCTTCTCTAACGGTTGGTGCTAAAGCACCCAGGTGCTGCTAAAGCGGTACCTACGATATGGTGAAAGATTGCTAATGGGGCCCAAGGTCGCTTTAGCAGTTAATGTTAAAGCGCACAGGTTACTGCTTTAGCAATATTTGCTAGATGACAGGGTTGCTTTAATGCCAAAGGGCAACTAAAGTGCTCTCCACAAAAGTGCCTAAGGCACCGCTTTAACAGTAACACCAGCCAAGTCTCTGCGAACCCTCGGGATTCACCTGGAATCTCAAGAATGCAAATTAACTATGATACCCTATTAAATTCAACGCTCCAGATTCAATAGAGATATCAGATTTAAAAAAAACATCATTTTCACAAAATTTACCCCCAAGACCCCATTTTACAACTTTCTAAACTGATGGTCAAAATGAGATATAAAAGTCATAAAACCACACCAATCATGTTACCAAATTAAAATCAACGTTTTGGATCTTCTGGCGCAGTCCTTTTTTCCATCTGACACCCAATCTATAAATGTTTACTGAAGTCTACTATAAGGCCTTTCAAGCCACTAAAAACTACAAACTCGTACAAATCATACTGTAATGCATTGAGAATCATACCAATCATCTCCAGACTTGAAACATACCACAAAGCAACCACAGAGAGTGGTAAGATAGTCAAATCACATAAAAATGAATAATTCACAAAAATCACCATAAATCAAGTAGCTACATCACCCACCACAAAAAATCTAGGTCATCCTCAAACTAATGGCAAGAGAAGTACCTGAATCAGGGAAAAGTTAGGGATAAATACCATGCATATCGGATTCAACCTCTCAAGTAGACTCATCTATAGCTCAATGTCTCCACTATACCTTAACCACTAGGATATTTCTAGAACATAACCATCTTACATCTCTAGCTAAAATAGAGACAGACTCCTTAATGAAAGACAACCTCTCATCTAACTGCACTAAATCCCGAATGACTGAGACTCATTCGAAATATAACACCGAAGCATAGAAACATGAAAAACTAGATGGACAACATATATATATAGGGGTAATACTAACTCATAAGCCATATCCCTAATAGTTCAAAGAATCTCAAAGGGTTCGATATACCTGAGGGTAAGCTTTTCCCTCATCCTAAACCTCAGCATGCCCTTTATCAGAGAAACACAAAGGAAGGCTCATTCAGCAGTACTAAATCTCAAGGCGTGAAGTCTACGATCCATATAACACTTCTCCTACTCTGAGCTGCTCGAAGTCTATTATGAATAACCCAAACTCTATCCAAAGACTAGCAAAGCAAGTCCATACCTCGAGGTCTACTCTCAAAAACCTCAAACCAACCAACTAGAGAGCGATAATGCCTACCATACAAAGCGTAAAAAAGAACCATCTCAATACTAAAATGATAGCTATTATTATACGTAAACTCTGCAAAAGCTAAATTTTGCTCCCACTAACCTCCAAAGTACATAATACAAGAGCAAATCATATCCTCTAAAACCTAAATAGTCCACTCCAACTGACTATTGGTCTGGGGGAAAAATGTACTAAGATGAACTCGAGTACCCAACTCCTCTAAAACTTTTTCCAAAACTGATATGTGAACACTAAACCTCTATCTGATATGATAGACACTGGAACACCATGAAGGAGAACTATCTTATGACTATAGATATGGGCCAACCTCTCAGCACTAAAAAACCTAAACTAGAATAGAATGAGCAGATTTAGTCAATCGATCCACGATGACCCAAATACTATTGGAGCCACGAAAAAGATGAGACAACCAAGTCATAAAGTCTATAGTGATCTATTACCATTCCACTCGAGAATTAGGTACCTTTGAAGAAAACCACCAGGTCTTAAAAGCTTGGCCTCCACTTACTGGCAACATAAGCAATGAGCTACAAAATTTACTACATCCTTCCTTATACCACCACAATAGTAAGGCTGCCTCAAATTATGATACATATTAGTCACTCCCAGATGGATGGAATACCTGGAACAATAAGACTTCTCAAATATCAGTCTAATTCAATCACCTACTCCAAGTACATAAACTCGGCCACCAATCCTCAAAACACTATCTGAATCAAGTGAGGCTTCCTTAGCCTCACCGCTTAATACCTTATCCCAAATCACTCTCAAACCAACATCATGAAACTAATAAGATCTAATATGCTCCATCAAGGAAAACCTAGCCTCCACAAATGCCAAAATACACCCAAGTATAAAAAATTAAGCCTAACCATCTAGTTAGCCAAAGTCTGAACCTCTAAGTCCAAGGGCCTCTCTTGGTCCAAAAGCTTAGCCAAGTTACCCATGCTAGTTGAGTTTCAGTTCAAAGCATCTGCAACTATATTAGCCTTGACCGAATGATAGGGATTAGTCAAGTCCTAATCATTAAGAAACTCAAGCCAATGATTCTGCCTCTTATTAAGACCTCATTAGATGAAGAAATACTAAACGTTGTGATGATCTGAGAAAATCTCACAATGGACTTTTTACAAGTAATGCCTCCATAACTTTAAAGCAAAAATAGTTGCGCACAACTTTAAATCATGGGTAGGGTAATTACTCTCATGGGTATTCAACTGATGAGAAATATACACAATCACCTTACCCTCCTACATCCACACTACACCTAATCTAGTACTAGAAGTATCACAAAAGATAGTAAACCCATGCCCTTTTTAGGCAACGTAAAGGTAGGAGTTGAAGTCAATAAATTATTGAGATTTTGAAAGCTCACCTCACAAGTATTAAACCACTGAAAGGAAATCTTTTTCTGAGTCAACTTGGTTAATAAAGTTGTAATAGTTGAAAAACCCATAGCAAAATATTGATAGTAACCTACTAAACCAATTAAACTTTAAATCTTGGTAGAGAAATAGGCCTATACTAATCACAAATCTCTACAATCTTGGATAGATAGACCATAATACCATTCTTAGACACCATATGACCCAGGAAAGAAAAAAACTCCAACCAAAACTAACACTTGGAGAACTTAGTATACAACTTCTCATTCCTCAATCTTTGAAGCAGAATCCAAAAATGCTCCTCTTAATCAGCCTCACTCTTGGAATAAACCAAGATATCATCTATAAATACACTAAAAAAGAGTTAAGATACGATCAAAATACCCAGTTAATCAACTCTATATACACAACTGTTGCATTGGTCAATCCAAAGGACATGGCTTCAAACTCATAATAACCTTACCGAGTCTAAAAAATGGTCTTTAGAATATTTAAGCTTTAATCCTTAACTGGTGATACCTGAATCTCAAATTAATCTTTGAAAACACTGAAGCACCCTAATACTGATCAAATAAATCTTCAATATAAGGGAGAGGATACTTATTATTAACCATAACCTTATTTAACTATCTATAGTTAATACAAATACACATAGACCTATCTTTTTTATTCAAAAACAATATAGGCGCACCCCAAGGTAATACAATAGGTCAGATAAATCTCTTATCCAAAAAATCCTGCAACCTATCCTCTAATTTCTTCTACTCTACTAGGGCTATCCTATAAGGTGGGAGTAGAAATAGGATTGTGTAATACCCCAAACTTTTTTTAAGTCAAATCTAGACTCCAAAAGAGTTAGTGATGACTTTCTAAATGATTAATATTTAAATAAGATAGAATTTACCCAATTTTGACTTTTTTTTTAATGTGGAAAATTTAATTATCTTTCCAACAATACCAATTTTGTTCAAATTCAATATCGAAGTAAAAAGTTATGGATATTTTACTAAGAGCTGTCAGAACTGCCCAGGTGCGACGGGCAGGTTGATGGACCGTCGATCTAGGGATGGACCGTCGATCTAGGGATGGACCATCGCCTAAACTATCACAGCTAAGGAGTAAGTCAATCTTCTGGATAAGGTACGACGGACAGGTTGATGGACCGTCGAGCTAGCGACGGACCATCGCCCAAGTTGTCGCTACTAAGGCAATGAGTCCCTATTCTAGCCAAAGTGCGATGGTCAGAATGACTGTTGAGCCAGTGACGTACCATTGCACGAGCTATCACAGATCTTGTTCAGCAATTTAAAGCAATTTTAAAAGGGTATTTGGGTTTTTTCCCACCCATTTAACCCCTAATTATACCATACAATAGCTCATAACTTCATTATTAATTCACAACATCCAATTTGGGTTTCTCTCAAATATCAATCCCCAAGAACAAGAAACCCTAGGTGCTTAATTCCAAGTTAAGAAATCAAGATTTCCTCCACAAATCTTTAAGAAATCATCCACCCAAGTATATCAAATGTTCATTCATGGATTCCTTTTATCCATGAAGCCCAAGAACCAATTTTAAATTATAAATTATGATGTTTATGTTGTGGATTAATTACGATCATGTTGATGTTGTGTATGATACCCAAGTTGAAATCATTAAATGTGTTTTCATTAATTTATGCTAGCACATGGATTGAAATCTACTAAATTTTGTTTATTTATGCAACCATGATGAATTAATTTAATGTACGAGCCTAACCTTATAGTTATGCATGCAATGTGTTTGATAAAATGCCTAAGAGTATAGGAAACATGCCTTATGACTCAATTGTGACCAGAATGATGAACCTATGTTTTACCCTTAAGTTCAAATGACTCCCATGTTATTGTTATGCTTTGTGATGGATTGATGTAATGCTGATGAGATTAGGCTTATGAAATTATGACACGTTTACATGCACTTCTATTCATGTGTGAACTTATGGCATGCAAATACTTCATGAATATCTCCAATGATTGTACTATGAATTGTTGGCTATGGTCATATGTCAAGAAGTATTATGTCTTATCATTTTTATGCTATTGACTCCTTGGGGTACTTGTACTCGACAATTTAGCTGTGTGCCTAGAGCCAGTGTCATGTTTTCAAGATACTCTCAGTCAAGCCATGTTTAGTAGAATTTAGTCAGTCTCATAACTCAGGAAAACTTAGTAATCTCAATAATCTCAGTTAGTTATCAGGTCTCAGTGATACACCATCAGTTAACGGAACTCAGTAAACCTAGTCCAGTCAGTTCAGTATAATTAATTTAGTATCTAATCAGATGGAAGTAGGATTCAACACTGAGTGATCCCAAGGATGGGAACTCACCTACGAGTAGAGGGTGTGATTCTTAGAAGTAATCCTTGCGCTCTAGAACTGCATAGCCAGTATAGGTTGAGATATCTAAGATATTAGATGAGGGTTGATGAGGTCGCTTAACTTGTTAGATGAATGTCCCACCATTCTTCTTAGAGTACCTATTAGATGAGGGATCACTCACAGCTTGTCTTTACTAGTGGTGCGGTATTGACACCCTTCCAATTGGGGTTACAGATTGGACCCTAACTCAGCTACATTACTTTAATTGGGGTATGTCGGTTAGATGACTACTTCCCATAGTTTTAGTTTCAGTCTCAGTAATAAAACTTAGATAGTTCTACAAAATTCAAGACTGTCAGATACAGTTAACTCAAAACAGTATGGAGCTTAGCTAGTTTATTCAGAACCTATACTGTCAGACATAGTCACTCAGTATCAGTTATCAGTACTCATGTTATTAATATTCAGACTCAATAGTCAGTATCATCACGAATTCAGTTACAGTTATTTATTCATAGAAGTATTTTTATGTTCATGTTATACAGTTGATTTGCATTGTTTATGCATATAAACCCCTTACATTTAACCTACCTCACCTACATACCAGTACATTCAATTGTACTAACGCATTTGCGCTATGGTGTTTTATACCATAGGTTCAGAAATGTGAGCTTCAGAGCATCAATAGCATTTCAGTCATAGTGGTCAGAGTGAGCAGTAAGTCGTCATCCTTTGAGGACATGATCATTACTTTATTATGTCATTACTTAGTTTATTTCAGTAGTTGGAGTTAGTTAGGGACATGTCCCATCAACTCATTATTTAGACAGTTTAGAGTCTTTCAGACTAGCATGTTTAGATAGTTATTTAAGTTATTTTGGTATTGATATACCAGATCTCCAGATGTTATGTTTTATTAGATCCTTGAAACTTATGGGATTTTGGCCTTTATTTCCACATTTATATAGTATATTATGCAGTGTACAGGTATAGATATTAGTCATGGGTTAACTTATGGTCATTTGGGGTCATGAGCATTGTGTGGCATTCTGAGTACCAGATTTGAGGCGTTACAAACTTGGTATCAAAGCCTAAGGTTCAATAGTATCCTAGGAAGTCTGAAAGATGCATTTAGTAGAGTCTTGTACATGGGTGTGTTGCACACCACATTTATGTGCAGGAGGCTATAAGATATTTTAGGAATAGTTTCTCTTCTTTCAATATTCACGTCGTGCCAGTGAGAATAATATCAAGTCAATCTCTCAGTCTAATCTATTTTTCCCTTTCTATAAAACATGCCTCTAAAAAGAAGAAACTAGAATTAGCCAGCCCTCAGCCCAAAGATCCTTTGGACGAACAGGTCTTTCATGCAGAGTTCAGAGCTACATTCACTGCTCTTGCTCAGTCAGTTGCTGCTCAGAATGAATGATCAACTGTTATTCCAGCCAACCCAGTGGCTAATTCAGCTGTAGCCAGGATTTAGGACTTCACTCGAATAAATCCTCTATGCTTTTTTGGGTTTTAGTCAGATGAGGACCTCTAGGAATTCCTTGATCAGATTCAGAAGGTTACCGATATCATGGGGATTACTCCTAGTGAGAGTGCTAAGCTAGCTACATATTAGTTACAAGATATTTCTCACACTTGGTTCAAACAATAGAAGTTAGAAAGACCAGTTAATGCAGGATCCATAGAGTGGGCAGAGTTTGTCATCACATTCCTAGAGAGGTTCTTTCCCCTATAGATAAAAGAAGCTAAGGTGTTAGAATTTATCAACCTCAGGCAGGGCAACATGATGGTGAAAGAGTATTCTCTTAAAATTGCTCAACTAGCTAGATATGCTCCTCATATGGTTGTAGATAGCAGGGCCAAGATGAGAAAGTTTGTTTCTGGGGTGAGTGATAGTGCAGTCAATAAGTGCAGGTCCGCGATATTGAATAGGGACATGAACACAGCCATGCTTATGACTCATGCTCAGTAGATATAGGAGCAAAAGATTAAGATAAGGGAGAAACAGAATAAAAGAGAAATGATAGGTAGTTTTAACTTTAATCAGCCTAAGTCTGAGGGAGGAAACTATTCTTAGTTTTGTCCTAAATCATCAGTTCCTGCTCCTTCTTCAGCCAGTGCTCTAGCTCCTAAGTTTAGGGATGGTGACAGAGATAGGAAGCCAAGCTCTAAGTCTCAGGGAAGTGTTAGCAATGCCCAAACTAATCCTCTTTATCAGACTTGTGGTAAGAACCACAAGGATGTATACAGAAATGGCAGCGATGTCTATTTCGGATGTGGCAAGCTAGGCCACATAGTCGGAGATTGTCCCTAGTCAGGTTATTAGGGTCAGCAGAACCATTCCTCAGCTCAGTTTGGTTTCCCAAATTAGTAGGGTATAACTTCCAATGCTACTAGTGGCCAATACCCAAATCAACTTTATGCTCTCTAGTCCTGATAGGATACGAAAAATTCTCCTGATGTGGTTACTGGTACATTACAGATCTTTCACTTACATGGTTATGATTTGCTAGATTTAGGAGCTTTCTTATCGTTTGTTACTCCTTATATAACATTTGATTTTGGAGTCAGTCCCAAAATTTTAGTAGAGCCCTTCTTAGTCTCTACCTTAGTGGGTAAAAACATCATATCTCGATGGGTATACAGGAACTGTCCGATTATGGTATCTCAAAAAATCACCTCAGCAGATTTACTCAAATTAGAGATGAATAATTTTAATGTCATTCTCGACATCGAATGGCTTCATTCCTGCTATGCCACAGTTGACTGAAGAAATATAATAGTATAGTTTTATTTTTCGAATAAACCTATCCTAGATTGGAGGGGTAGCATTTCAGCTTTTAGAGGTCAGCTTGTTTCCTACCTTCGGGCAAGGAAAATAATATCTAAAGGATATGTCTATCATGTTTTTTGAGTTAAGGACACTAGTTATGAAACTCGCAGTCTCAAATTAGTCCTAGTCGTGAATGAATATTCAGATGTCTTTCCCAAAGATCTTTCAGGAATTCCTCCCAAAAGGGAAATAGACTTCTACGTTGATTTTCTTCCAGATACTCAATGTATATCTATTCCACCATATAGAATGGTACCAACAGAACTCATAGAATTGAAGGAATAGTTGAAGGCTCCCCTAGAAAAAAGATTCATCAGACCCAGTGTGTCCCCATGGGGTGCACCAATCTTATTCATGAAGAAAGATGGTTCTTTCAGAATGTGTATAGACTACCATCAACTCAACAAAGTCATGGTAAAGAACAAGAATTGACTTCCCTGAATCAATGAATTATTTGAGCAACTTTAGGGTGCCAGTTATTTCTCTAAGATAGACCTCAGATCAGGCTATTATCAACTCAGAGTTAGAGAATATGACATTTCAAAAATAGCTTTTTGTATCCAGTATGGTCACTTTGAATTTTTAGCTATGTCCTTTGGTCTTACCAATTCCCCAATAGCTATCATGGACTTGATAAACTATGTGTTCAAGCAGTTCTTGGACATATTCATCATAGTCTTCATAAATGATATCCTTATTTACTCCCGCAGTGAGCAGGATTATATAGACCATCTCAGAATTGTACTTCAGACCCTCAGAGATCATCAGTTGTTCGCCAAATTTAGTAAGTGTGAATTTTGGCTAAGGTCAACGTCATTCCTTGGTTATATTATTTCGGGTGATGGCATTAGGGTTGATCCTCAAAAGACCAAAGCAGTAAGAAACTAGCCCAAACCTATCTCTCCATCAGATATCAGGAGTTTCTTGGGTTTGGATAGCTATTATAGATGGTTTGTTGAGGGATTTTATTCTATTGCATTCCCTATGTCCAGATTGACTCAAAAGAAAGTCAAGTTTCAGTGGTCAGATCCTTGTAAGAAGAGTTTTCAAGAGTTGAAGACTCGACTCACCTCAACTCCTGTTTAGCTCTTCCAGATGGTCCAGATGGGTTCATAGTGTATTGTGATGCATCCAGAGTAGGTTTGGGTTGTTTCTTCATGCAGCTTGGTAAGGTCATTGCCTACGCCTCCAGGCAACTTAAACCCCATGAGAAGAATTATTCAACTCAAGATCTTGAGTTAGCAGCTGTAGTATTTGCCTTAAAGATATGGAGGCATTATCTATACGGAGTTCATGTGGATGTGTTCACAAATTATAAGAGCCTTCAGTATGTCTTTTCTCAGAAAAATCTCAATCTTCGTCAGAGAAGGTGGTTAGCGCTCTTGAAAGAATATGACATGAGTGTCCTTTACCATCCGAGCAAGGCCAATATAGTGGTCGACACTCTCAGTAGACTGTCTATGGGTAGTGTTGCTTATGTTGAGGACAGTAAGAGAAAGTTAGCTGAGGAGTTTCATCAGCTTGCCTGACTAGGTGTTCGCCTAGTTGATTCTTCAGAGGGTAATATATGGGTTCAGTATAGTTCAAAATCATCTCTAGTTTTTAAGGTGAAAGAAAAGGAAAATAGAGATCCCAGTCTAGTCAAGTTAAAAGAGTCAGTCAAGGATCAAAAAGTAAAGGTTTTCTCCCAAGGGGGAGATGGTGTTCTGTATTGTTAGGGTTATCTGTGTGTTCCAGGTGTAGATGACTTAAGGCAGCAAATTCTTATAAAAGTACATGATGCGTATTACTCTATTTATCTAGGGGCCACAAAGATATACCGCGACTTGCGGGAGGTCTATTGGTGGAGTAGGATGAAAAAAGATGTTGCAGCATTTGTGGCTAAGTGCCTTATATGCCAACAAGTTAAGTTAAAGCATAAAAAACCTAGTGGCTCTATACTGGAGTTCTGTATTCCTACTTAAAAGTAGGAAGAAGTGAACATAGACTTTGTGATGGATTTGCCTCACATTCATTGCCAACATGATTCAGTCTGGGTCATTGTAGACAGAATAACCAAGTCAGCTTAGTTTCTTCCAGTCCATACCTCTTATTTAGCTGAGGATTATGCCAAATTCTATATCAGAGAGTTGGTTAGATTGCACGATGTTCCGTTATCTATTATCTTAGGCAGAGATACCTAATTCACCTCTCACTTCTGGATAGAATTCCAAAAGAATCTTGGTACCCAAGTTTATCTCATTACAACTTTCCATCCTCAGATAAATGGTCAAGCAGAAAGGACCATTCAGACTTTAAAAGATATGCTAAGGGCCTGCGCAATTGATTTCAAGGGTAGTTGGGATGAACACTTACCTTTGATTGAGTTTGCATACACCAACAACTATCATTCAATTATTTGGATGGCTCCATTTGAAGCTCTCTATGGTAGGAGATGTAGATCTTCAATTAGTTGATTTGAAGTTAGTGAGGCCTCGGTTATAGGGCTTGACTTAGTATTCAATGCCTTAGAGAAAGTCCAGTTGATTAGAGAAATACTTCGGGCTGCTCAGAGCTGACAAAAGTCTTATGCAGATGTATGTAGAAGGGATCTCAAGTTTGAGATTAGTGATTATGTCTATCTAAAGATCTCTCCTGTGAAGGGAGTGAAGCAGTTTGGTAAGAAGGAAAAGCTTAGTCCCCGATATGTCGGTCCCTTCAAAATTCTCAGTCACTTCAGTAAGGTATCTTATGAGCTCGAATTACCTTCAGATCTAGCCTCAGTTCATCCAATCTTCCATGTCTCTTTGCTCAAGAAGTGCATAGGTGACCCAGCAGTTGTAGTCCCTATTCAGAGCATAGATGTTCAGAACAGCCTCTCTTATAAAGAGATTCCAGTCAAAATTCTTGACTACCAGACTCATAGATTAAGGAACAAATAAGTCCTTCTAGTCAAGGTTCTTTGGTGGAATTAGTCCTTTGAGGTAGCTACTTGGGAAGCAGAAGTAGACATGTAGACCAAGTATCCTCACCTCTTCTCCACAAACTCAGATCTAGCTTAAGGTAACAGTTCTCCTTAAGCTTTTTAATTTCATATTCAGGTTTCAGTTACAAGCTTGGTATCCATTTCATGTTCAGAATTCCATTATAAACTTGGTATTAAGTACCATTACATAGTTAGTCATGTATTCATGTGTCAGTTTAGTCATGTATTCATGCATCATATATGCATGTTCAGTTTGATAAGAAACTCATATCATTAGTAATTCAGTCATGCAGTCATAAATCGGTTACTCATGCATCAAATATGCATTTTTAGTATAATATATATTCAGTTTATCAGTCATATAGGTTATGGATTCATGTTTCAGTTATTCATGTTCAGGATGTACTTTAGTCTACCACTTCTCCCTTCTCAGTCAGTGTTATTAGAGGATAAATATTTCTAAGGGGGAGATATTGTAATATCCTGTACTTTTTTTAAGTCAAATCTAGACTCCAAAAGAGTTAGTGATGACTTCCTAAATGATTAATATTTAAATCAGATAAAATTTCCCTAATTTCAAATATTTATCATGTGGGAAATTAAATTAGCTTTCCAAAGATACTAATTTCATCCAAATTCGGTATTAAAGTAAAAAGTTATGGACATTTTACTGAGAGCTGTCAGAACCTCCCAGGTGCGACGGGCAGGTTGACGGACCATCGATCTAGTGATGGACCATTGCCTAAATCATTGCAACTAAGGTAGTAAGTTAATCTTCTGGCTAAGGTGCGCCGGACAGGTTGACGGATCGTTGAGCTAATGATAGAACATCGCCTAAGCTATCACTACTAAGTCAGTGAGTCCTTATTCTGGCCCAAGTGCGATGGCCATAACTACGGACCATCGAGCCAGTGATGGACTATCGTACGAGCCATTGCAGATCCCATTCAGCAATTTAAAGCCATTTTTAAAAGGGTATTTGGGTCTTTTTCCACCTATTTTAACCCCTAATTATACCAGATAATAACTCATAACTTTATTATTCATTCTATATATCCAATTAGGTATGAGTTAGGGTACCACGTGTACCCTAGGATAGGGATGGTAAGGGTGAGTCATACCCTAGATTGTTACTTGTTTTAATTGTAAGACAAGGGTAGTCCGAACATTTCCTACTTCAAATACCTTATGTTCTCACATTATATAAACCTTGGTGGCCTCTCATAACACTTATTAAAGGATGGAAACAATCCAAATACTCTCTCAAACTTACTCTTGAAGAATGGAGGCTAAGGTTTCTTCATGTGTTCTTCAAAGGGCTCAAGAGTCATGTTTCTCTTTGAAATATTCTTGTATAAAGCATGTACTCCTTCCCTTATTGTTAGTTCCAATTAAAACAATGTGTATTGTATTTTAAACATTAATTTAAGAATCATGAATGGTGGTTTTGAAAATATATTGAGGGTCTTAATACATATGGTTTAAACTATGTTTTTACATGTTTTTTATAATGGTTTGCATATGTTAGTACTTGTTGGTTATGGGTTACTAAATGGGTCATGAGAAACCCAAATTATGGTGTTTTATTTATTGGTTTTGGTCTTGGTGAAGGTATACCCTTAACATGTTTGATAAAATATCTAAAAGAATGTTTTCACTCTATTGTTGAACTTTCATAAAAAATTTTGCATGGTTTGGTTTGGCAATGGAACCCTAAATGGATTTGAAGGGTTTTACATGGTTTAAATGATATAAATGCTTTAAATGTTTGGCATGGTTATAAGTGGTTTGGAATGGTTTTAAATAATATAAATGGTGTACATAGTTTGGAAAAATTAAACGGTAAAGCCTTGGTGGATATGAAATTAGTTATGCTTGTGGGGTACATGAGAATCCCCCATGTGGTTTAATATGGTTAATGGAAGGCTACATGGAATCCCTTAAACCTTTATATGGTTGACTATGGATAGTACTTGCAAGTATAGTCAGTATGACGATACCACTACTAATAGCCTTGGTTAATAAATGGTTAATGGATTGATTGGTTGCTTGGTAATGGTTTTAATTGGGTAATAATAGAGGGGTATGTAGCAAAGTCATAGAAGGTGGAGGTCTCGGAGGGAAAAAACTGGAAACTTATATTTGTCGATGTGAGGTTTGGTCTTGGTGACCATCTGCATGATGTCACACTTTATATTTGGGGGATGTACTAGTTATCCCAGATTTTCTTCCCTGGTCATGTGGCTACATACACTAGGGCCGTTTCAACAAGAGGAGCTGAACCCATATAGCCCATGGGTGGTTTAGGATGGTAAAGCTACACAGCCTAGGTAAAGGTATTAAAGACATGCTAAACCCAGTGCCCTTTATCGGAATGGTTATATATATATGTATTGTTGTATGCATTATGGATGGTTTTACTTGGTTTTATAAATGGCACTATGTTATCCTTATCCGGAGTGCATACTAGTGTTCACCCACTTACCCATCTTCGGGCGGCTGTATACCCATGCTATACAGGGACAAAGCATTCTACTTCTTCTACTTAGTGATTGGTTTCAAGGGCAGTCAATATTAGATTGAAGTGGTGAACTTCCATAGTTTGGAAGGCATCTATTTTATGTCATGGGTTACTTTACTTATTTCTTATCTTTCATAGACTTTGGTTTTTGGCTATGGTTGGGGGCATATCCCGACTAGGTACTCTTTAGTTGGTCTAGAGACTCTGTATGGATGATTAGGGACTTTGGTATTGAATGGATTGGTTATGTTTCATCTCTCTCTCTATATATATATGCTTCAGATTATTATACATGGTTTAGGTTTATAGGCTTTGGCATTGGTTTGGTTGGTCATTGAGTGGTTGGAATTGGTTGGGTTGGTCTCAGATATAGACTTATTCCAGAGTGACCACATGGTTGGATACACTATCTTGTTAAATGTTCTGACTTCAGTCAACTCAAGGTATGCATGGGTTGGGTAACGGGAGCAGTTCCTAGTCCTTGTTGGGCTTGGGATTTCCTATTACAATAAGGCCCTGGTTTGGGTCTTGTCAAGTTGGTATCAGAACTTTACGTTTCAGTGTCATAGGGTGTTCACAAAGCTGTGTCAATTAGAGTCTTGCTTATGAGTGTGTCATGCACCATACTTATAATTAGGAGGCTATGAGGCATTTAGGAATATTTCACTTTCTTTGTTATTCTACTTTTGAGCTATGAATTCTAAGGTCTTAAACTTTTCTCTGAATCTTCCTTGGTTCACTCTTCGAATTATGTCTTATCAATGATCTAAAGTTCATGGAAACTCACCTATCCCACTTAACGACAACATGGATATATCTTGTCCAACTCATGGGGTACAGACCCGGACAAGGGTCGTAACTTTTGGTTTTCCTCGTGGAGTCCTACCGATCTTTACTGACCCTTTCTCAAAAGGTGATACTTATACTCGGTTACCTTAAGGAGAGGTTACTAATGCTGAATTTTGTCATCTTTATAATCTATTGACCCAAATAGTGACAATTCTATCATGCCAGTCCTGTCCTATTAGTATGGGAATGAATTAGATAAGGTTGGTAAATGGGCAAGGTAAGAGGGTCCTGGCCTTCTGAACAAAAGGGAGGCCAGCAGTATTGCAGTAAATGGTCTAAAAAGGAAGAGTTGCGTGAGTCCTAACTCTTATTCTATGTCTTGCATTACCTACATAGATTTAATTAGGAGGTAAGTGTTTTCAGATTGGTAAATTCTTCTAGGGCATAAGGTGTCCAATCTTAATTCAATGGTCTTATTCTGCATCATCCCATTTTCTTTATAAATTTTATAGTTGGTCGCATCATGATTATTGTGAGAATAGAAGGAATCAATATTTTGGTTATGGTCAGTTGGGTCTCATGTGATAGGGATGTCTTATAAGGGTTGCCTCTTAGGCAAATAGAGTATTGTCTACTACCTCTAGCTTCAGCAATGGTCGAGATTATCTCAATGTTCTTACTATTCCTTGGGACAGCAAAGCATCTTTTGATACCGACACTGGTATGTTGAACAGTGCTTTCCTTGTGGTATGTATGGTTTACTCGATTTGGGGTCCCCTCTTTTTAGTGACATCATTTGTGGTTGTGTATTTTGGTCTTGATATTACTTCAAACTCTTTTCTTCTTTTATTTCTACACTGGTAGGTAACTCTACGATTGCCAAAAGAGTCTATATGGGGTGTATGATATCTGTTGGTAGTAAAGGGATCTTGGTAGATCTGTGTGTGACTTAAATATAGTGGATTTCAATGTCATTCGGGGGAATAGATTGGTTTCACTCATGCTATTCTTTATTAAATTATCGGATCCATAAAAAAAGTTACCTTTAAGCTCCCTAGTAAGTTGGTTATGGAAAGGGAGAATGGTTTCGTTTGGGTCTGTTATTTTTATGGGAAAGGTTATATCTTAGAACTTGGAGATTGGTCTCCAAAGGTATTTCTTTTTTAGTCGATCGGGGTTAAAGATCTTAACTCGAAAGGTCCTTCTTTGGTTTTGTTTCGGCGGTGGATAAATTTCCTGAGGTCTTCTTGACGATCTTCATCGTGTCTTTCTAATTGGGAGGTTGGTTTAGGATTGGTCTTGTTTAGGACACTTGTCTAATTTCTATTCTTTCCTTATAAAATGGTTTCGATGGGGGTTAAAGGAGCTTAAAGAAGCAATTTAGAGATCTTTTAGATAAAGGTTCTCGTCATCTTAGTATTTCTCCATGGGGTGTTTTGTTCTTGCATGCATAAGGGGAATGGTTTCCCAGAAATAAATATGTTGTTGGTTGGTGGATAAAGAATTTGGAGGGTCCTTCTTATTAAGAGGACCGTATATGTATATTCCATTCTATATGGGGTATGTTGATAGTAGTGAATGGTGGTTGGTAGATCCTAGGCTTGAACCTAGATGCTATATTAGCTCGAAGATAGCAATGCTGGAGTTGCGGGGGTAAATTGGCTAGTTGAATAAGGTTGATGACTTGAAGAATGCAATAGTGGTAAAGTTGTGCCTTATAGATCGAACGTTCAGGATGAATGAATAGATTGGGGGTTAATTCATTAGATACGATTGATCATGGAACCTGCATGTATCTTTGTACCTATACTTATATGTTATTATTGGTATGAAATTGATTATTAAATTCATGGTTTTAAATATGGGTTTTGGCACAACTGAAGGCTATGACATGATTACTCATTTAACTGATTTTCCATATATTATGATGCATAATTCACACATTATTTATGTTTATGAACATTGTGGGATGCATGGGAATGCTAAATGGATTTTGGGATACTATGGATTCCCCAATTACTTAGTTCTAGTCTTGGAAATTGTATGCCCTCAAACTATTTATGAAATTTTCATTGAATATAATTTTGTCACATGGTTTGACTATTCTTAAATCTTTACATTGCATAAATGATCAAAAGAACATGAATTGGTTTTGGTTGGATTCAAATGATTTTGAAAAAGCCTTGGTTGCCATGGTCTGATTTTCAATGGTTTTGGTTTAGTTGGAAACCTTAGAGTCAATTTGGTCTTATGGTTTTTGCATGTGTATGTTGGGCTCTAAGTAGTATTTAGTTGAATGAGATTTTGGGTATAGGAGAACCAAGCATCCCTGGTGTACATCTTTGGTGATACCCATTATAACGGAGAATTATGTTTGTAAATATGATGGGATAAAGGTTGGTGGTTAATCTTAAATTTCCTTAGAGCGGTGGACTTCAAGAGAAGGTTTAGTTGCATATTCTATTGATTCTCTTCTATCTTGGTATTCTAATAGTGTTGTATGCATTCTTATAGTATGGATGTCTAAGGTTCATATTTTGCATTTTCCTTAATCCTTGGATATGAGCCTTGACTTTGTGTTAAGTTACTTATGGTATGTGTGGTTGTGTTTCTTTTAGTATCTAGCCTAAGAACTCCTTTTATGGTATGATTTAATTAGGATGGTTCCTCATTATGGTCTAGGTGGTTGCTATAAAGTACTTCATGCCTATAGTGTCGTGTCTTGTCTCTAGGATCTTACCCTGGGAGGCATGGATAACTCTTGTAATTTGATTTATTAAATGACTCTTCTTATATTAGGAGGTAGTGGCATTGGGGAGCATGGTGATGTTGTGAAATAGGGAATATAGAAGTCTCTAAGTAGGGGAGAGTCTAAGGTAACTATAAGAGTTAAGGTTTTATAAGGTAAGGTCAGGTTGTTGTCATGGGAAATTGTTAGGAAAGGAATTGATGGTGAAAATCTTGTGAAGGTTGTAAAGGGTTCTATATCTTTTGATAGATAGATCATACCGTGGGTATATAAGTCGTAGGCTTGAATGTTGTGGTTGGTAGATACACTAATAGGTATGTTGGGTACTTGAGATATGTTATAAGGCATGGTTTAATGAATTGTTTTCATTGCATAGTAGTTATGGTTTTAGATGTTCAATGATAGGTTGGGGGTTTCGGTTATAGTGGTCGGATATGGTTTGTCCATGTCCTTTACTCATGATTTCCATATTATAATGGTGATAGAAATGGAGTGGTGTTTTAGGATAGATGTAAGGAGTAGAGCCCGATGGCCTAAGTTAACTCCTTTTAGCTTTGGGTAGGTTTGAATATGGAGGTGGTGTATAGCTAGACTTAAGCTCTCGTAGTGGTGTGTCTTGGAAAATTCTAAGTTGAATTGGACTTTCCCTTGTATGAGTCTATTCAGCCGGTATTCTATGAGTTTGTATTGGGATAAGGTGTGGATGGTCCTTGTTTGGTTGATTTCTTTGGGTAGTATTGGTATCTTGGATTCCTTGTTATTTAAGGGGGTCCCGATAAGGATCTTGGATTGGAAAATTTATCGGTTGTCAACAAAAGGTGTGGCTTCGGTAAAGGTTCCATAGTCAAACAAAAAGTCCAAGAAAGCTATTTGGGATGTGGAAATGGACATGGAGTCCAAGTTTCTGCATTTGTTCTTCTAGGAACTTATGCATAGGGTATTTGTTATTTATCATATCTTTTTTTCTAACTTGGTTAAAGGTGAGGAATAGTTCCTCTAACATCTTTGTTTTATACCTTAGTTAAGGGTCAAAATGGAGGTGTTAGGGGTATAAATCATGCTTAGGGTGTATGGTGATCTTGTCATCTTGGTTTATGTCCTTGTCTTCTATTTGTGGTTGAAGGAATATTTGAGGTGTGTTAATGCATTACCTCATGCTTGTTCTAACCCTTCCCTATCATTCGAGGATGAATGATACTAGTGTGGGAGACTAAAACATCCCAAGTCTTGGACCCTTGCAAAATTTCCTGGGTTTTGGACTTACTGGACTTGGTACGACTCAAGGGTACAAATCGTACCCTTGAATAAAACTTGTGGGATGGATTGAGGGTTAAATCATATGTTAGGAAGTGCATTTGTCTTGGTTACTACCCAAGATACGATTCATCAAGGTACGAGTCGTATCCAAAGATATGAGTGGTGCAAGGCAAGTCGTATGGTGCTTGATTAAGTTGTCTTGTGTAGTTTGTAGATGGTGCGGTTGGTGGTTACGACTGAGTATACCACTTGTACCCTTAGGTACGAGTTAGGGAGGTGTGATTCAAATAAGAACCAGTGTGTAGGGTCTTGGCATGGTCTTAGGTATGAGTTGGGGTACCACTCGTACCCTAGGATACGGATAGTAAGGGTGAGTCGTACCCTAGATTGTGGGTTATTTTAATTTTAAGTTAAGGGTAGTCCAGACATTTCCTACTTCAAATCCCTTATGTTCTTACGTGATAAAAACCTTGGCGGCCTCTCATAACACTTATTAAAGGATAGAAACACTCCAAATACTCTCTCAAGCTTACTCTTGAAGATTGGAGGCTAGGTTTTCTTCATGTGTTCTTTAAAGGGCTCAAAAGTCATGTTTCTCTTCAGAATCTTCTTGTATAAGGAATATATTCCTTCCCTCATTGTTAGTTCCAACTAAAGGCATGTGTATTGTGTTTTAAACATTGATTTATGAATCATGAATGGTGGTTTTCGAAATATATGTTCAGGGTCTTGATGCATATGGTTTGGTATTGGTTTAAACTATGGTTTTACGTGTTTTTGGTAATGGTTTGAATATGTTAGTACTTGTTGGTTATGGTTTAAAAAATGGGTCTTGAGTAACCCTAATTATGGTGGTTTATACACTAGTTTTCGTCTTGGTAAAAGTATGCCCTCAACAAGTTGGATAAAATATCTAAAAGAATGTTTTCACTCTATTGTTGGACTTTCATTGAAACTCTTGTATGGTTGGCTTTGGTAATGGAACCCTAAATGGATTTGGATGGTTTTGCATGGTTTAAATGATATAAATGCTTTAAATGTTTGGCATGTCCATAAATAGTTTGGAATGGTATAAATGGTGTACATGGTTTGGAAGGATTAAATGGTAAAGCCTTGGTGGCTATGAAATTGGTTATGCTCGTGGGGTACATGGTAAGCCCCAAGTGGTTTAATATGGTTAATTAAAGGGTACATGGAATTCCTTAAACCTATACATGGTTGGATATGGATAGAGCTTGCAAGTAGCGGTATGACGATACCACTTCTAATGGTTTTGATTAATAAATGGTTAATGGATTAGTTGGTAGCTTGGTAATGGTTCTTATTGTGCAATAATGGCGAGGTGTGTATAAAAGCCGTGGAAGTTGGAGATCCATCGGGGACCAAAATTGGAAACTCATATTTTTCGATGTGAGGTTTGGTCTTGGTGACCATGTGTATGATGTCGCGCTTTAAATTTAAGGGATATACTAGTCATCCTAGGTTTTCTTCCCTGGTCATGTGGTTACATGCATTGGGGCCCTTTCAGCAGGGGAAGCTTAACCCATATAGCCCGTGGGTGGTCTAAGAAGGTAAAGCTACACAACCTAGGTAAAGGTTTTAAAGGCATGCTAAAATGAACATCAATACTGAAAACTGAACAACTGTTTGAAAAGCCTCGAAACTGTCTGAACTGTGGAGTTGATGGGACAAGTCCCCAACAACTTTGACTACCGAAAATGAACTGAAATGCTAAAATAAATAATCACATCCTCAAACTATGAGGACTCACCACTAACTCTATATGCTGAGAATATGAATTACTAAGGGTGCTTGGAAGCTTGTGAGTCTGAACCTATGATACAAGGCATCATAGCGCAAAACAAAATCATGCATCAGTACTTTGAATGTACTGGTAAGCTCATTGAGTTAGGCTGAAATGCATGGGTTCATATGCATGAACAATACTAACTTAATATCATGAGTATGACTGACTGAGGGTACATGCATGAATATGTAAACTGTACTAAGATCGTAATAACTCTAAATACTAAATTTGAATACTGATTAACTGATATCTGAGTATACTGATACTGAATTACTGGTAACTGAATGACTGTATCTGATATTCTTTATTTTGTGTAACTATACTGAGTCTCGTAATGAGCTAAGTGACTATGTTTGACAGTCCTAAATCTGCAGAACTGAGCCGAGTTCCATACTGAGACTAAATCTGAAACTGGGACAGTAGGAAGTAGTCATCTAACCGACATGCCCCTTCTCTAACTGATTTAGGGTCCAACCTGTAACCCCAGTTGGAAAGGTGTCAAGACCATGCCACGGGTAAGGACAAGTGCTGATTCACCCTCATCTGGCAGGTGTTTTGAATGTGAATGGTGGTACCCTCAACTGGCAGGTAGATCACCTCATCAACCCTCTACTGGCAGGTTGATATCTCAACCTACGCTGGCTACGTAGTTTTGGAATACAAGGACTGCTTCTAAGGATTACACCCTTTACTGGAAGGTGAGTCCCCATCCTTGGCTTCACTCGGTGCTGAATCCTACTCCCAACTGAATAGACATTGGACTAAGTTCTAAAGTATACTAGGCTAGACTGAACTGTTACTGATTGTACTGTATAACTGAACTGAACTGATTTTACTGAAATGATCTGGACTGATTCTGACTTCACTGAGTTTTCCTACATTCTGTAACTGACTAAATTCTAGTGATTGAGACATGACTGATTCTACTCTGTGATTGACTATAGCTCTAAACAAGCAACTAAATTATCGGGTATTAAATACACCCAGGACTCGATAGCATAAACTTAAAAGACATGAAATAATCTTGAAACATGGTAATTACTACTTAGTCAGCATTCATTCATTTGGGCATTCAAGCAAACATTTGCATGACATGGACTTGCATACATGCTAACATGATATAATTTCACTATTTCACTCACATGGACAATTCATCAAACACTTGTGGGGCATAATATATGCAGATAATACTAAAACATGTAGGCGTCGTGAACCAATTATATAATTCCAAGAGTTTCAACATGAATTCACATGATAAAGCACATATATCAATTAACTCTACATGAATCTTGTAGTAAATCGTGAAATAGAAACCGAATTAAGTAATAATCATGAATACACTTAAATTCAAATCATAGAAATCATGAAATCACTCTACATGAGCTTTAAAAGAGTTTCTTGGACTCCAAAGGTGGAAGAAACCCTTGGATGAACACTTAACATACCTTAGTTGGTGAATTTTGGAAAATTAATGGTGGAATCTTGAGCCTTGAATTGTATTTAATACACCTAAGGGTTTTGTTCTTGAGAAATTTGTGAAAGAATGATTATATTTTGCTAAAAAAGAGGGATAAATTTCGTGTTATGAGGGCCTTTTTAATGACTATAAACTGAACCATCGACGCGCAGGCCGACGTGCCACATTATTGGCCTCGATGCGATAGCCAATGCGCCTCATCGAGTCCGCATCGGTTCACTAGAATTGGATGCTGCGAGCTGGGGGAAATATTTATCAATGCAATAGTCGATGTACCAAGTCAAGATCACATTGATTCACTGGTTTAGGATCCCAAAGGTGCTTCAAACGAAGTTTGAAAAAATTTGAAACTTTTCTGGGAACACTATTAACATTCCTGATAGTGAATTAGCTCAAATATCAACATTTAATGGATGTAAAGGTCGCGAAATAAGATTGCCAACTTGAAGGCTAAAATAACACTAAGTCTGAATACTTAGCTAGAATTTTCTAAGTCTGGGACCCCTTAACAAGCTTAAAGGACTGAATTAAGCTCAGAATTTTGCGGGATCTTACATTATCTCCCCCTTGGGAACATTCATTCTCGAATGAGACTGACTATTCTGAGAATACTAGTAGATTAAATTTACTTACTGAACATGAACATCTAAAATATGATTATTTGATTGTCACTACTGATATACAATATTTCATAATGAACATGCATAGCTGATGCATGAGTACATGACTGAACTGACTCATGAACATATAACTGAATATGCAATGGTAACTGATACGAAGTTTGTAATGGAAACTATGAACATAAAACTGAATAGGCTTAAGGAGAACTATTACCTTGAGCTGAATCTGAGTTTGTGGAGAAGAGCTGAGGATACTTGGCCAGCATATCTGCTTCTACTTCCCAAGTAGCTCCCTCAACGGACTGATTTCACCAAAGAACCTTAATTAGTGGGACTTCTTTGTTCCTGAATTTGCGAATATGATAGTCAAGGATTTCGACTAGAATCTCTTCATAAGAGAGGCTGTTCTGAATATCTATGCCCTCTATGGGGACTATAGCTGATGGGTCACCTATGCATTTCTTTAGAAATGAGACACGAAACACTGGATGGACTGAAGATAGATCTGAAGGAAACTCATGCTCGTAAGATACCTTTTAAAAATGGCTGAGAATTCGGTAAAGATCAAGATATCCGGGACCGAGTTCCCCTTTCTTGCTAAACTTCTTCACTCTTTTTATAGAAGAGATTTTTAAGTACATATAGTCACCAATATCGAACTCGATATCTTTTTGCGCATATCTGTGTACAATTTCTATTGGATCTGAGTTGTGTTAAGCCTTTCCCTGATTAGCTAAACTTTCTCTAAGGTATCAAAAACCAAGTCAGGCACTACCACTGCGGCCTCACCCATTTCAAACCAATGAATAGAATATATATACCTCCTCCAATAAAGCACCTCAAACGCAGCCATCTGAATACTGAAATGATAATTTTTGCTGTATGTGAACTCAATTAAAGGCAAGTGGTCATCCCAACTACCCTTAAAGTCTATTTAACATGCTCACAGTCTATCCTCTAAAGTCTAAATGGTCCTTTTCTGCTTGACCATCTATCTGAGGGTGAAAAGTTATACTGAGGTAAACTCGGGTACCAAGACCCTTTTTTAATGCTTTCCAAAAATTAGAGGTGAACTGGGTACCTCTATCTGAGATTATGGACAACAAAACTCCGTGTAATCTGACTAACTCCTTGATATAGAGTTTGGCATAATCCTCGGCTAATTAAGAGGTATAGACTGGTAGAAAATGAGATGATTTGGTCATCCGGTCTACAATGACCCAAACTGAATAATGTTGACGACGAGTACGGGGCAATCCTATCAAAAAGTTCATGTTTACTTCTTCCCCTTTCCAGGTGGGATTACTGAACTCCTGCATGGACCCACTAGGCTTCTGATGCTCAATATTAACCTGCTAACATATTGAGCACTTAGCCACAAACTATGCAATATCCCTCCTTATCACACTCCACCAATAAATCTCCCACAAATCACGGTACATCTTAGTGGCCCCTGGATGAATAGAGTAGCGTGCACTATGCATTTCTTCAAGAATTCGTTGCCTCAAGTCATCTATGCCTGGCACACATAGTTGACCCTGATAACATAAAACACCATATCCCCCTTGGGAGAAAACTTCTACTTTCCAATCTCTGATTGATTCTTTTAACTTGACTAGACTAGGATCCCTATCCTACTTTCCTTTTACTTCAGAAACTAGGGATGATTCTGATCTACTTTGCACCCATACACTACCTTCTACTAAATTGACTAAGTGGATATATAGTTAGGCTAGCTGATGAACTTCCTGAGCTAACATCTTATTACTGTCCTCGACATGAGCAATACTACCCATAGATATTCAACTGAGAGCGTCGGCCACTACATTGGCCTTTCCCGGATAATACAGGGCACTCATGTTGTAGTCTTTCAACAACTCTAACCACTTTCTTTGACAGAGGTTTAGGTCTTTCTTAGAGAGTACATACTGCAGCCTCTTATGGTCTGTAAACACATCCACATGAACTCTATACAAATAGTGACTCCAAATCTTTAAGGCAAACACTACTACTGCTAGCTCAAGATCATGAGTAGGATAAATCTTCTCATGGAGTTTAAACTGCCTAGAGGCATAGGCTATGATCTTACCTCTCTACATCAGAACACACCTTGAGCCAATGCTGGAGGCATCATAATACACCACAAAGTTGTCTAAACCATCTGGTAAGGTCAACACTAGAGCTGTAGTGAGTCGAGTCTTCAACTCCTAAAAACTCTTTTTATAAGAATCTGACTATGAGAATTTGACCTTTTTCAGAGTCAGTATGGACATAGGGGATGCAATATATAAAAATCCCTCAACAAACCTTTGGTAATAGCTGGCCAAGCCTAAGAAACTCCTGATATCTAAAGAAGAGATAGGCTTGGGCTAGTTTTTTACCGCTTTAGTATTTTGGGGATCAACCCTAATGTCATCACCAAAAATGATATGGCTGAGGAAAGCTACTGACCTTAGACAAAATTCTTACTTACTGAATTTAGTAAATAACTGATGATTTTTGAGAGTCTATAATACTATTCTGAGATGGTCTGCATAATTATGTTCACTGCGGGAGTAGACGAGAATGTCATCTATGAAGACTATGACAAACATGTCCAAGTACTGCTTGAACAAATGGTTCATCAAGTCCATGAAGTCTACTGGGGCATTGGTAAGACCAAAGGGCATGACTAAGAATTTGAAGTGACCATACCGAGTTCTGATAGCTATTTTTGGGATGTCACACTCTCTGACTCTGAGCTGATGATTGCCTAATCTGAGGTCTATCTTAGAGAAGTAACTGGTACCTTGAAGTTGGTCAAACAAGTCACCGATTCTGGGAAGTGGATACTTGTTCTTGACCATGACTTATTTAAATGGCGGTAGTCAATACATATTCTGAGAAAAATGTCTTTCTTATGCACGAATAAAACTGGTGCACCCCACGGGGACACACTGGGTTTGATAAATTCTTTATCAAGGAGATCCTTTAACTATTTTTTTAATTCTCTGAGTTCTACAGGTGCTTTTCTATATAGAGGAATAGATATGGGTTTAGTATCTGGAAGAAGGTCTATTCTGAAGTCAATTTCCCTTTCTAGTGGAATCCTAGGAAGATCTTCGGGAACACATCTAGGAATTCACATGCTACTGACATTGACTCAAGAATATGGGTTTCTAAACTAGAGTCCTGGACTCGAATAAGATGGTAGATACACCCCTTAGATATCACTTTTTTAGCCCAAAGGTAAGAAACAAATTAATAACTAAGTGCTAAAGTGCTATCCTTCCACTCTAGGACGGGCTTATTCGAAAACTGAAACTAGATAATTTTATTTCTGCAGTCGACTGAGGCATAGCAGGAATGAAGACAATCCATTATCGAGAATGACATCAAAATCAATCATCTCTAATTTGACTAAATCTTCTAAAGTTATTTTCTTAGATATCATAACCGAGCAGTTCCTGTGTACCCACCTGGCTATGATGGATTTACCCACTGGGGTAAAGACTGAGAAAGGCTCTGCTATAATTTTAGGACTGACACTAAAATCAACTGCTATATATAAAGTAAAAAAGGATAAAGAAGCTCCTGGATCTAGCAAAGCATAAACATGCAAATGAAAAACTTGTAATGTACCAGTGACTATATCAGGAGAACTCTCCTGATCCTGTTGGGATTGAAGAGCATATATTTTGTTTGGGTATTAGACACTGGTGGTACTGGAAGCAGCACCCTACTGATTCAAGCGACTGGACTGAGCTAAGGGATGGTTGTTTTGACCCTAAGAACCTGACTTGGGATAATCTCTGACTCTGTGGCATGGCTTTCCATACCCGTAACACACACTGCTACATGCTCTATAGATACCTTGGTGGTTTCTACCATACTTTTAACAAAGGGGATTGGTTTGGGCACTGCTAACACTTCCCTAAGGTTTAGGCTTGGTTCCCTATGCCTATTTCCGTCTCTGAATTTCATCACAGGAGCGCTGGCTGAGAATGGAGCTGGAACTGAAGATTTCGAGTGAAACTGAAAACAATTTCCACCCTCTAACTTAGGTTGAGTAAAGTTGAAACTACATGTTCTTGCTTTCTTATTCTCCCTCTTCTTCTCTTTATTCTTAGCCTCCTCTATCTATCGAGCATAGACCCTGGGCTTGGATATGTCCATCTCCTTAATAAGAATTACAATCCTACACTCTTTGACCATGCTGCTAGACTTCTCTGACACAAACTTACTCATTCAGGATCTGTTGTCTGCCACCACATGAGGAGCATATCTATCTAATTGAATAAAATTGAGAGAATAATCTTTCACTATCATATTGCCCTACTTCAGATTGAGAAATTTAAACACCTTTGCTTTCCTCAACTCCAATGGGAAGAACCTATCCAGAAAAACAGTGGCAAACTCCTCCCACTCTAAGGGCCCTGCATCTATGATCCTTTCTGCTTTCCACTATTTAAACCATAGTGAGCCACATCCTGCAACTAATATATGTCTAACTCATCACTCTCAAAAATGGTCACCCCCATAATATTAATAACCTTCAGCATCTGATCAAGAAATTCATGAGGGTCCTCATCTAACTTAGACCCGGTAAATGATGGAGGGTTCATTCTGGTGAAGTCTCAAATTCTGGTAGCAGCAGTATTGGCCACTGGGTTGGATGAAATAGTAGCTGGGCTTTCATTTTAGGCTACAATAGAATAAGCTAGGGTGGTGAATTCTGCTCTGAACTCAGCATGGGAGACATGTTCATCCAGTAGATTCGGCTGGACGGGCTGGGGTTCTAGATGGTCTCCTATTCCTTTTCTCTTAGTCCTCTTTGGAGGCATATTTCTATAAATGGAAGAGAACAAATTATAGTAAGAGTTTAACTGGAGATCATGCTCATTCGCATGACATGAATACTAAAAGAAGGGAAACTTTACCTAAAATATTTCATAGCCTCCTGTCAAAAAGTGTGGAGCGCAAACACCCATGCACAAGACTCTACTAGATGCAGATTTTAGACTTTCTAGGACTCTGTTGAACCTTAGGCTATGATACTAAGTTTGTAATGCCCTGAGTTTATACCCCAAATGCTATACGGTGCTCATAATCCTGAAGGACTATAAGCTAACCCATGACTGGTACCTGCTACAACAACTGAATAATAATATGGTAAATATGTAGAAAATAGGCGTAAAATTGGCCATAAGGTTCATCATTGTAAATAATACTGAATATGGTATCATAATACCAAAACTGAACATCAATAATGAAAACTGAACAACTATCTAAAAATACTCTAGTCTGAAAAGCCTTTAAACTGTCTGAGTTGTGGAGTTGATGGGACAAGTCCCCAACTAACTCCAACTACTAAAAATAGACTAAACTACTAAAATAAATAATCACATCCTCAAACTATGAGGACTCACCACTAACTCTGTATGGTAAGAATTTGAACTGCTAAGGGTTCTCGTTTGAACCTATGATATAAGACATCATAGCACAAAATAAAAACATGCGTCAGTACTTTGAATATACTGGTATGCTTAGTGAGGTAGGATAAAATGCATGGGTTCATATGCATGAACAATACTAACTGAATATCATGAGTATGACTGAATGAGAGTACATGCATGAATATGTAAACTGTACTGAGATTGTAATAACACTGAATACTGAATTTGAATACTGATTAACTGATATCTGAGAAAACTGATACTGAATTATTGGTAACTAAATGATTGTATCTGATAGTCTTTATTCTGTGGACCTATACTGAGTCCCATACTGAGCTGAGTAACTGTGTCTGATAGTCCTGAATCTGTGAAACTGAGTTGAGTTCCATATCGAGACTAAATCTGAAACTAACACTGTGGGAAGTAATCATCTAACCAACATGCCCCTTCTCTAACTGATTTGGGGTCCAACCTGTAATCCCAGTTGGAAGGGTGTAAAAACTGTGCCATAGATAACGACAAGTGCTGAGTCACCCTCATCTGGCAGGTGCTCTAAACGAGAATGGTGGTACCCTCAACTGGCAGGTAGATTACCTTATCAACCCTTAACTGGTCGGTTGATGTCTTAACCTACGCTGGCTACGTAGTTCTAGAATGCAAAGACTGTTTCTAAGGATTATACCCTCTACTGGTAGGTGAGTCCCCATCCTTGGGTTTACTCGGTGTTGAATACTACTCTAAACTGAATAGACACTGGACTGAGTTCCAAACTGTACTAGTATGGACGGAACTATTACTGATCATACTGTGTAACTGAACTGAACTGATTTTACTGAACTAAACTGGACTGATTCTGAGTTCACTAACTTTTCCTATGTTTTGTAACTGACTGAATTCTACTAATCGAGACATGATAGATTCTACTCTATGACTGACCATGGATCTAGACAAGCAGCAAAATTATCGGGTATTAAATACCCCCAGGACTCGATAGCATAAACTTAAAAGACATGGCATAATCTTGAAACATGGTAATTACTACTAAGTCATCATTCATTTATTTTGGCATTCAAGCAAACACTTGCATGACATGGACTTACATACATGCTAACATGATATAATTTCACCATTCCATTCTCATGGACAATTCATCAAACACTTGTGGGGCATAATATATGCACATAATACTAAAATAACATGTAGGCACTGTGATTCAATTCCAATTACATAATTCCAAGAGTTTCAAAATGAATTCATATGATAAAGCACACATATCAATTAACTCTACATGAATCTTGTAGTAAACCATAAAATAGAAACCCAATGAAGTAATAATCATGAAGACACTTACATTCAAATCATGAAAATCATGAAATCTACATGAGCTTTAAAATAGTTTCTTGGACTCCAAAGGTGGAAGAAACCCTTTGATGAACACTTCACATACCTTAGTTGGTGAATTCTGGAAAATTAACAGTGAAATATTGAGCCTTGAATTGAATTTAATTCAGCTAGGTTTTTTTTTCTTGAGTAATTTATGAAAAGAAGATTATATTTTGCTAATAGAGGGATAAATTTTGTTTTATGGGGGCTGAAGGGCATGGGAAAAAGATTTAATTAACCGTGAGGAAGCGGCCTTTTTAATGACTATTAACTGAACCATCGACGCGTAGGCCGACGCACCATATCATTGGAATTGACGCGATAGCCAATGCACCACATCGGTTCACTAGAATTGGATGTTGGAAGCTGGGGAAATATTTATCAATGCGATAGTCGTGGTATCACATCAAGATTGCATGGATCAACTGGTTTAGGATCCCAAATGTGCTTGAAATGAAGTTTGGAAATATCTTAAAATTGTTCAGGAACACCTATTGACATTCCAGATCATGAATTAGCTCAAATATCAATATTTAATGGACGTAAAGGTCGTGAAATAAGATTGCCAACTTTTGAAGGCTAAAATAACACTAAGTCTGAATACTTAGCTAGAATTTTCTAAATTTGGGACCCCTTAACAAGCTTAAAGGACTGAATTAAGCTAAGAATTTTGTGGGGTCTTACAACAAACTGATCTGATCACCTAATCACTATGCAGGAAGAGAAGATGATGCTCTGACCCCTATGTCGTATGGGGACATAGTGACCAAAGATGGTTAATAGTTGGAGCACTGGCACATAATTAAAGGATAAGGATAAAATAACATTATCATTTAAAGCCAAGTCATTACATCATTTTCAATCATATTCTTAAATACATAATCATACATATAGGCATAAGCAACATGTTTATATTATGCCACAAAAGAAATAAGACTTAGCAAGAATTCTTATTTCACTCACTCCCATGTCACGAGGTGAATGACTCTGACCTTTCACACTTATAGATTCGACATTTCTCATTAGGTAAGGGACTCAAACCATAAGTAAATTCATTAGGAAAGGGACTCGAACCACTAGTCATTTTATTGGGTAAGGGACTCGAACCAAAAGCCATATTATTAGTCAAGGGACTCGAACCACAGACCACTGATTAGACTAGGGACTCGAACTAATATTCGTTTCCTTGGGCGAGGGACTAGAACTACAAGACATTTATTAGACTAGGGACTTGAACCACTAGTCATTTCATTGCCATTATTAGATGACATTTGAACTCTTAGCTCCTTTTATTTCATTCCTTCACATCCATACAATTCATTTCACTTCTTAAGGACTTGAACCATTTATCCAAAACACAACTGCATGGGACTATAAGGTCTTCATGGGAACATTTATCAGTTGAACACTTTATTAGGCCAATGCTTTAACTCAAATCATCATTCAATTCAAATTATAGTCATTAAGACCCTTACAATCCATTCAAGTTCATTAATCTTACGATACCGCACTTTAGTTCTACACATAATTTAAGTTCATGCTTAGGGACTTGGACCCCTTTTCTTAGCCATCAAACCAACATGGTTATAATTTAACATATAAAATGGCTAAAAATATCCTTAGAATAGCATTTATCAACTATTCATACTCATTGGTCCATTGCCCTGGTTCACAACATCATCAACATGTAACTAGACATTTCACTTAGATATTTTCACAAACACCTTCATCAAAACCAAATTCATGTGTATACCTTTATCAAAACCAAATTCATGGTAAAAATCATAAAAAATAGATTTACTCAATACCCAAATGTTATACCACATACAACAAGAATCCACATTTGCAAATCATTATCAATAACATATTTAAACATAAATTTAAGAAAATGTCAACATTATTCATCATTAGGCATCAAAACCCTTTTCATTTTATTTTTGAAAATCCACCATTTACATTTACTAATACAAGTTTAAAATAAATGGGTTTAGAGTTATTTATCAAGGGAAAGAGTTACATGCCTTATACAACTTGATTCACCAAGAGTCTTGACTTTACTTTGCCTCTTAAAGATCACCCTTGAAACCCTTGCCTCCAATTCTTCACAAATGAGTTTGAGAGATTATTTTGGGTGTTTGATCCATCAAAATAGATGTTTAAGAGGATACAAACACTTATATAGAGAAGTGACTTAGGGTTTTAGGTGTAGGAAATAACTACAAGGCCCTTAGTTAAAAGCTGAAAAATGAGCCCGTGCAGAGGTACGACTCACTTTAGGAACTATACCCTAGGGTATGAGTGGTACTCTAACTCATACCCTAGGTCACACCTAGGATTCATACACTAGTTAGGGTATGACTATACCACCTAGACTCACATTCAAAGGGTACGACTTGTACCCTTAACCATCCTCTGTCTCATACCAAAAATAGTTCACTCTTATTCAAGTGCCAAGAACCATACAACTTACCTAGGTATGACTCTTACCTTAGTGTACGACTGAGAGAAGACAAAATTGTATAGTGGACTATATTCCACCCTCCTAGGTTATTCAAGATATGAGAGGGAAGGAAAGAGTAGGTACAACTCATACAGTAGTGTACAAGTGACATGCCTAAATTGTACCAAGGTCAGAATTCCTAATTCAAGAGATGTTTTCTAAGGGTGAAAGCTTAGGTGTTTCATTAGGATCCCACCTAGATATTGCTACTTTCTCCAAAGAGGATTAGTGACTAGGAAAAGATAAAGACAAAAGTAATTTAGTAGTTAATTATCGATCCATTACCGCATAATGGAATATAGTGAATGACCATTTGCTTTCATCTAATAACTTGAGACTCAAAAGTTAATAGTTAACTATGATTAAAAAAAGGGTTAGTAATGCGACATCTTGAGACTCTAAAGGTAAATGGTGAAATCCTTCTACTCGTTCAAAAGACTATAGAAGGTACATAACTTATCAATTCTCCATACAAAGTATTGGGTTGGCTCAACAACACACAATAAACCTATGGGATTGAGATGCTAGATGGAACACAGTCCTAGTATTCCTTTACGATTGATTTTCAACCAAGTTAATACCGTTCTTTGCTTGAGGCTACTACAAAAAAATCCCTTTAATTAATTTTCCTATTTTACTCATAGACTTCAACTACTGAGATCTTCTAATCCACATGTTCCCTTAGGATTAAATCCTAAGCTTAGTTGGGTTACTATATCTTGATAACGACTGTACCATTATATAAAAAGAGGTCTTGCTTGGACTTCATCAATATTTTATGTATTAGTAATGTTGTGATGGAGAATATACTTGTCAGCCATAATCAAGTAAAATAAAAAATCAAGATGGATTATTTGTAAAAATTTTGATAGACTAGTGCTTCTTGGTTTTATGTGGTAGTTATGAGCTAGTATAGTATTTGAGATATTTCATTGGCAATTCATGTTGGTATTAGATGCTAAGTTTGAACTTTAGGTGTTGCTTTTATTAATAAGAATGATAGTTTGAGAATAGGAGCACGAGGTTTATGGAAATAGATCTATTAGGAAAGATGTGGTGTGTGGAGTAGTTTGAGTTGATATCTCTTAGGATGTTTGAATGTTTATGCATAATTTATATGAGGACTAGTGTTGACTTGTGGTTAAGTTATTAGATGGATAAGAGCATTAGGTTATAAGAGTAAGATCTACCCATGGTAGAATATCATTAGATAAAGTTTTAAGTTTATAAGTGTTATATGTACCTAGTTGGTATTCTTGAGCTGCTTGATATGGAGGATGCTAGGTAGCTATTATTTGGTGTTGAGTGAAATTGAACTGAGGGGATTATAGATCTAAATAGATAACTTTAGCCTCTTGGTATAGTTTTGAATTCCATTGAACTCTGTGGGAATAATACTAGAGGTTTAATATTAGTAGACTAAGGAGTAGAGATAGATTGTTAAATGTTAGATAACATGGCTATGTATTCCCATGAGATTTTACTTTAGGATGATTACTATAGAGATTATAGGAAGTTAATAAAAGTATCTCTATAGATAATATTTGTAATTCCCTAGGTTTTAGACTTTATAAGAAAAGTATCTCTATAGATAATATTTGTAATTCCCCAGGTTTTAGACTTTAAAATTTTCCCGTGTGGTTGTTCTCACTTCCACACTATGACTTAGGTGACAAGTAATAATCTATCTTTACGAGTTGTATAGTGCTTGTCGTTGTCCGACCAGTAAGATGGTCCATTATTTCTTGTGGTTATGACTTAGACCTCAAGAGTTGTAAAGCCTGGTCATAAGTCAAAATTTGTGACTTGTGAACATACCAGTAAAGGTGCCAAAAATCTCTACTTAGGCTATAAGTCCAGGCAATAACTCGTAGCTAATCATTACTAGTCGTCACCTGACTCCTAGTGACTGGGAGCTATTTTTTTGCACTTTTATTTATGGCCACTTTTGTTATATCCCTCTCTTTACAATTGAAACCCCCGACCTTAAAATACTTAGGGGACCTTATTTTCACCACTTATCTAATCATAAACTACTCTTTTCTCTATCAAATTCCCAAGTCAATAACAACGATAGGGTTTCTAAGGATTTAGCTCCTAGGTTTTAAATTGTGGTCACCTCCTTAAATTTCTTAGTATTTTCAGGCATGTATCTTTTTCTTAACATGGTTTTCATAGAAGATGGAGATCCTGGGAGGCACTGATACTGGAAACTATCCGACATGGGGGTCTTGGTGACCATGTGCATAGTTCACACTGTTTATATATATTCTGGAATGGCTGGGGTCATGGCATCCCCTGGCCTTTTCTTGTATTTTCCTAGTTTGTGTGGTTAACATACATTGGGACCCTTTCAGCAGGAGGTGTTGAACTCATATAACCTGTGGGTAACCTTACGATGGATAGAGCTATACAGCCTATCCCGACATCTTTTATATATATGTATATGTGTGTGTGCATATGAATGTGTTGTATAGGTTTTGGATTGATTTTGAATTTGCATTATTTTATCCCTTCCTTGAGTTACATGCTAACTCTCACTTGGATAATCATCCTAGGATGCTAAATTATTTCATAATATAAAGTATAAAGACATCTTTTTTGCCCCTATGCAATATTAGGTGGATTAGCACACCTGTCGAGTTGTATTGAAGTGGTAAGCCATCATCTTCTGGAAGGCCAAAAATTTCACTACTTTTTTATGAGTATCGAAATCCCATTGGTTTCTTTTCATGTTTGAATTCCTTTTTTAGCCATAGTCAGGGACATGTTCTGACCTAACTTGGTATTTTAGTTTAGAGGCTTTTTTGGAATAAGTTTGGGTGGATATTATTTATTGATTCTTAGTTCCTATTGATTTATTTATATATTTTCCATGTGTTTATTTGGGTTGCTTCCACTATTATATTATATTGTGTTCTGGTTGGCTAGTGTAAGGGGGTGGTCTCTGATTTTAGGTAGGCTTAAGATACCCGTCACGACTAGGCCTGAGGTAAGGCTATAAAATTTTTGGTATCAGAGCATAGGTTCAGGGTCATTGAGTGTCCATAAAATTGTTTTGAGTAAATTTCTTTTTATGGGTGTGTAGTACACCATACTTATAAGGGTGACACTATAAGGCATTTAGGAATATTTCTCTTTCTTGTGTTTTAGTTCAGGTGATAGAGTATGATATCTTGAAATTCTTTTAATCTCTGACTTACTCACATTTTATATCATGCCTCGTAGAAGATCTGATGCTCGTAGAAATTCTTCTGGTATCTCTGCCCCACTCGAGAGGATTGTGAAGGGGAATCATTTTATTTATAGTGTGCAGACCTGGTCTAGGGTCTATGCTCCTAATTATGCTACTCCACTTGGGGTTCTGCCAGTCCTCACTAGCTCTTTCCCAGCTCGATGGCACTCATACTCAGTCACCTCTAGGGGATATCTCAAATGTGGAATTCTATCAGTTTATTTATCTGCTCACCTAATTAGTGGCATCTCAGTCTCATCAATCTGGACTTGTTTGATGTACTGTGGTTCCATTTAAGGTTACTCAGTTTGGTTAGTTTATTAAGTTAAATTGCCCAACCTTTATAGGATCTAGGGTTGAGGAGGATCCTTAAGGGTTCATTGATGAGATGGAGAAGAATTTCTAAGTAATGTATGTTGCTAATATAGAGGGTGTAGAGTTTGCTTCTTATTAGTTGAAGGATGTTTCTTATCAATGGTATGAGGAGTGGAAGAAATTAAGGGTTGATGATACAAAGTGAGTAATTTGGGAGGAGTTTTTTTGGTCCTTTTCTTGATTGTTTCTTTCCTTAGGAGCTGAGGGAGACCAAGGATGAAGAGTTTATGAACTTGAGGCAAGGTAATATGAGTGTGAAGGAGTATGCCCAACAGTTCAATCAATTGTCTCATTTTTCTCTAGAGTTGGTGTTTAGCATTAGGGCTAGGATGTAGTAGTTTTCTTCTAATTTGTCTTATGACTTGGTATTGGAATGTAAGACTGCAATGTTGAATAGTGATATTGATATCTCCAGGCTTGTGGTTTATATGTAATAAGTAGAGGATGAAATGAAAAAATTGGCAAAGATGGGAGAGAGGTAGAATAAGGAGTTCATGTATTTAGAGCAGGGTAGAGGTCATCAAGCTAGTAGGAGGGATGGTAGACAGTGGATCATAAGGACACTTGCAGAAATTCTAGTTCTTATTCTTCGACTAGTTCTCCGTATCCTAAGCTGTCTGGTGATAATCATTTTCAGGGCAGTAGTGATCCTAAGGCACAAGGTGCATAGTCTCTGGCTAGTCGAGTTCCATTATCCCAACCATATCCTCTTTGTAGATTTTGTAGTCAGCTTCACCGAGGTTATTATGATAAGTGGAGAAATCAATGCTTTACTTTTGGTCAACTTGGTCACATGTAGCAAGAATGTCCTACGACTAAGGTTGCCACTAGGGCTAATAAAGTTTTGTCTTCCACTTTTTCAACTCCTACACCAAAGGGTGCAACTCCTGGTACCAGCACTAGCCTGAATTGCATTTATGCTCTTGCCACCTATCAAGAATTTGAGCCATCTTTTGATGTTATCACTGGCATGTTACAAATCTTCTCTCATAATGTGTATTATTTACTTGATCTGGGTCTACCCTCTTTTATGTGACCCCTTATGTAGTTGTGTATTTTGGTTTTGGTCACAAAAGTATTTTCGATCCCTTTTCTGTGTCTACTTTAGTGGGTGATGCTATTGCGGCTATGAAGATCTATAAAGGTTGTATGGTGTCTAACTTTCATAGGGTGACATTGATGGATTTTGTAGAACTTTACATGGTAGGTTTTGATGTGATCCTAGGGATGGATTGGCTTTATTTGTGCTATGATTCCTTAGATTAAAGAAGGCAAAATATAGTTTTCAATTTCCTAATGAACTGGTAATTGAACGGGAGGGGAGTTCCCTAGTGCCTAAAGGGAGGTTTATTTCTTATCTTAGTGCTCGAAAGTTTTTCAAAAGGGTGTCTATATCATTTTCTTTGGGTTAAAGATTCTAGTTTTGGGATTCCCTCTCTGTAATCTATCTCTGTGGTTAATGAATTTCCTGAGGTTTTTCCTAATGATCTTCCTATAATTCCTCCCAATAGTATAATAGATTTTGGGATTGATTTTCTACCAGATACTCATCCTATTTTTATTCCTCCTTATAGAATGGCTTCAGCTCAGTTGAAGAAGCTAAAGAAGTAGTTAAAGGATCTTCTTGATAAGGGTTTCATCAATCCTAGTATTTTTCTATGGGGTTCTTCTGTTCTTTTTATGCGAAATAAATATGGGTTTCTTTGGATGTGTATAGATTTCAGTAGTTGAAGGTTATAGTGAAGAATAGGTATCCTCTTCCTAGGATTGATGATCTTTTTTATTAGCTTCAGGGTGACAGATATTTTTCAAAGATTGATATTTCTTTGGGATATCATTAATTGATGATTATGATGATGATATTCCCAAGAGTGCTTTCCAAACCTGGTACAATCATTATGAGTTTCTAGTTATGTCCTTTGGGTTAACTAATGCTAAGGCTGCTTTCATGGATCTTATAAATCGGGTTTAGGCAATTTTTGGATTTTTTTGTGATAGTCTTCATCGATGATATTTTGGTGTATTCTAAGAGTAAGGAGGATCATGCCAATCATCTTCGAATTGTCTTGCAAACCCTTAAGGATCAAAGGTTGTATGCTAGGTTTTTTATGTGTGAAGTTTGGTTGGATGTTGTGAATTTTCTTGGGTATATTATTTCTAGTGAGGGGATCAAGGTGGATCCACATAAAATTAAGGCGATTAAGAGGTGGCCTAGGCCCAGGACACCAACTAATATTAGGAGTTTCTTAGGATTGGCTAGGTATTACAGGAGGTTTGTGAGGAGCTTTTCATATATTGATGCTCCATTGACAAAGTTGACTCAAAAAAAGGTGAAGTTCTTATGGTCCTATGATTGTAAGGGTAACTTTGAAACGTTGAAAGATATGTTAAAATCTGCACCAGTTTTGACCCTGCTCACGGGTACTGGTAGATTTATGATATATTGTGATGCATCCTGCGTGCGTCTGGGTTGTGCTTTGTTGTTGTATGGTAAGGTTGTGGCTTATGCTTCTAGGCAGCTTAAGGTTCATAAGAACAATTATCCGAGTCATGATTTGGAATTGGCAGTTGTGTTTTTTACTTTAAATATTTGGTACCATTATTTGTATGGGGTTGATGTGGACATTTATTCCAATCATAAGAGCTAACATAATGTATTTACTTAGAACGAGCTGAATCATAGGTAAAGATGGTGTCTTGAATTTCTAAAGGACTATGATATGACTATTCACTATCATCCAAGTAAAGCTAATGTAGTTGTTTATGCTCCTAGCAGGTTGTACATAGGTAGCTTATCTCATGTGGATAAGGAGAAGAGTGTATTAGTAGAGGATATTCACCAGTTATCCAACTTAGGAGTTCATCTTTTGGACTCTAAGAAGTTAGGAGTAATTGATCAAGAAGTCATTAAATTATCTCTTGGTGCTGAGGTAAAAGAGAAGTAGGTTTTGGATCCCATTCTTTTGCAGATTAAGGATAATGTGGGACAGCAGAAGGTTATGGACTTTGATATTGGTGGTGATGGAATCTTGAGGTACCAAGGTAGGTTATGTATTACTAATCTTGATGGACTGCGAGAGAGGATCTTCACTGATACTCATGAGTCAAGGTGTATAATTCATTTAGATATACAATATGAAGGGAGATATGGCAAATTTTATGGCTAAGTGTATGGTCTGTCAGCAATGAAGGTAGAACACTTGAGGTCAGGTGACATGTCTTAAGATATAGAGTTGCCCGTATAGAAGTAGGAAATGATAAATATGGATTCCATTACAGATCTATCGTGGTCTCATAATTCATTTGATTAAATGTGGGTCCTTGTCGATTAAATGACTAAGTCTGCACACTTCTTGCCTTTGAGGACTACCTATTCCAGAGAGGATTACACTGAGTTGTTCATTGATGAGATAGTTAGATGCATGAAGCACCGGTGTCTATCATTTTAGATCGAGGTAAGCAATTCTGTTCTCACTTTTGGCATTTATTTTAGAAAGTTTTGGGTACTAAGGTAAACCTTAGCATTGCTTGCCACACTCAAATGGATGGACAAGAAAAATGGACTATTCAGACCTTAGAGGATATGCTACGGGATTATGTGATTGATTTTGGAGGTAGTTGGGTGGATCACTTACTTCTTATTAAGTTTATATATAATAATAGTTATCATTCGAGTATTCTGATGGCTCTATTTAAGGTTTTTTATAGTAGAAGGTGTAGGTCTCCTATTGGGTGGTTTAAGGTAGGTGAGACTAGGTTGTTTGGTCCTAACTTTGTTCATTAGGCCATGGAGAAGGTGAAGGTTATTAGAGAAAGACTTAAGACTACCCAAGTCACCAAAAGTCTTATACAGATGCAAAAAAAAGGGAGTTGATGTTTGATGTAGGTGATTCGGTATTTTTGAAAGTGTCTCCTATGGTGATGAGGTTTTGGATGAAGGGGATGCTCAGTCCCCTTTATGTTGGTCCATATTAGATTTTGAGGAAAGTAGGGAAGGTTGCTTACAAATTGGATTTTCCTACAAGTTTAGGTTTCATTGATCCCGTGTTATATCTATTGATGTTGAAGAAGTGTGTGGGTAATCCTTCTTTGGTTGACCTATAGAGAATGTCAGTGTTTCTAATTCCTTGTCTTATGATGAAGTCCCAATTGAGATTTTAGATAGGCAAGTTTGTGGATTGAGGACTAAGGATGTGGCTTCAGTAAAAGTCCTTTGGAGGAATCAAAAGATGATAAAAAGCTACTTGGGAAAATGAAGAGGACATAAAGTCCAAGTATCCGTCCTTATTTCCCATATAGGATGAAAGTGTTTGATGTATGGGTTATCTTTTACTCTTAGCATTTTCCAGATCCTGTTCATGGTTTTGCTGTTGCCTTTTGTGTTGTATTCGTGCTAATGGGTGCCCTAACTCCTCATTAGGGGGACGCATGATCCTATGAGGGTAATACAGTACCGCGGGTTCTAGAATCTAAATTTTTCCCGTATGATTATGCTCCTTGTCCATACTATGACTTAGGTAATGAGTCATAGTCTATCTTCATGAGTCATATGGTGCTTATCATAGTCCGACCAATAAGATGGTCCATTATTTCTATTGTGGTTATGACTTGTCCCTCAAGAGTCGTAAGGCTTGGTCATGTGTCGTAATGTATGAGTCGTGACCATACCAGTGAAGGTTCCCAAACTTTATGAGTCCAGGCAATGAGTTATAGCCAGTTATAACGAGTCTTCACCGGACCCATAGCGACTAGGACCTATTTTTTTGCACTTTTATTTAGGGGAACTTTAGTTATTTCCCTCTCTTTACACTTGAAACCCCCAACCTTAAAGCACTTAAGGGACTTTATTTTCACTATTTATCAAATCATAAATTACTCTTTTCTCTTTCAAATTCCCAAGTCAAGAAACAATTTAGGGTTTTTAAGGATTGAGCACCTAGGGTTCAAATTATGGTCTCCTCCTCTAATCTCTTGGTGTTTTCAGGCATGTATTTTTTCCCTAACTTGTTTTTCATATTGGCATATGTTTAATCTTTGTTTATGTAAAATTAATAGTTGGGTTTGAGTGAACGGTTAAGGGTTTTGATAGTTGTTGCTTAGTTGGTTTTCCTATGGTTTTGGAATTGTTATTCATGCTTTAACTTATAGTCTTTAAACTAAAATTGTGCATGGGTATGGTGGATGGGAAGGGGGTCATGGCATTCCCCTAAAATTATGGGTTTTGGTTTGGAATTAGTATTAATCTCAACCCACTTGTATAATTGGTTTTGGAACATGGATAATTACATAGTTTTGCTCACTTTTCTAAACTATTGCTTGCATTAATAGGATATAAATGGTTTTGAAAGGAATTAGTGGCTATGGTTTAGTTTTAATTATTTTAAAAGTCCTTGTTGTCCATGTATTTGTTACTAAATTAGAAGTTTGGAGTCTATTTAGCTAATTGGTTTTGGAATGGAATAATGGAATTAACTAGAAAGTTTAATTGGTATGACGATACCATTTGGTAAATACCTTAATTAATGACTCCTTTGTTTAATCGATAGGTTATGTGAAAATGTTTTAATTTGGGCTAAAAGGGGATTATGAATCTCATCATTGAAGATGGATGCCTCGGAGGGACCAATACTGGAAACCACATTAGCCTGTGTAGGGGTTATGGTGACCATGTACATAGTTCAGACTTTATATATATGTTTTGGAATGGCTGGGGTAGTGGAATCCCTTCGCCCTTCCTTGTATTTTCCTGGTTCATGTGGCTAAACGTGCTAGGACCCTTTCAGTAGGGAGAGCTAAACCATATAGCTCGTAGGTGCCCTCAGGATGGTTAGAGTTACATAGTCCAGGTTAATGGTTTTAAATCTCATGTTAAACCCAGTTGCCTACCCCTGCATCTTAAATATATATATATATATATATATATATACACTCACACACATATATATACATACATATATAAATATTTAAATGAATGTCTGCATATGGTTTTTGGGTTGATTTGTACTTCGCATTATTTTATCCCTTCCCTGAGTTACATGCTAGTGCTCACCTCTCTAATCGTCCTAGGATGCTATATTGTTTCATAATAAAGGGACCAAAGACACCTTTTTAACCCCTATGCAGCGTTAGGTGGATTAGCACGCCTGTCGAGTTATGTTGAAGTGGTGAGCCTCCATCTTTTAGAAGGTTGAACATTCCATTGCTTTCTTTATGAGTACCAAAATCCCATCGATACTTTTCATATTTTGGATTCCTACTTTGGTCATAGTTTAAAGCACGTCCTGACCTAACTTGGTATTTGGGTTAGAGGCTTTTATGGACAAAGTGTACATGGTTATTGTTTATTAATTGTTAGTTCCCATTGAGTTATCTATTTATCTTACCTGTGTTTATTTAATTTACTTCCACTATTATATTATGTTGTGCTCTGGTTGGCTAGGCTATGATGGTGTTCTCCGACTCTCGGTGGGCTTGAGATACCCATCAAGACTAGGCCCAAGGTTGGGTCATGAAAAGCTTGGTATCAGAGCATAGGTTCAGGGTAGTTGGATGTCCATAAAGCCGTGTCGAGTAGAGTCCTTTTTATGAGTGTGTAGTGCACCACACTTATAAGGCAGAGGCTACAAGGCATTTAGGAATGTTTCCATTTCTTGTATTCTAGTTTAGGAAATAGAGTCTGATATCTTGAAATTCCTCTAATCTCTGACTTACTCACATTTCAGATCTTGCCTTCTTAAGGATCTGATGATCGTAGAAATTTTTCTGGCACCTCTGCCACACCCATGGGGAATATGGAGAGGACTCATCCTAATTATAGAAGGCAGACCTGGTCTAAGGTCCTTCTCCTAATTATGCTTCTCTACTTGGGGTTCCACCGATCACCATTAGATCTTCCCTAGCTAGTAAAACTCATGCTGAGTCACCACAGGGGGATATCTTTAATGCATAATTCCATGGGTCTAGTTATTTGCTTACCCAATTGGTGGCCTCTCAGTCTCATCAATCTAGTTTTGTTGGTTCTGATATAGTTCCATGTAAGGTTACTCAGGTTGGTTAGTTTATGAGGTTGAATCCCCTCACCTTTATAGGCTTTAGGGTTAGGGAGGATCCTCAAGGATTCATTAATGAGATAGAGAAGATTTTTTGAGTGATACATTCTGTTGATGTAGAGGGTGTAGAGTTTGATGCTTATTAGTTGAAGGATATTGCTTATTAGTGGTATGAAGAGTGGGAGTAGTTAATGGATAATTATGAAAAACGGGCAATGTATGAGGAATTTTCTAGTTCTTTTCTTGATTGTTTCTTTCCTCAGGAGCTGAAGGAGGCCAAGGTCGAAGAGATTATGAACTTGAGGCAAGGTAGGATGAGTGCGAAGTAGTATGCCCTAAGGCTCCATCAGTTGTCTCATTGTGCTCTAGTGTTGGTGTCTAGTATGAAGGCTAGGATAAGAAAGTTTGCTTCTGGTTTGTCTCATGACTTTGTATTGGAATTTAAGGCTGCAATGTTGAATAATGATATGGATATCTCCAAGCTTATAGTTTATATGCAATAAGTAAAGGATGAAAAGAAAAAATAGGTAAAGATGGGAGAGAGGAAGAATAAGAAGTTCAGGTATTTAGAGCATGGTAGAGGTAAGCAAACTACTGGGAGAGATGGTAGACAGTGGAGCAAGAAGAAGACTTAGGGAAAGCCTGGTTCATATTCTTCGGCTAGTGCTCTGTATCCTAAGTCATCTTGTGATCATCATTTTTAGGACAGTAGTGGTCCTAAGGAACAGGTTCCCAATCTTAGGCTAGTGGAGCTTAGTTAGCCCCATCATATCCTCCTTGTAGACTTTACAATCAGCTTCATCGAGTTTATTATGATAAGGGGAGAAATTGGTGCTTTAATTGTGGTTATCTTGGCTACATGCAGTGAGACTGTCCTATGACTAAGGTATCCATTGGGGCAAATAAAGTTTTTGTCACCACTTCTTTGACTCCTACACCAAAAGGTGCTACTTCTGGTACCCACACTGGCTGGAATCATCTTTATGTTCTCAGCACCCATCTTTATTTCTTATCTTAGAGATCGGAATTTGATATCTAAGGGGTGTCTATATCATTTCAATCAGGTTAAAGATTGTAGTTCGGAGGTTCCATCTTTACAATCTATCCTTATGGTCAACAAATTTCCTGATAATCTTCCTGGAATTCATCCCAATAGGGAAATAGATTTTAGGATTGATCTTATATTGGATACTCATCCTATTTCTATTCCTCCTTATAGAATGGTTCCGGCTGAGTTGAAGAAGCTAAATAAGCAGCTAAAGGATCTTCTCAATAAGGGTTTCATCCATTCTAGTGTTTCTCTGTAGGGTGCTCCTATTCTTTTCGTGCAAAAGAAAGATGGGTCTCTTTGGATGTGTATAGATTATTATTAGTTTAATAAGGTTATAGTGAAGAATAAGTATCCTCTTGCTAGGATTGATGATTTTTTTGACCAGTATCAGGGTGCTAGATGTTTTTATAAGATTTATCTTTAGATGGGCTATCATCAGTTGAAGATTAAGGAGGATGATATTCCCAATACTATTTTTTGAATGTGGTATAGTCATTATGAGTTCCTGGATATGTCTTTTAGGTTAATTAATGCTCTAGCTACTATCATAGATCTTATGAATTGGGTTTTCAGCCAATTTTTGGATCTATTTGTGATTGTCTTCATTGATGATATCTTGGTGTATTCTAAGATTGAGGAGGATTATGCCAATAATCTACAAATTGTATTGTAGACCCTTAAGGATAAATATTTGTAGCTATGACTTTTCTTGTCCAAGTTATTCCTAGTAAGGGGATCAAGGTGGATCTATGGAAAGTTAAGGCGGTTAAGAGGTGGCGTAGACCCACGACTCCAATCGACATTAGGAGCTTCTTGGTCTTGGCTAGGTATTATAGGAGGTTTGTAGAGAGATTTTTGTCTATTGTCTCTCCTTTGATTAAATTGACTCAAAAAAGGTGAAGTTTCGGTAGTCCGATGCTTGTGAGGGTAGCTTTGAGAAGTTGAAGGATAAGTTGACTTCTGTCCTAATTCTGACCCTACCCGAGGGTATTGATGGATTTATGGTGTATTGTGATGCGTCTTGCATCAGACTAAGTTATGTTTTAATACACTATGGTAAGGTTGTGGCCTATGCTTCTAGGCAACATAGGATTCATGAGAAGAATTATTCGACTCATGATTTAGAGTTGGCGGTTATGGTTTTTACTTTACAGATTTGGCGCTATTATTTGTATGGGGTGCATGTGGAGATTTATTTCAGTGATAAGTGCTTGCAGTATATGTTTACTTAGAAGGAGTTGAATCTTAGGCAGAGACGGTGGTTTGAATTGTTAAAGGACTATGATATGAGTCTTCACTACTATTTGAGTAAAGCTAATGTGGTATCTAATGCCCTTAGTAGGTTATACATAAGGAGATTATCTCATGTTGGTGAGGAAAAGAGAGGATTGGTGAAGGATACTATCCGGTTTGTAAACTTAGGAGTTTGTCTTATGGTATGAGTTGCATTGGAGCATAAGATAAGGTCTGAAACAAACTATTCAGACCTTGGAGCATAAGCTAAGGGCTTGCATTATTGATTTTAGAGGGAGTTGGGTAGATCAATTACCTCTTATTGAGTTTTCTTATAATAATAGTTATCATTGAATATCCAGATGGATCTATTCAAGGCTCTTTATGGTATGAGTTTTAGGTCTCCTATTGGGTGGTTTGAGGTTTGTGAGACTAGGTTGTTTGATCCTGGATTGGTTCATCAGGCCATGGAGTAGGTGGTGGTGATTAGAGAAAGTCTTAAGACTATGCTGAGATTTTTTATTAGCAAATTCATAGATTAAGGACTAAGAATATGGCTTCGGTAAAAGTCCTTTAGGGGAATCAAAAGGTGGAAGAAGCTACCTGGGAAGCTAAAGAGGACAGGAAGTCCAAGTATTCATTCTTGTTCCCCGCATTGGATGAAACTGTTTGAGGTATGGGTTCCCTTTTGCTCTTATAGCTTTCCAAATTTTGTTCATGATTTTGTGGTTGCTTTCTGTCTTATCTAATGGGTGCCCTTACTCCTCATTCAGGGATATATGATCCTAGGGGGTAATATAATACTCCAGTCTGGACTCTAAAATTTTCCCTGGTGATTGTGCTCACTATCCACACTATGACTTACGTGATGAGTCATAGTCTGTCTTCACGAGTTATATAGTCTTATCGTATTCCAACTAGTAAGATGGCCCAGTATTGTTGTTATGAATACGTCTTGGCCCTCAAGAGTCGTAAGTCCTGGTCACGAGTTGTAAGGTATGATTCTTTACCATACCAGTTAAGGTGCGAAAACTCTCTACACAGACTGCGAGTCTAGGCAACGACTTGTAGCCAGTCATTATGAGTCATCACCTGACCCATCGCAATTGGGAACTATTTTCCTAAACTTTTATTTTAGGGAACTTTGGTTATTTCCCTCTCTTTACACTTGAAACCCCCAACCTTAAAATACTTAGGGTACCTTATTTTCACTACTTATCAAATCATAAACTACTCTTTTCTCTCTCAAATTCCTAAGTCAAGAAAAAAGCTACGGTTTCTAAGGATTGTGCACCTAGGGTTAAAATTGTGGTCTCCTCCTTAAATCTCTTGGTGTTTTTAGGCATGTATCTTTTCCCTAACTTCATTTTTCATAAAGATATGTGTTTAATCATTATTTATATGAATTTAATTGTTGAGTTTTGAATGATGGGTTAAGGGTTTTGAATGGCTTCTACTTGGGTTGTTTTCCCATGGTTTTGGATTTGTTATTCATTCTTTAACTTGTAATCTTTGAACAAAAGTTGTGCATGGGTATAGTGGATGGGAAGGGGGTCATGGCATTTCCCCAAAATTATGCCTTTTGGTTTGGAATTGGTATTAACCTCAACCCACTTGCATAATTGGTTTTGGCACATGAATAATAGGCATTAGATTACTGGCTAAACAGATAAAAATGGTTTTGAAAGGCCTTGGTGGCCATGTTTGGGTTTTAAACGGATTTGAAAGACCTTGGTGGCCATGGATTAGTTTCTAAATTGGAAGTTTGGAGTCTATTTGGCTTATTGGTTTTGGAATGGCGTTATGGAATTGACTTACAAGTTCAATTGGTATGATGATACCATTTGATAAATGACTTAATGGATGACTCCATGGTTTAATGGATGAGTTATGTGCAAATGTTTTAATTTGGGCTTAAATAAGGTTGTGTAGCTCTTCGTGGAAGGTGGAGGTTCTGGGGGGAAGTATCGAAAACCATATTTATCGGCATGGGCATCTTAGTGATCGTGTACATAGTTCAATCTTTCTATATATATATATATTTATAAATGGTTGGGGTCGTGGCATCCCCTAACCCTTCATTGGATTTTCTTGGTTCGTGCTGCTAAGATGTATTGGGACCCTTTCCATAGGAGGGAGCTAAACCCATATAGCCTGTGGGGTCCCTTAGGGCGATTAGAGATACATAGTCCAGGTTAATGGTTTTAAATTTCATGCTAAACCCAGTTCCCTATCCTGGCATCTTATATATACATTTATATAAATGTGTGAATATGGTTTTTAGATTGATTTGTACTTGGCATTATTTTATCTCGTTCTTGAGTTATATGCCAGCGCTCACCCCGCAACCGTCCTAAGATGCTACATTGTTTAGGGTCCAAAGACACCTTTTTTACCCCTATGCAGCATTCAGTGGATTAGCACGCCTTTTGAGTTGCGTTGAAGTGGTGAGCCTCCATCTTTAGGAAGGCCAAACATTTCATTGCTTTTTTCATGAGTACCGAAATCCCATCAGTTTTTCAATATTTTGGATTCCCTTTGTGGCCATGGTCGGGGGCATGTCCCAACCTAACTTGTTATTTCAGTTTAGACCTTTTGTGGACAAAGCATGGGTGGTTATTGTTTATTGATTCTTAGTTCCTATAGAGTTATCTATATATCCTCTATGTGTTTGTTTAGGTTGCTTTCGATATTATATTATATTGTGTCCTAGTTGGCTAGGCTAAGGGGGTGGTCTTCGGCTCTCGATGGTCTTGAGATACCCGTCACGACTAGGCCTGGGGTTGGGTCGTGACAATATTCTAGGAGGGAGTTCAATATCTTTGAAATATAGTAGGTTAGGAAAAATTAAAAATCCTTTTTATGTTGTGATACCCCATTGTGCCGTGTATTAAAATTACATCTTTGCTTAGAGAATTGGTTTGTATACCTAGGATTTTTGAGCTGGGGGGGATGTCGAGGTGTTGAAAACAAATAGATCTTAAATTTTAGGTAGTGATAAGCTTTAGAAAAAGTTCGCCATGCATTCCATAATGATCCATACTTATTCTAGTGTAATTCTAGTACTTTAGTACAAATGACACTCTGCTCGTGTCTTATATAGTCATACCATGCATATGATTAAAGTTCGAACACTTTATGAAAATTCATGTCCATGCTCTGCTCCTCTAGTAAACTAAAAATTTTCATACAGTAACCTAATATTTACCCTATGATACAATGAATCCAAGCTTTATGTCATCCAACTCATGATCTATGAAATTTCTTTTTTTGGTATGCCTACTTTTCTTAAGAACCCATACTCTAAAAAATATCTCAAACTCATGTCATATTATGTCTATGCCTGAACGATCATTGATCCATTCTACAATTATTTTATATATGCCTTATTGCACCTTACTTTGTATGCACCTTCTTATGTATTAGATCTCTAATAAGAATAATCTATGATTGGCAATTATTTCTCCTATTTTGGATCGTCATACTCTAATTCCTTGGTGATTTTCCTTATTATTAATATTGGTGATGGTTGACTTTGAGTAAGGGTTTATATGGACGAGTAGATGTCTCTTGTTGTGAATATCATGGTGCTTGATTCAGATAAGGTTATGAGTTAAAAGGGAAGAGCAAGGTGAAATTTTGTTATGCAAAAGAGGTAGAAATGGTATTTATGGTGTGACTTGATGTAGAAGTGATTGAATGATAATTCTAGGTGTGGAAGACCCTAAACTACGTAGATTAACAGGCTTGGATGTCATAGTAGATTAATATATGGGTTATTACCTTGTGTTGCTAGTATATCTTGATTTGAGTTTGAGGTTGGTTGATTAAAGTAGTAAGGAGGAGTAGTATTCTTGGGGACCATAGTAGCTAAAGTGACAAATAGTATATAATTTTGTAACTTAGAACAATATGATCACATTATATGTAGAACCTTGTACCTCCATGTTAGATTTGATCAAGGGAACAACATACAGTTCTATTTATACATTTCTAGTTATGTGTACCCTTGAAGATCATAGGTTGCAGAGGATATGGCATGGTATTGAAAGAACGAGTGTTGTTTTGAAGTTTTGTTAAGTTTAAAGATAATCAATTATATTTGCATTTAAAAATACTCCTTTTCCTATGTCCATCTCAATTTTTTCATGTCATGAATATATTTTTTGTTTATGTTTTACATTGTAATAACCATGTTTGTAAAACTCATGTCTCAGATCATGTCTATGCCAAGTCTCAAATGCCTTTGGATTTGTGTTGAATTGAATCACTTGATGTGGTCATGAAACCTCTCTTAGTGTAAGTGAGTTAAAAGTGAATTCTTGATGTGAAGTTTCATACTTTATGTCATGTTTATAGATCTTCAATAAATTTTCATCCATCATTAGAGGATGAATGATCTCAAGGGAGAGATACTGCAGCACCCTAAAATTTTAGGCCAAGAGCTGAATCGTTATTTAAGTAAGTATAGACCTAAACCTGATGATTTCTAATGGTATAAAGATGTTAAGACAAATTCCTTAGTTTGGGAAGAGTTTCATATATGAATTAAGGTCATAAGGAAATTCCAGGGTTAACGTCAAACAAGTATAACACCTAGATATGAATATTTTTGTGGCCTAATACCCACCAAGTGAAATGTCTTTGAGTCTTCTATTCAATGCCACTAGCCATTTATTAATCCGAGTCAATAGAAAAAAATTAGGACGATTTTACCAAAAGGTAAAAAGTTGACTGGCATACTAAAATGCTTTTGTGAACTAGTTTATGGATGCAAATCCCTTTTTGCACTCTGGAAATCCAAAGTAGACAAATAAACATTGAATAAATTTTAAGGCAAGGTAATGGTAGCATTACATGACAACAAATCACTTTTTGCAGTCCCCATAAGACCCGTATGTGATTTTTTTAGTATCTTATTTAATGGGAATTTTGGCTTATTCCTTAATCTAAACCATCCCTATCCTTCAAGAATGTCACCTACTCTATAATTACACTAATTCAAGATTAAAAACCTATTCTCTTTTCCCCTCTTCCTCTCAAAAGTTCAAAGAAATATTTAATATCCCTAGAAGCAAGTCTAAGGTTAAGTTCCAAAGTTTTTTAGTCATCTTGTACTAAGGTATGTTGAACAATCTTCTTTCAAACAAATCTATAAATGGTTGGTTCTTAATACATAAGTTTATATAAGTATTTGTATGAATTGTAAATTTGGGATTGACAATGATTTTTAAAAGATAAAAAAACTTAAGCTTGCAAACTCTTTTTCTATGAATTTGTTCTTAATAATTATCTGGGATTGAAATCTGATATTATTACTTGATGAAATCTTCACTTTATAAATTTTAGTTGGGATATGTTGGGGGTCATGAAATCATGCTTTTAACAAATCATTTTGATCTCCCAAACATTTTGGTAAAAAGATGAAACTACCCTTATCCCTTGGATCTGTTAAAATATTGAACTTAATATGACTCTTAAACCTTTAATAGAATTTTAATATATTTATAAACAATCTTCATAATGATTAGGCTAATGTGTTAATGAGTGATATGATAATTTCATGGCATGATATGTTTGACTTGCAAGTCTTGGGATACCAAATTAATGATTGCTCCTATGAAAGACTTACTTATGGAGATCAATTTTTTAGTTAACTAATTTGATGGGACCAATAAAAATATATTAGTGTGGGCATATATATAATAATATAGTTCACTGATAAGGTGTAAGTCCTCTTTCTTCAATGCTCGAAACTCATAGTTTACTGACATATGGATGGTTTACTCTTTAATTGTATGTCCTTATGTTTCTTTCTGTTTGAGGATGGTGATGTAGTCATGTAAGATGTTCAATCTCAATCTATGTGACATATGTGGATTGGAGCTCAATCATTCAGGTATGGATCGAACCCATATAACCCCTGGGTTATATGATGTGGGTGATAATATCTAGCTTAAAACTAAAATAATTAAATATTCATGTCTTGATTTTGAGTCACTATTTATGTTTTCTTCTTATGTTTCATGTAAGAGTTGTATACTTGATTTATAAATGTATTGTCTCATTTTTTTAGATTGCATACTAGTATTCATTGTACTTACCATCCCCAGATGCTATATTATTTCATGATGTAGGTTCAGAGATGCATTCTCGTGATTCTATACAACATTAGGATTGTTCGAGACAATTTCAACAAGTTTTGAGCCCTCCATCTTTCAAAAATTAATTTAATTCTTATGTTTGACCTTGACTTTAATTTTATGGTATTTTTGGGGCTATTTCTAGCTTAGTTTTTTTTTCTTTTGTTAGGCACTTCATAAACCTACATAGATGTTTAAATATTTTGTTCCAAACACTTGGTTAACTTTTAACTATTCTTTAAATGGATTTCTTTAATGAGTTTTTCTTTTGCAAATTCTTATTGAAATACTCAAGATGATACGCTGAGAGGTTTTGTTGGTCTTTATTAGTCTTAAGTATCCATTATATCTAGGGCCTAGTCTTAGGTCATGACAATAAGGAGTTAAACTTAAAATAGTATTCATATGTGTTATAAATTGATAAGCATGTTGCTTGGTCTTCGAACATAATCGGTTGTTCATTGATTTATTTGGATTAACATTGCTTGAATGAATAAGCTTATAATTATTTGAAGCATGTTATTTAAATGACTTATGATTATGAAATGCACTTGTTATTTTGTGTACCTACTGATAATATCCCGAGATATAGTTGACTATGAGAATATTTTTGAGATATATTAAAAAGGTTGATAATATATATATTAATCTGTTATTGCATGACCCAAGTTAGATGTGAGCTTACAGATGAGTTGTTGCATTATGAAAGAATATATATACTATTATGTTGATTAGTGAGTCTGATGTGAGCTTATGGATTAGCGATTATATTTTGGAGCTAGTACCATGCTGGTACGATATATAGACCCTAGGTTGTCTCCTACAAGTAATGAATAGTTTGGCAGAAATAAGATCCTTTAGCATGTGTATACAGATGAATGAAACTGATGAGATACAAAGTTGTAAACTGTTAGATTAGTATGGACATAAATCCATGTTTTTATGTGACTACTTCATATTTACAGATATTGTAATGACTTGATTTTGTTTATGGGTAAGTTTATGTTTTTAATGTTGACTTTAATGTGTTTGGATTTGGATATTTTACCTGGCAGATGTACTATTTGATTTATGAGATGATATACTTTTCTACTTGTCTTACCTGATTCATGAGATATTCTTGCTACTATTTTGAGTTAACTTATGATGGCTATCAGTAGATAGTGTTTGTACAGATACCACTCTTGTACTCTTTTCTGAGTGCAGACTGTGATCCAAATATTTTGATGCTACCTCATATCTAGTGTTTTTAGTTGATCGATTTATGGGTTCAAGGGCGAGCTACTCTCATTTAGGCTATCGTGGATCTTTTTTTCCTCGAACAAAGTTATTTGTTAATGATTTTGAGTTATTCTAGACATTATTTATTAGCATCCTACATATGATGGCTTTTAGATCTTTGGGATATAATAGTTAGAATTCTAGGATTTATTTACTTTTGTTTTTTAGACTTATTATTATTCTGCCTTATTTTTTAAATGAAAGAATTGGTTAAGGTTTGAGTTAGATGGTAATAAATAGTTTTCCTACTGAATAGTTAGTGTGGGTGCTACTTATGGACATTTGGGTAAAATCATCACCTTTAGAGGTTTTCATAATTAATAACTATTCTACAATTGTTATTATGAATATGAGAGGCTAATACCTTTGTTCTAAAATTATGGTAAATGCATGAATATTGTTGTATTAATTTGAATTGACTAGTAGTGTATCCATCATCATGTTATGGCTTATATGGTTGTTTACTTAACCTTGCTTTATCAGTCTTTGTTCATTCGCAACCAATAAAACATATCTAAGAATCATAGGTGTGATTTGACAAAGGGAACTTAGGTTATGCAATAAGATTAAATAGAATGTGATACCTACTTTATATGGGGAATTGATTTGAGGGTGGGATGTAGATGTACCTCAATAGCTTCCTTCGTTATTGTACAACAACATTGTAAACGTCTATGTCCCTATTGGTTAAAGTTACAAAAATTACAGTTGAAATAAAATACAAATGAAGAAAATAAAATGTCTTTTTCTTAGCTGAGGTACGAATATGTTCGTCTATTTAAAGAGACTCAATCCTGCTCAAGCAAATGTTTTCATCATTCCAGTAGTACTCTTCTTGACTCGTCCCCTCCAGGATACAACAACCCATTTACAAAGTATAAATCAACAAACACTGGACAAGAGTTGAGTTCAAAGCTCTACAAAAAGAACACCTCCCTTCAACTAATAAGCTCTCTTTTTACAAATTTTTATGCACTCTGAATTTTATTGTACTTAGAAAAATATGAAATACCACCTTTTTATAGGTGATGAATCTTTCTTGTAATAAATAAAAAGAAGTAGTGGAAAGATAAATGTGATATAAGTTAAAAAAGTTACACTCCATAAGTTCAACAATTTTATTTAAATAGTACTCATATGTTTTGATACGATTTTAAGGTCGATAAATTATTAGGAATGATAGTAGGAACATTAGGAAGTGTTTCAAAGAATTTAGAATGAGTTTCAGGAAAATGCAACCCAAAAATAGTGGGGTTCATATTAGGGTCATGCCATGGAGGCAAGGCATGACTCGAGTGGGAATTCCAGTAACCTGGTATGATTTTAGAGTACCACGCGGCTTGGTTGTTGGGATTTGGGAGTGTCACACCAGTTGCTTGGTGCGATTTCACCATGCAACACCAATATTTATGTTGACATGAAATTTCTATTTAACTTTCAGTTTTTTAAGGGTAAATAGGCCCTTTTGATACCAAATGACCTTATAACCTATCCTAAAATAGTTTTACTCACCCCTTAACATAGAATCATATTTTACACTCCTCCTAAACTCTCAAGAACACAAATACAAGAGTTTCTCTCAAAACTCAACCTCAATGGATCCCAACTCAAACTTTCCTCCAATAAATTCATCCTACAATAAATATACCCTTTTACATTTGGCATGCACCCCACATACTCAGTACATTCCAAAAGTACTAAACACATGCTCTTTGTACTTTGCATCCTATTATAATGTATGTTTTGGTATTCTTCCTCAACATCATGATTAGTCATGATCACCTTTACCTACTCTCTGTCAATTGGTGAGTGCTCATGTTCTGAGGACCTAGGCTTATGATATTCCTTTCAGTATTTCAGTTTACATTTATTTTAAACTTTATATTTTTTGGATCGGTTGGAGCCTGTCATTCAGTAGACTAGAGGCTTATTTAGACTTAATAGACATTTTCTTTCAGATATCTGTATTGTTGGAACTATTAATTTCAGTTCAGTTTAGAATTGTGATTTTATAGCTTCCACTTATGTTTTACTTAACTCAGTTATGATTCACTAGTGAGTAGATGCCATGGATTAACTTTGGGATACTAGTAGTTTAAGCACGGTGTGACATCCATGGGATAGTCTCGGGTTGTTACAAACCTGGTATCAGAGCCTAAGGTTTACAGAGTACTAGAGAGTTTGATAAGTCATATTACGTAGACTCTTGTTTATAGGTATGAAGCATGCCACACTTATGAGTAAGAGGCTATGGGACATTATCATGACTTGGATTTTAACTATATATATCACAAAACAAGTTCTTTTCACATGATAGAAAATGCTTCCATGCACAGCGACAGAGACTGGAACTAGCCAACCCCACCACTACTGTCTGTGGACCCTTTAATAAAAGATATTTCCTATGTTAAGTTTTGGGTTTCCTTTCAAGTGTTGGTTCAAGCTATTACTTCATATGTTAATCATCTAATAGAGGTCTCAATCTAGAAAAATGGTAACTTAGCAGCTGCCAGAGTTTAGGATTTTATGAGGATTAATCCTCCTGAATTCTTTGGTTTGGATATAGGTGAAGATCCTTATTTGCTTATTAATGAGGTAAAGAAGATTACTTAGATTATGCATGTTATTGAGATACAAAGCATGGAGTTGGTATCATATCAATTAAAGAATATTGGTCATGATTGGGTTAAATTATGAAAAGAGGGTAAAGGAGAGACATTGCTCTGGTGGATAACAGAGTATTTGGGGTAGCTTTTTTTGGAAGGTTCTTTTCCCATGAGATGGCAGAGGCTAAAGTGGAAGATTTTATGAATCTCAAAAAAGGTTCCATATTAATGAAAGAATACTCTCTCAAATTTAACCTACCTTTCGAAGTATGCTCCAAAAATAATGGCTGATCTATTGACTCGTATGAGTAAGTTAGTCATTGGTGTGTCCAAATTGGTGATCAAGGAGTGAACCACTTCTATGATAATTGGGTACATGGATATTTCCCAACTAATGACCAATGCTGATAAGATTGAAACAAAAAATAGATAAAGAAGATGGAAAGGAAAACTAAGAAGGTTAGAGTCAAATAATTTGAGTGCAGTCAGCACAATTTAGGAGGGAAATCATTCACAATTCCAAAATCATTCATCAACCCCAACACCTTCTTCAGTCAGTTCTCCCGCACCTAAGACCAAATAGGAGCAGTGAGGTAGGGCAATTTCCATCATATCTCAAGGTAGTGTTACTGGGGAATATAGCAACCTAGCCTATAGGGAGTGTAGAAAGACTCATCTAGGTGAGTGTTTAGTAGGTAGAGACGGTTGCTTTGGATATGGAATGTCAGGTCATCTACTTAGGGATTGTCTATCTTCCAGGCAAGACAACTGGGATGCCTATGCTCAAGCCCTGTCCACTACTTCAGTAACTCAGTTAGGCCACCCAGCTTAGTAGTAAGGTGCATCATCTAGTTTCAATAGCGGTCTATGTTAGAATTGGTTGTATGCATTATTTTTCCACCTGGATCAGGAGAGCTCCCTAGATGTGTTCACTGATATGCTTTGTATCTTTCATATTGATTCTTATGTGTTGTTAGATTTAGGGAAGCATTTTTACTTGGAAACCCCATTTATGTTGTGAAATTTGATGTTAGTCCTGATATGCTTTCAGAACCCTTCTTAGTTTCCACCATTGTTTAAGATTTAGTTATTGCTAAGAGAGTATATAGATACTACCCTATTACAGTCCTACATGGGGTCACCTTAATATATTTAATAGAATTAGATATGACCAATTTCGATGTTATTCTTGGCATAGTTTGGCTCCATTCATGCTATGCCTCAGTGGATTATCGTACCTGAGTTGTAATCTAGTTTCTTTGCAAGCCAGTTCTTGAGTGGAAAGGTAGACCAGTGTTACCCAAAGGTCATTTTATCTCCTATCTTAAATCCCAAAACTGGTCTCCAAAGGTTATATCCATAATCTAAATTGGGATAAAGATACTATGTCTAAGACTCCAAACCTCCAGTCAGTTCATATAGTCAATGAGTTTCGTCTTTCTAGAGGAACCACCTAAAGTTCCTCCTAATATGGAAATTAAATTTGGGATAGATATTCTTCTGGATATCCAACACATTTTCATCCCTCCTTATAGAATGTCTTTGGCAGAACTTAAGGAGTTGAAGGAATAACTTAAGGACCTCTTAGAGAAGGATTTCATCAGGCATAGTATTTCTCCATGGGGTGTACCAATTTTATTCATGCAAAATAAGGATGGTAATATAAGAATATATATAGACTACAGGTAGTTAAACAAGGTCACCATCAATAACAAGTATCCTATCCCTAGAATTAATGACCTGCTCGACCAACTTTAGGGTACTCATTATTTTTCTAAAATTAACCTCAGATCAGAATATCATTAGTTGAAAGTTAGGGAGCATGACATCTCAAAGTTTATTTTTAGAACTCGTTATGGTTACTTTACATTTGTAGTTATCTCTTTTGGACTAACAAATGATCCTACATCTTTTATGGATTTAACAAATAGGGTTTTCAACGAATATCAAGATATGTTTGTTAATCTTCATTGATGACATACTTTTGTATTCTTAGATCAAGGAAGAACATGCGGAGCATTTGAGAATAGTGTAATAGACCCTTAAGGATCGTCATTTGTTTGTAAAATTTAGCAAGTGTGAATTTTGTTTGGATTCTATCACCTTCTTAGGGCATGAGATTTTGGGTAAAGGTATTCAGGTAGACCCTCAGAAAATAGATACAATAAAGCATTGGCCAGGCTTATTACTCTATCAAAAATTTAGAGCTTCAGGGCTTAGCTGGTTATTAAAGAAGATTTGTAAAGGTTTTTTTTATAGTTGCACTGTGACTAAGCTAAAACAAAAGAAGGTTAAGTTTTAATGGTCAAACAAGTATGAGAAAAGTTTTAAGAGTTAAAGTATAGATTGACTTCAGCATCAGTATTATCTTTGCCAGAGGGGTTTGTAGTGTATTATGATTTCTCTAAAGTTGGTCTCGAATGTGTTTTAATGAACAATATGAGGATGATAACTTATGCTTCTAGACAACTCAAGGATTACAAGAAAAATTATCATACCCATGACTTATAGTCTACAATAGTGATCTTTGCTCTAAAAATTTAGAGACATTATCTTTATGGCATGCATGTCTATATTCTCAATGAGCATAAGAGTCTCCAGCATGTATTTAGACAGAAGTAGTTGAACTTCATCAAACAAGGTAGTTAGAGTTGTTAAAGGACTACGACATAAATGTGCTTTACCAATTGGGAAAGAAAATATGGTGGCATATTCTTTGAGTGGATTGTTTGTGAGTAGTGTATCCCATATTGCAAATGAGAAAAAGAAGTTGGCTAAAGGGGTGCATAGATTGGTCCATTTGGGAGTTCATTTTTTTGATGCAAATGATGGGGGTTTAATAGTGTGCTTTACCATTTGGGAAAGAAAATGTGGTGGCATATTCTTTGAGTGGATTGTTTAGAGTTTTCTATTGTCGTAGAGATGAAAGAAAAATAGCGTGATGACTTTATTCTAAGTCAGCTGATTGATGTAGTCCGCTAATAGAAGATGGAGATTTTCTCATAAGAGGGAGATGGTGTTCTTCACTGTTAGGATTGTTTATGTTTCCCTAATGTTGATTAATTAAAAATTAAGATGTTAGTAGAGGCTCATAGTTCTAAGTATTTGATTCACCCAGGTGCGACAAAGGTGTACCGCAATATGCGAGAAGTTTATTGGTGGAATGGTATGAAAAGAGACATAGTAAAGCTTGTGGCTAAGTGTCCCAATTGTCAGTGAGTGAAAATTGAGCATCAAATACCTGGAGACACGTTTTAGTATATTATCTTCCCTACTTGATATTGTGAGGTTATTAATATGGATTTTATTATGAGTCTTCCTTGTGATACACATCAACATGATTTAATTTGGATCATAGTGGATTGATTGACAAAATCATCCCACTTTTTGCCAGTCAAAACCTCAGATTTAGTGGAGGACTATGGCAAATTGAACATTTGTGAATTAATGAAACTTCATGTGATTACCTTATCTATCATCTCAGACCGAGGTACCCAGTTTATCACTCAGCTTTGACAATTATTTTAGAATGGTATTGGTACGAAGATGGAGCTTAGTATCTCTTTCCACCCCTAGATGGACGGGAAGGCCAAGCATACTATCCAAACTCTAGAAGATATATTAAGAGCATGTATTATTGAATTCAAAGGAACTTGGAATGACCGCCTACCACTAATTGAGTTCTCTTACAGTAACAGTTATCACACTAGCATCCAGATGGCTTTATTCAAGACCTTATATGAGCATAGGTATAGGTATCTTACAGGGTGGTTTGAGGTTAGTGAGGTTACCTTGATTGGTCCATATTCCATTCTTGAAGATAGGGAGAAGGTTTACTTGATTTAGGAAAGATTAAGAAATGCCCAGAGCCATCAGAATTCATATGCAAAGCTAAAGTTTGTTGTAGGTGATTGGGTATTCTTGAAGGTATCACTTATAAAGAGGGTGACGAGATTCGTAATGAAAGGGAAATTCAGTCTCCGATTCATTGTTCCATATAAAATCTAGAGGTACATTAGAGATATTACTTATAAGCTAACCTTCCAATAGAGTTAGCCCCGGTCCATCTAGTCTTCAACATTTCCATGTGGAAAAAGCGTATTAGAGACCCATCTTTAGTTGTACCTATAGAGAGTATTGGAGTGAAATATAGTTTATCCTATTAAAATGTTCCAGTTAAAATCCTTGATCATTATGTTTGAAGGTTAAGGAATAAGGAAGTAGCTTCAATGAAAGTGTTATGGAGAAATCAGTCAGTAGAGGGAGTGACATAGAAGGAAAAAGTAGATATGATAAATTAATATACCCATTTATTTCCTCCTAGCACTGAGTCAACATGAGGGATAGATCCTTCTCCAAGTGTCATCTCCTCAAAACTTAAATCCTTTCTTATTTCAGGCAGCTTTATGAAATTCATATATGGTCAGTAAATTTCAGTTGCATGCATGTCCTCGAGGTGAATAAATTTTTAGTTGCATGGTATGATTAGCTTTAAGACTTATCCTTACAATTCAATAATTTAGCTTTGTACCTATCCCAACCCTTATTTAAGGAATAATGGTTCCAAGGGGGAGATATTATTATACCCCATATGTTTAATGATTTTATTTTCATAGTTCCCATGCATTATGATGCGATTTTAAGGTTGATAAATGATTGGAAGTGATAGTGGGACCATTAGGAAGTGTTTTGGAAATTTATAATGATTTTCAAGGTAAAATAAAACTCCAAAGCAATACAGGTCCATATTAGGGTCATGCTATGAAGTGTAATACCCTAGAATTCTTAAGCTCTAGACCCATCAACAGATAGGCCATTAAATTAGTTTACTGAGGCCACAAATCTCGCGTCAATCCGATGTCATGGAAAAATATTGTGTAAATTTTCCTAAGGGGCCTGTCACACTATAGTGACAACAACTCTAGTGACGAGTCATTATGGTAAGTCGTTTCCACTCCGGTGAAGATCTCAAATCAGTAATAAGGAGTCATTAGGTGGTCTCGTCACCTTAGTAGAAAGAAACCCAAAAATTAACTACTAATGACTCGTAGTCAGACCTTACGAGTCATTAGGAGAGGAGTTGTTAACTTAATAGTAAAGAACCCAAACCTCAGATCCTCAGATCACAACTCTAACCATGACGTGTGACCTAAGGGAACGAGTCATAAGGTGAGTTGTGATGACTGGAACCAGAATTCTTGCATATTTTTAACAAAGCATCTTTGGTAAATTCCACTCCTTTTAAACTAAATCACGTCGTTTAAGCCCCCACTCATAAATCAATCAACATAAAGAAAAGAAGTAATTCTTTTCTCTCCCAAAGCCAACTAGGGTTCATAGAGCAAGTTTAAGTTTCAGGAAGATTTCTTCAAGATGTTTTCTTTTAGGTATGTGGGATTTCATCAGTGTGTCCCTTCCACAATTAAGTCCCAAGAAATCCCTAAATTTAAAAGCATAATTCATTTTCCCTTTTAATTAGGTTCTAGGTTAAATATAAATCTCTTAATACTTGATCAGTTTATGTGTATGACTATGATTATATGTTTCCTAAGAGATCAGTGATTTCCTATGTTCAAATTTGAATTTCCCCTATTTCATCATATTGTTGAGTTGTTGGATTTACATTGAGAAATTCTTTTATTATCATGCTCATAAATACTATCATGTTCAGTAGCATTAGTCAGAGCTGGTGGGTTATGAATACCCAATACCTAAAAGATCAAGCATGCATTAGTTTACACATTTGTGAGTTTCTTAAGATTATGCATGTATTACACATTTGGAATACCATGATTGAACATGTCAGCTACCATTTACATCTCAATAATAATTTAGTGTCAGTTCAGTAGGAGTAGTACTTAGCATCGAGTAAACACAGGGATGAAGGTTCACCTGCCAATTTAGGACTGAGACCTTTAGTAGAAGTCCTAAAGTTCCACAACTATGGCTTCACCATAGGTTATAAGGGGTCACTCGCTAGTAGAGGACTAACACCCTAGTCCTTCAAGACATTAATTTAGTGGATCCACAGCCAGTGTTGGTACTTTTGGCAAGACACTGAAACCCTTCTAACTGGGGTTACAAGTTGGACCTCGATTAGCTTAGATTGAGGCATGTTAGTTAAATGTCAGCTCCCACAGTCCTTAGTTCAATATTCATATTATGTTTAATTTAGGTTTGCATGGACAAATGTTTAGTATTCAGTTATTCAGATATAATATATATTTATACTTGGTCTTGCATTCGATTTTCGTTGAGGACTATTTATTTTACCAGCTATTCATTTTAGTACTTTATTTTATATCAGTTAGTCAGAGTTAGTTAGGGACCTGTCCTAACAGCTCATCTGGTTTAGAGGCTTTCAGATAGTTAGACATGTTTCTTTTTAGTGTCATTGACTATCTTCAGATAGAATGTATCTTGATTTTATGATTATTCCTTATCAGTTTACTTCAATTAGTTTTCACTCAGTATTTTGTTATGCTCCTCCAGCATTTATTTCTTATGCGACGACATGGGTTAGCTTTGGGTCGCTTGCAAATCTAAGCACTGTAGTACGACTAAGGGATAGTCTCAGGTCTTGACAAACTTGGTATCAAAGCACAAGGTTTAAAGTGTACTAGGATGTCTAAAAGTCGCATTAATTAGAGTCTTGTTCATGAGTATGAAATGCGCCAAACTTATGGGCAAGAGGCTACAAAATATTTTTGAATAGTCTCCTTTTTCCAGTATTCATGTCGTGCGATAGAGTGCAAGCTCTATTAAACTTCTTCATCTAACTCATTCACTACCATTTATATAAAATGCCTCCCAAAAAGGTTAATAGAAAAAGGAATGGGGACCAGCCAGCACCACTGCCTGTTCCCAAAGACCCTCTAAATAAGCAGGTCTCTCACGCTGAATTTAGGCCTACCTTTACGGCATTATCCCAATCCATGGAAACTCAAAATAATCTGTAGGTCGGTGCCCCAGCTAACCTAATAATGAGTAAGGTAGCCGAAAGAATCTGGGATTTCACTCGCATTAATCCTCCAACGTTCTTTGGATCCAAGTTTGAGGAGGATCCACAAGAGTTCTTAGACAGTGTTCAGAAAATAACCAATATTATGGGTGTTACTTTAACTAAAAATGTTGATTTAGATTCTTATCAATTGCAAGGGGTATCCCATACTTGGTTCAAGCAGTGGAAAGAGGATAGAGATGCTGAAGCAGGGCCTATAGAGTAGGACAAGTTTGCTACTGCTTTTTAGACAGGTTCTTCCTACTTGAATTAAGGGAGGAAAAGGTGTAAAAGTTCATTAATTTGAATCAAGGTTATATGAGTGTGAAGGAGTAGTCACTCAAGTTCACCCAGTTAGCATGATATTCTTCAACTATAGTGGCTGATTCTAAGGATCGAATGAGTAAGTTTATGTCTGGTAACTCTGAAGATATAGTTAAGGAGTGCAGGATAGTCATGTTGATTAAGGATATATACCTCTCTAGATTGATGGTCCATTCTTATCAAATTAAGAGTATCAAAATAAGAAGGAAAGAGAATATAAGAGGGCCAGAACTGGTAGTTTAAGTTCTTCTCAGCAGAGATTAGATAGTGGGAACCGACCTTATTTCCACCAGAGATCCTTAGCCCTATACCCATCATCTTCTAGTGCTCTAGTGCCTAAGTTCTAGCAAGATGCTTATGATAGAGCACCAGGTTCTAAGTCTCAGAAAAGCATGAACAGTGGTCATAACAACCTATTCTGTAAGAGATGTGGTAGGAACCACAAGGGAGAATGAATGAATGGTAGTGATGTTTATTTCAGGTACGGTAAGCCAAGCCACATAATAGGGGACTGCCCACTGGTTGTGCAAAGGGGTAAGGATCTTTATCAGCAAGGTTAGGCTAACTCCTCATCAGCTCCAGCAGGTTGCCCTATTTAGCATGGTGCCACTTCTAGTACGACCAGCAAACATTGCTAGAATTATCTTTATGCCTTTAGACTCACTAGGATCAGGAGGGTTCACCTGATGTGGTTACTGGTATATTGCAGGTCTTTTATATTCATGTATATGCAATATTGACCCCGAAGCTACATTTTTCTTTGTAACTCCCTATATAGCCATAGACTTTGGCGTTAGTCCCAAAATCCTTATAGAACCCTTCTTTGTATCTACTGTAGCCGGTAGTTCTATTATAGCCAGATGGGTGCATATAAATTTCACAATCACAGTGTCCCAGAAAGTCACCTTAATCAATCTTATAGAATTAGAGATGATTGATTTTGATGTCATTCTTGGCATAGATTGGCTCCACTCTTGCTATTCTTTAGTCGATTGTAGAAATAGAATAGTCTAATTTCAATTTCCTAACATCCAATTATAGAATAGAGGGGTAGTACCTCAGTGCCTATAGGTCGATTTGTCTCCTATATTAAGGTAAGTAAGATGATCTCCAAGGGATGCATCTATCATCTTATTTGAGTTAAGGACTTAAGGTCTGAAACCCTGAGTCTCAAGTTAGTTCCAATAGTGAATGAGTTTCCAAAAGTATTTATTAAAGATCTACCTAGAGTTCCTCCTAAGAGGGAAATTGATTTTGGAATAGATCTCCTTCCATATACCTATACTATCTTAATTTACCTTATAGAATGGCTCCAGTGGAGCATAAGAAATTGAAAGAGCAGTTAAAAGATCTTTTATAAGGGTTCCATCAAGCCTAGTGTTTACCCATCAGGTGCTCTAGTTTTTTTGTGGAAAGAAAGATGGGTCTCTATGAATGTGCATCGATTATTGCTAGTTAAACATGGTCACAATCAACAATAAGTATCCACTCCACAAGATTGATGACTTTTTTGACCAACTTTAGGGTGAAAATTGTTTCTCTAAGATAAACCTCAAATCTGGCCATCATCAATCCAGGGTCAGAGAATGTAAAATTTCAAAGATAGCCTTCCAAAAATTGGTGTGGTCACTTTGAATTAGTAGTTATGTCTTTTGGACTAACGAATACTCCTGCAGCTTTTATGGATTTGATGAATGGGTTATTCAAGCAGTACTTCAATATGTTTGTTATAGTATTCATAGACGATATTCTCATTTTTCTCGTACTGTGGGTTAGCATGCAAACCATTTAAGGATTATTTTGTAGACTTTAAAGGACCACCAGTTATTCACTAAGTTTAATAGGTGTGAATTCAAGTTGATGTTAGTATCTTTTCTTTGTCATATTATTTCCAGCGATGGTGTTCGGGTTGATCCACAAAAGACTAAGGCAGTAAAGAACTGCCTAGACCTATTACTCCATCATATATCAAGAAATTCTTGGGTCTAGCTATTTACTATAGAAGGTTTGTCGAGGGATTTTCCTCTATTGCTTCCCCATTTCTAGACTGACTCAGAAGAACGTCAAATTTAAGTGGTCTGATTCTTGTAGAAGTATTTTTAGGAGTTGAAGACTTGACTCACCTCTGCTCTAGTTTTAATTCTACTAGAAGGTTCAAATGGTTTTGTGGTATACTGTGATGCTTCCATTATTTTCCTTGGTTGTGTTTTGATGCAGCGAGGTAAGGTTATAGCATATGCCTCTAGACAGCTTAAACCACATAAGAAAAACTACCCGACTCATGATATAAAGTTGGTAATAGTTGTCTTTGCCTTAAATATTTGGTGGCATTACCTTTATAGGGTCCACATTGATGTGTTTACAAATCACAAAAGACATCAGTATGTATTCACTCAAAAAGATTTAAATCTCTATCAGAGAAGGTGGTTAGAGCTATTAAAAGATTATGATATAAGTGTCTTGTACCATATGGGTAAGGAAAATACTATGGTCGATGCCTTTAATAGATTATTTATGGGAAGTTTTTCTCACATTGATAGTGATAAGAAGGAGTTGGTTCATAAGGTTCATGAACTTTATAGGTTCAAAGTTTGGTTGGTTGATTCGACCAAAGGTAGTGTTTGGATTCAGAATAGTTTAGAATTTTCCTTGGTTGTGGAGATAAAGGAAAAGCAAGATAGTGATCCTATTTTGCTTAAATTTAAAGAGGCATTCAGAAATTTGAATATTGAGGTTTTCTCCCAAAAAGGGAGATGGTGTTCTTCATTGTCAGGAAAGGTTATGTATTCTGACCGTGGGTGATTTAAGGCAGCAAATGTTAATAGAAGCTCAAGGTTCGTGATATTCGATTCATACTAGAGCCACTAAATGTACCACAGTTTGTAGGGAATCTATTGCTGGAATGGTATGAAGAAAGATATAGCAAAATTTATGACTAAGTTTCCAAACTACTAGCAGGTTAAGGTTGAGCATCAGAGACCTAGTGGTACTCTTCAAGAATTAGCATACTTACTTGGAAGTGGGAAGTGTTGAATATGGATTTTTTCATGGGATTTCCTCGTACTCGTTATTATGTTCTAAACCATGAAAGTGTTTATTCTTACTCATAAAAATCGTGCATTGAGCTAAAGTCAGATATGCTTTCAGATCCTTCCTCAGAATCTTATGATAGTATATGATCTAGAGTTAGAAGCATTGACCCAGAAGTTTAGCTATAGTAATTTGGGGATAGTTTTATCTCAATTTAGTAGATTATGTATCCATGGAGCTAGTTGTATGAAAGGTAAACTAGTAGACTTGAAACAGTACATACAAGAATTTAAGTTTATTGATTCAAAATTTATTATGATGATGTGGGAGTGATTTAGATGTGTACCCAAAGTGATATAGGATTGTATTATTTCTAATTTTTTATAGTGTGTGTTCTTGATAGCACACTTGAGTTGCTAAGTGTGAGTGAGGCTACTTGTGTAGTAGATGAAGATCTTACCAGCTAAGTTATGGGCTATAGTTTATTTATGTCAGATGTTTAGGAGTGATGGTAATTCTCATGGTTTAAGGAAAAAATATTAGTTTAGAAATGTGATACTAGTAGGCTATGATGGAAGTAGTACAGTTCCTTAAGAGTTTATGAATGTCTATGTTATGTGTTAGACTATAAGTTGAATCTTTGATGAATGGACAAATAGAAAGAAGAGTTTGAAATTCTAGTTAGTGTGAACTCATGGTATGGTAATACTTCAAAAGATTCTAAGTTAGTAAGTGTTTAAGTTATTGTATGGTGACTATTGAGGCCATGAAAGATAAGAGTTGTATCTCAGAAAAAAGTACTAGCAGAGGGTTGTACACTTTCAGGTACAGTCTTTTAGGGTGAGTTTAGTATTGATGTTTATTGTTATACTCCGTCTCTAGAGTATAGTGGTTGCAGTTCAGTTTAGAGTTTATTGAAGGGTCCCACAACTTAGAATAATAGCTTAAATCTAAGGGGAGATGATAGAACAAGAAACCAAGTCAGGCTCTCAGATTCTAGTAGTGAAGCTAGTACGTTGTAGAACATCAATAAGGGAGGATGATGCCTAACTCATTCTTATACCAGTGCAAAGTTTTGTACTTCAGCCATCATAATATTTACTCATGCCTTAGAAGTCAGCTCCACGATCATAGCTCATATTCATACACTTTTCATAAAAATCATGTACGCTTTCAGTTTCTAGTATGAGGAGTTCCAGTTCACTCAGCAGTACAAATCATATTCCGTGAATATATGAACTCTAAACTCAGGTCATGCTGCTCATAACTCTTGTACTCATGTTTTATTGTATATCCAATTCCAGATACTCATGTTACACTGTTAATGATCAGTGAGATTCAGATTATGTCCTGTATGTCCTTAGTTTGGATGTCTCTAATGAATTCATGCTTTTGATATTCTATTCTTCAAGCCTCAGTTCAGTGTCTAAGTAATGCATAATATTCTTCCATGCTTCAGGATCTCATGTTTTAACCTTTTAGTGACCTCTCCTTGTGAAATGATAGTGGTGATGAATAGTTGTTCAGATAGGAAAGAGTAAATATTTTTTGTTGGTGAAATATTATTGTATGCTCTTTCTAGCTAAGGCTTTAAGTTTGAAGGAATATTGAGGTAAAGCTTTTGTAATGTGTCATGGGTAGCTGAAATTATGTGTGTTTCTTAGGTATAGTGCATGGCAGTTGATTATTGATAGAGTTTTAGATAATATGAAAAAGATGCTTTTATGGGTGGTTGCCTAGAAGTTTGTATGTGGTTATAATGATAGGTTTGAATGTCATGTTGGTATATAAGTGGATAGGTACATCGTACGCTATTGAATTCCTAGTAAGAGGTTGAATTTAGTTGTTAAAGTGGTAAGAAGAATTATTCTTGAGATGATAAGTTGTGAAAATGCATCGGGTATCAAATTCATGGTTTAGACTAGTATTATAGTGGTATGTGTGCACTTTGAAATTTTGAGTAGGCTTGGACATAATGAGAGAATTCAATTTAGCTCAAACTTTAGAAAATAAAGTTATCAATGCCCATGTAAAGATTATAAGTTGCCTCAAGTGAAATGAAGCATTGAAGGGGAATGTATAGTTGAGGAAGTATTTGAGGAGTATTTCTAAGCTCGAAAGTTAGTAGTTACATTACCTAAGGCTTAGTAATTGCATCCTAGATTATCTTTCATAGGCCTATGTTTCATGTAATAGAGTTATAGCCATATTAAGATTCCTTAATTAGATATCTTCTAGTCATGCCCGAGAATTATTTCCTCCCTAATGTTATTATAACTTCTTTCAAAGAGTGTTGAAGAAATACTCAAGTTGAGTATAAGTTTTCAGTATGAGTTAGTCCGTATAGCCAACAATTCAAATTAGCAATCAGACAAAAAAGTTCCTATGCTTTTCCATTTTTCCATCTAGTCTACTATCCTAAGTTTCATGAATATGGCTATTCCATAAGGTAATTTGTTCGCATACATGTAAGTTGCGAACTCAGTTCAGTCCGAGCATCATATTTCAAATTCAACTATTTATTCATGACTCAGTACATAAGTGTTCAGTACATGATCTCAATTTTCCAAGTATATAATCTCAGTTTTCTAAGTATTGTAGCTTAGACAGTGTAATACCCTTGTAGGATCTTAGTCTCGTTATCTCATGATTCGTGCTTACATAAGGTACATGGTGAAACTATGAAGCCCTACTTTCTTGATTCTTATACATATTTTCATTGAGGGAGAGTTCCTAATCAGAAGTTACATACTTTATTCCATCCTTAGTAACTCTTGGAATTCTATTGAATTAGTTATTACTTCGCAGTTCTATGTGTAAGATCATATCATGATCATTTCAATTGAGTTCTAAATTCTCAACATGAATTCGTTCCTTACAGTCAATAGAGTCAAGTCAGCTCAGAAATCAGTTTCATGATAAAGTTATTCTTCTCAGAAATTAGTTTCATGATAAAGTTATAACATTTTAGCTCAGCTATATCCTATATTACTAGACATAACCTGTGTACATTATTCCATACTTGTGAGTCTTCAACAAGTTCCTATCCATTATTTGAGGACGAATGATTCCAATGGGGAGATAATTTAACACCCCATATGTTCGGGCTAGACTTTGAACTATCATTCCTACGTGTATAAACTTATATCTCATTATTTGTATATGAATACATATGTCATGATCATTATCCTAGCGTGTGAAGTTCTTTCGAGGTAAAAATTGTTCATAGGAATCACTTATATATTAAATTTTTCAGATCAAGACCACCAAATTGTAGATAATTGATTAGGCTTTCCAAGGATACCACTTTTGCCTTAATCTGATACTCGAGCAAAATGTTATGTCCTTTTTTGTGAGAGGCAGTAAGGGTCTGCAATTTGGCCGCAGTGCATTGCTTTTTCAATGAGATAAGGGGTGCAACGCACTGCTCTTATGCGGAGCTTATTCCCCCTCCATTTCAGCTTTTTAAGGGTCAAGGGGCACTTTGGTCATTTACCCTCAGCCTTAAAGGTCCAAGGCATAAATTAAAGCACCCAAAAGGGCATTATTTCCCCATCTTCTTCAAATCAACTAACTTAAGAACCCTCTCCTTACCCAAGAACAATAATCCAAGATTTTTCTCTCAAGAACACAAGGATTCAAGCTTCAATTTCAAGAATTTCTTCAAGAATTCATCAATTAAGGTATGTGGTGTTAGGACAAGGTTAACCTTTCAACCTTGTGCCCAAATTCATGACTTTTCAAGTTAAATTTACATGCTTTAAGATAGAATTCATCCCTAAATCCTTATGTGTGAAAATATAGCACTATTATGTGATTAAGGGACTAAAGAGCATAAGAATTGTATCTATTCATGTCTCTAACTACAAGTTTGATGTCTTATATTGAATTCCATTAATTTGATGAAAAATTGCCAGTCCCTAAAGTTTAGTATGCTTTCATACTCAAATTCATGTATCATGCTTGTATACTGAAGTGTCCACATAAGATTTCATGAAAAGTCAGAATTAGCTCATGATTCAAGTTCTAATTTCCCATGTCATGTTTAAGTGAATTTCATGTTAAATCCCCAATTTATGAATTTAGCCATGTAATCATGTTAATCTCTCATGTTTAACACATTCCCATTTTCGAGTTCATAATTCTTACGTGTTTGATGAAATGTCTATGTTTTGGGTCTTTGAACCATGATCTCATATTATAGTTTTAAAGTTGTGTTATCATATTTTATGGTCATTCAATGCTGGCAGGTTATGAACACTCAATACCTATGTGTTTTACATGATTTCTATTTTTCAAGTAACAAGTCAGTCAGAGCATAGTTTTAATATCATATTCAGAACGCCATGATCATGTTGAGCATTATCAATTTATATGTTTATAATTACCTCAGAATTCGTATGCCCTATTATTTTCAGAATACCATGACCTGAGCTTATCAGTTATCAATTATTAGTACATGCACTAGTTAGTATTTTAGTGTCATTCAGTTGGGAGTAACACTTAGCATCGAGTGAATGTAGGGATGGTGTCCCCCCCGTCAGCTTGGCATGAGGCTCTAGTAGTAGTCTCTAGGTTCTTTACCTATATTATCACCGTAGATTATGAGGGGTCCCCCATTAGTTAGGCATGACACCCTCATCTTTCGGGATATTATCCTTGTGGATCCACATTGTCAGCCAGTATTGGTACACTTGGCCAGGTACCAACACGCTTCCAACTGGGGTTATAGCTTGGATCCTGATAGCTCAAATTGAGGCATGTCAATTATAGCTAGACCCCATAGTCTCAGTATAATATTCAGTGTATTTCAGTTCAAGTTTGCTTGACAAGGTTTACAGATTTTCAGTTATTCAGTTATACAAAATTAAGTCTTTTAGATTACAGATTATCTTAGAACACACACTGTTCATGTTTTCATGCTCAGTATCCATACATTATCCTCAATATGGTTTTACAGTCTATTCAGCTTTACATGAGACTTACATATAGTATCTATGTTCTACGCTTCCCAGCTTCAGGTCTATTCATTCTACAAAAGTAAAAATTTAAGAAACTAAGTGTTATGATTCACCATCTTATAAAATTATGTTTTTTACTCATGTTTTTTGATACTTCAGCTTTTAGTTGACTTCAGTATCTTGGTGAGTATACTTGCACTTAGCATGCATGTTTTAAGGCTATGCATCTATTCAGTTTTATTTAATGCATTCACCCCTACTTACTCAGTATATTCCAAAGTACTGATCCACATATATGTCTATGTGATACATTGTCTCATAATGTAGGTACCGGTTATATCCCACACATCTTAATCAGGTAGTTTACAATTTCCATCCAGCAGGTGATAAGTTCTCTTATTTTGTGGACTCCAATCAATTGTACTCCATGTATTGTTATTTTATTATTCATATATATTGATTAGTGGTAGTTGGAGGCATGTCCCAGCTATCTATAGTCAGTATAGTAGAAGTGTTATAGATAGTCAGTCAGACTCATGAAATATAAATTCCAATTTTTTTTTTCATTTTTATCATGATGTAAGCTTTATCAGTATTATACTTATTCATATTTTATTATGATCATTTTTTTTGCTCAGTAAACTTAGTTGTTATAATATTTAAATCAGTTGCTCAAGCAGTATGCCAGCTCGTGGGTTAGTTTGGGATCACTTGTGTTTTAAAGCACTGTGTTACGACTAAGGGATAGTTTCAGGTTAGGGAAAACTTGGTATCAGAGCCTAGAGTTCAAGTTTCCTAGGGTGTCTATGAAGCCGTGTCTAGTAGAGTCTTGCGTAAATATATGAAGACGTTTGTACTTTTCTTCGAGAGGCTATAGGGTATTTAAGAAATATTTTCCTTCTTTCATGTCTCAAGTCATGCAGTAGAAGTGTTCTTTAAGAAACTTACGTAGATTCTTTTGTTGCTCCATTCATACAAGTTCTGCCTTATTTTCAAGGTGACAGAAATAATCAAGCTTAAATTCCTACAGATAGAGCCTTCTCAAAAAATCCCTACAGATAGTTATGGACTCCCATGTTGGCTTAAAAGTATCCCATCAGTACCCATATGCTCTAAACCTTGAAAGTATTCATTCTTATTCATGAAAATCATGCATTGAGCCAAAGTCAGATGTGCTCCCAGATCCTTTCTCAGAATCCTATGATCGCATGCAATCTAGAGCTAGAAGAAAGGGCCCAGAAGTTTAGCAGTAGTAAATTGGGGATAGTGTTATTTGAATTTAGTAGATTATGCATATATGAAGCTAGTTGTCTTAAAGGTGAACCAGTAGGCTTGAAATAGTGCACGCAAAAAGTTAAGTTTATTGATTCAAAATTTAGTATGATGATGTAGGTGTGATTTAGAGGTGTACCTAAGGTGATATAGGATTGTATTATTTCTAATTTTTTATAGTGTGTGCTCTTGATAGCACACTTGAGTTGCTAAGTGTGAGTGAGGCTACTTGTGTAGTAGATGAAGATCTTACCAGCTAAGTTATGGGCTATAGGTTATTTATGTTAGATGTTCAGGAGTGATGGTAATTCTCATGGTTTAGGGAAAAAATATAAGTTTAGAAATGTGATACTAGTAGGCTATGATGGAAGTAGTACAGTTCATTAAGAGTTTGTGAATATCTATGTTATGTGTTAGACTATAAGTTGAATCTTTGATGTATGGGCAAAGAGAAAGAAGAGTTTGAAATTCTAGATGGTGTGAACTCATGGTATGGTGATACTCCAAAAGATTCTAAGTTAGTAAGTGTTTAAGTTATTGTATGGTGACTATTGAGTCCATGAAAGATAAGAGTTGTATCTCAGAAAAAATTACTAGCAGAGGGTTGTACACTTTCAGGTGCAATCTTTCAGGGTGAGTTTAGTATTAATATGTACTATAATATCTCGAGCTCTAGAGTATAGTGGTTGCAGTTCAGTTTAGAGTTTATTGAAGGGTCCTACGGACTTAGAATGATGGCTTAGAACTATGGGGCAGATGATAGAACAAGGAACTAAGTCCGGCTCTCAGATTCTAATAGTGATGCCAGTACATTGTAGAACAACAGTAAGGGAGGATGATGCCCAACCAATTCTTATCCCAGTGCAAAGTTTTGTACTTCATTTATCACAATATCTACTCATGCCTTACAAGTCAGCTCCATGATCATAGCTCATATTCATTCACTTTCCATAAAAATCATGTACGCTTCAAGTTTCTAGTATAAGGAGTTCTAGTTCACTCAGCAGTATAAATCATATTCCGTGAATCTATGAGCTCCAAACTTAGGTCATGCTGCTCATGACTCATGTACTCATCTTTTACAGTATGTTCAGTTCCAGGTACTCATGTGTAATACCCCATAAAATTTCTAGTTCAATTTAGTCCCATATAGCTTGTAATAAGGGGTCCCAGACTTGGAAAAAATCAGCCAAGTGTTAAGACTTAGAAGCATTTTTAGCCTTCAAAATTGGATGATCTTATTTTCGATCTTTTCGGCCTTAAAATATCGATTTTCAAGTTGATTCATGATCAGGGATGTCAATAGGTCATATTGGGTGAGTTTTGAAATTTTCGGACTTCCTTTGAGTCATGTTTGGTTAGGCAAAACAGCAAGCCAACACGATCTTGTTGTGTCCCATTGGCTACCGTGTTGCACCCATCAACGTGATTCATCGGTAATCGCGTCGATTCGATTGACGCGATGCATCACTAATCGCGTTGCTGGACAATTTTTGTGCATTAAATTCCGAGTTTTCAAGAAAATTTAGGTCCTTTTTCCCTCACCCAATTCAACTAAAACACGAGATTTAACTCTCAAAAGGGCAAATTTCATTCTTTATTCTCAAAATCCTCTCAAGAACAAAGCCTAGTTCATCAAGCTCAAGATTCAAATCCCAAGAATTCACCACAATTCTCAAGAAATCAAAAATCAAGGTATGTTAGGTGTTCATCCTTGGGTTTCCTTTTACCCTTGGAGTTCAAGAATCCTTTTTAAAACTACAAGTTTATTGATTTCATGATTTATATTTTTGAATTGGATTGTGTTCATGTATGTATTGTTGTATGGTTTTCAAATCAAGATTCGTACAAGTTTCAAGTGAATTAAGTAGCAAGTATGTAGAATAATGTGATGCTCATGTTAATCCCTTGAATTTGCAAGTTGAATATTGTAGCCATGATGTTTATATCTTGGTGATTTCTATGTGCATTAATTAAGCTCCCTAAGTGTTTGATAGAATTCCTATGTAAATTGAGTAGTGAATTCATGTCATGTTATCATGTGATCCTATTCATGCACAAGTTCATGCCTCTCAAATGTTTGATAAAATGTCTAAATAAATGCATGGTGGACAAGTAACTAATGTAATGCCTTTAAGATTTTGCCATGTTTTACTATTGATGTTGTCGAGTCCTAGGGTATTCAATACCTGACAATCTAGTTGTTTACCTAGAATTACAGTACCTACCGAATAGTCTCTATAACATCACAAATAATAGTACTCAGTCAGTTACAGAACTCAGTAAACTCAGTCCAGTTTAGTCAGTTAACACAATTAGTAATAGTTTAGTCAAGCCTAGTACAGTCTACTAATCAGTTTTGTGTTTATTTAGTTGGGAGTAGGAGTCAATACTGAGCGAACCCAGGGATGGGGGCATTCCTACCAGCAGAGAGTTTGACCCTTAGTAGCAGTCCCTATGTTACAAAACTATGTAGCCAGCATAGGGTAAGTCATTCTGCTGCCAGAATAAGGTTGACGCAACCATATATATAATTCATGAGTCTCCATGCTAGATTAGGGTTGACACAGCATTGTTAGTATCCCTTGGCAAGGTGCTAACACCCTTCTAACTGAGGTCACAGGTTATACCCCAATTCAGTTTATAATCGGGGTATATCAATTAGATGAACACTCCCACAGTTATAGTTTCAGTATTCAGTACTCAATAATTAGTATTTAGTCTCAGAATTTAGTCAAGAACTCAAATAGTTCTAAGAACCATGGCTATCAGTTATCAGTTACTTAGCCATTAGAATTCATTACTTTAGTATCAATCTAAACCCCAGTTATTAGCATTCAGTTACCAAAACTCAGTACTTTAGTTTTAGTGTAATTCAGACAGAGGTTATATGCATAGTATTACATAGCATGATCAGTGTTTATAGTTTTGCATGCACTCTTATTCAGTTATTTTATAATGTTTATTCACTCAGTTATAATCTCATGTATATTAACCCATGTACATCATTCTGCCTCACTTAACATACTAGTACATTCAAAGTACTGATACATACTCTTTCTTTTGCTCTATGATGTTTCATATCATAGGTTCAGACGCACGGGCTCCTGACCATACTTAGAAACTCAGGTTATCAGCAGCAGTTATAGTGGTAAGTCCTCATAGTTCAAGGACAGAGTTATTTATTTTATCATTCCAGTAGTTCAGTATGTTCAGCAATCGGAGTTAGTTGGGGACTTGTCCTATCAGCTTCATATTCAGATAGTTAGAGGCTTTCGGACGAGATTATTTGAGACAGATGTTTAGTTTTTTCAATATTACTATTAGTATTCAATATTTGTTTTCAGTTTATGAACTTTATGGCAATTTTAACCTAACTTCTGCATATTTTTTCAGTAATATTATTATTCAATACTTAAATCACGTACCAATCATGGGTTAGCTTATGGTCCTTTGGGATTGTAAGCATCGTGTGACACCCTTGGTGCGATCTCAGGGAATTAAAAACTTGGTATCAGAGCCTAAGGTTCAATAGAGTCCTAGGAAGTCTAAAAGTCACGTCAAGTATAATCTTGTGCATAGGTGTGTAGCGCACCACACTTAGGGACAAGAGGCTATGAGGTATTTTTAGGAAAAATTTCCCTTCTTTCAGTATTTATGTCGTGCGACTGAGCATGAGCTCAAGTTAAACTCTTGCCAAATCCAAGTTTCCCTTCTATTTATAGAATATGCCTCCCAAAAAGACCAATAGGAGAAGAACTGAAAACCAGCCAGCACCTCCACCCATTCAGGCAGATCCCCTAGATGAGCATGTTTCTCACACAGAATTTAGAGTAGCTTTTACCACTCTAGCTCATTATATGGCAGCCCAGAATGATTTACCAACTGCTATTCAGGCCAACCCAGTGGCCAATACAGCTGCATCTAGAATTTGGGACTTCACCTGAATGAACCCTTCTTTATTTTTAGGGTCTACATCTAAGAAGGACCCACAGGAATTCGTTGACATGGTGTAGAAGGTCATAGATATTATGGGGGTAACTACTAGTGAGAGTGCTGAATTAGTTGCAAATCAATTACAGGATATAGCTCATACATGGTTTAAGCAATAGAAGGTAGAAAGGGCCGTAGATGTAGGGCCTATAGAATGGGAGGATTTTTCTATTGCCTTTCTAGATAGGTTCTTCCCACTGGAGTTGAGGGAAGCTAAGTTGTTAGAATTCATTAACTTGAAGTTGTATTTCTCGGTTTTGTGATGAGCTCAAGAAGGGTCAAAGTTTATGAATCTAAGATTGATGCTATCAAAAATTGGCCAACTCCTAAAACCATAGGTGAAATGAGAAGCTTCAATAGGTTGGCTAGTTTTTATAGACGTTTTGTCAAAGGATTTAGGACCATTTCCGCCCCCTTGACCAAAGTGATTAAAAAGGATCGGCCTTCAAATGTGGAGATGAACAAGCTAAGGCCTTCAAGGAATTGAAAGCTATGCTCATCTCGCCCCCTTTGTTTCAATTGCTAAATTTTGACAAGACTTTTGAAGTTGAATGTGATGCTAGCAAAGTTGGTAGAGGTGTGGTTTTAATGCAAGAATTGAAACCTATTGCATACTTTAGTGAAAAGCTCAAAGGAGCAACTCTAAACTACTCTACATACGATTTAGAGTTGTATGCCTTGATTAGAGCCTTCGCCATTTGGCAACATTATTCATGGCCTAAAGAATTCGTGATCCGAACGGACCATGATTCCTTGAAGCATCTTTGGGCACAACATAAGCTTAACAAATGTCATGCCAAGTGGATTGAGTTTGTTGAAACTTTTCTTTATGTTATTCATTACAAGAAGGGTAAGGACAATTTGGTTGCTGATGCTTTGTCTCAAAAACACGTTCTTGTGTCTACTTTATCTTCAAAATTAAGAAATACGAAGAATGGGGTAGGGACAAGTGGGATTCGATTAGGGGTTCAAATCCCTATGCCAATTTGATGGTTACTTGTTTAAATATAGGCGATTATGTGTACCCTTTAGCTCTTAGAAAGAGTTATTTGTGAGGGAAGAACACAATGGCGGTCTAATGGGTCACTTTGGCCAAAAATGACCCTCAGAATATTGGAGGAGCAATTTTATTGGCCAAAAATGCACAAGGATATGTCTAGGATTTGCGGCCAATGTGTAAATTGTAAAAGAGCCAAATCTCGGCTCCAACCTCATAGGTTATACACCCCGCTACCCATCCTTTTACATCCTTGGCTTGATATATCTATGGATTTTGTGCTAGGGTTGCCAAGGACTAGAAGAGGTCAGCATAGTATCTTTATTATGGATGATCGGTTTTCTAAGATGGCGTACTTTATTCCATGATCTAAACGTGATAATGCACCTAGTGTGGCATCTTTGTTTGTTGATAATGTTGTCAAGTTGCATGGTGTTCCAAGGACCATTACGAGCGATAGGAACTCTAAGTTCCTAAGTCACTTTTGGAAGTCCATGTGGGGTAGGCTTGGTACCAATTTGTTGTTCTCCACTACTTGCCACCCACAAACCGATGGCCAAACGGAAGTAGTAAATAGGACTTTGGGTGCTATGCTACGTTCTATGATTAAGGGAAAATTGACTTCTTAGGAGGAACACCTACCATTGATTGAGTTTGCCTATAATTGTATCATACACTCAAGTACGGGAATGACCCCCTTTGAGTGTGTTCCATGGAAAATATGATACGGGTGTACCAAGAAGTCCAACAAGTTCTACAAGCTGTCCAACAAGTTCACGACCATTCACACGTAGCCAAGCTCAGGAGTTACAAAAACTCCAAGCTATGTTCATGCAAATGGCCATGTGTGAGTTGGTACTTGAGCCTTCCAATGGATTAAATAATTTTAAGTGTGAAGAGGAGCCTTGAAGTATAATAAACTTACACTCCAAGGCCACCCCTTGGCAAGGGTAGGATGGTCATTTTTTATCTCACTTTGTGGACTAATATAAATAGATAGTCTTAGGGTTATTTTTGAGTTATTTCATTCATATTTTGGAAGAAAACAAATACTTTGTAATATTTTGGAGCTTCTCTCTTCTATTGGAGAAGCCCCAATTCTGAAAACTCATTAGTAAAGTGATACTAGTGTTGTCTCTTGGCTAGAAACTAGGGTCTTGGGGTTCTTTGAGTTCCTCTTGATCCAAGTAAGAGCTTGGTATTAATATTCATTAATCTTAGGGTCCTTTCTTTTATAGGGTTATTATATCATTGAATATTGTGTGTCAAGTTACTATCCCTCTTGTAATCTTGTTAATCTTCTGTTGTTGGAATCTTGAAGTTTAGTGAAGCCATGTGAGGCTCTTTCAATTCACTAGCATTATTATTGACTTGCTTGTTTTTGTTGTTAATATCATCTTCTTATTCTAAAAACGTGGCTCTTAAAGACTAATGAAGCCGTGTGTGGCCTATTTTGATTTACTAGCACTTGTTGTTCATCTTGTTGTTCTTGTTGTTGTTTGTTTCTTGTTGTGAAATTAGGCTCATATCACCCAGTACCTCCTCAGGGCGTATTATCCATTATCGGTGGTGGTCAGTACTAGAATCAATTTTATGCTCTACCATCCTATCAGGAGTAGGAGGATTCACTAGATGTTGTTACTGGTATGCTTTGTCTCTTTCATATTGATTTTTATGTGTTGTTAGACCTGGGTAGAGTTTCTCTTATGTTACCCCATAAGTTGCAATGAATTTTGAAATAAGTCCTGAAAGGATCCCGGAGCTCTTCTTGGTTTCTACCCCAGTAGGTGAGTCAGTTGTTGCAAAACAGATCTATAAAAAGTGTCCTTCATTGTCCTTCATAAGATCATGCTAGAAAATTTAATAGAGTTAGATATGGTTGACTTTGACCTTATTCTTAGCATGGATTGGCTCAATTCTTGTTATGCATCCATAGATTTTCGCACTCGAGTGGTGAAGTTTCAGTTTTCAGATAAGCCAGTCTTTGAGTGGAAAGGTAATTCAATATCTCCCAAAAGTCATTTCATATCTTATCTTAAAGCTAGAAAGTTGATTTTAAAAGGGTGTATCCATCATTTAGTCCGAGTCAAGGACACTAAGTCAGAAACTCCAACGGTTCAATCGGTCAGTATAGTCAATGAGTTTCCTGATATTTTTCCTGAAGATTTTCCAGGGGTACCTCCCAATAGGGAAATAGAATTCGGTATTGACCTTCTTCCAGATACTTAGCCTATTTTTATACCTCCATATCGTATGTATCCCACCAAGCTTAAGGAGTTGAAGGAGCAACTCAAAGATCTTTTAGATAAAGGTTTCATAAGGCCTAGTGTTTCTCCATAGGGCGCTCTTATCCTATTCGTGCAAAAGAAAGATGGTTCTTTGCATATGTGCATTGACTATCGTCAGTTGAATAAAGTTACAGTCAAAAACAAATATCCTCTTCCTAGAATTATTGACCTATTTGATCAACTCCAAGGTGCAAGTTATTTCTTAAAGATAGACCTTAGATCCTGCTATCATCAGCTTAAAGTAAGGGAATGTGATATTCCAAAGATAGCTTTCAGAACTCGTTACAGTCATTTTGAGTTTCTAGTCATGTCCTTCGAGCTAACAGTATTTGGAATTTCATGGATTTGATGACAAAGTGCTCAAATAGTATTTGGATATGTTAGTTATAGTCTTTATCGATGATATCCTTGTCTACTCTCATAGTGAGGATGATCTTGCAGACCATCTTAGAATTGTATTGTAAACTCTTAGAGATCACCAGTTGTTTGCTAAATTCAGCTAGTATGAATTTTAGCTAAGATCAGTAGCTTTCCTTGGACATATTATTGTCAGTGAGGGTATTAGAGTTGATCCCCAAAAGACAGAAGCCATAAGAAATTGTCCTAGACATATCTTTCCATTAGACATTAGGAGTTTCTTGGGTTTAGCAAGCTATTACAGACGTTTTGTTGAGGGTTCTCATCTATTGTGTCCCCTATGTCTAGATTTACTCAGAATAAAGTTATGTTCCAGTGGTAAAGTTCATGTGAGAAGAGTTTTCAGGAGTTGAAGACTTGACTCACTTCACCCCTAGTTTTAGCATTATCTGATGGTACAGATGGTTTTGTAGTGTATTGTGATGCCTCTAGAGTTGGTTTGCATTGTGTTTTGATGCAGAAAGGTAAGGTTATATCCTATGCCTCTAGATAGCTTAAGCCTCATGAAAAGAATGACCCGACCCATGATCTTAAGTTAGCTGATGTTGTGTTTGGTTTGAAAATTTGGAGGAACTATGGGGTGCATATTAATGTGGTTACGGATCATAAAAGCTTGCAGTATTATTTACTTAGATGGAGTTGAATCTTTATCAGATGAGGTGGTTAGAATTTTTAAAGGATTATGACTTAAGTGTGTTGTATCATCCGAGCAAGGCCAATGTAGTGACAAGCGCGCTTAGTAGATTGTCTATGGTCAGTGTTGCTCATATGGAGAATGATAAGAAAGAGTTAGTTCAAAAAGTTCATTGGTTAGCTAGATTGGGTGTGAGGTTGGTTGATTCAGCTAAAGGGAATGTTTGGGTTTAGAGTAGTTCCGAATCTCACCTAGTTTCAGAAGTAAAAGAGAATCAAGATAAGGATTCTAGTTTGGTCAAACTGATGGAGTCAGTTAAAGACCAAAAAGTAGAGGTTTTATCCCAAGGGACAGATGGTGTGTTGAGATACTAGAATAGATTGTGTGTGTCTTGTGTTAATAATCTGAGGCAGCGAATTATGGAGAAAGTGCATGGAGCGCGTTATTCCATTCACCCAGGAGCCACAAGATGTACCACAACTTGTGGGAAATCTATTGATAGAATGGTATGAAGAGAGATATAGCAGAGTTTTTAGCCAAGTGTGCAACTTTTCAATAGTTTAAGGTAGAGTAGAAAAGACCTGGTGCTATATTTCAAGAGTTTGGTATCCCTACTTAGAAGTGGAAAGAGGTGAATACGAATTTTGTGACTGGTTTACCCCATTCATGTCGTCATCATGATTCGATTTGGGTGATATTAGACAGATTAAATAAGCACATTTCTTGCCATTTCACACATCTTAAACAGCTGAAGATTATGCTAAGCTGCATATTAGAGAGTTAGTCAAATTGCATGGGGTTTTTTTTTCCATCATCTCAGATAGGGGTACTCAGTTTACCTCTCAGTTTTGGAGAGCCTTTCAGAAGGGTCTTGGTACCCAAGTTCATCTTAGTTCATCCTTTCATCCGCAGACAAATGGCCAGGTAGAGAGGACCATTTATATGTTAGGGGATATATTAAGGGCATGCATTCTTGATTTCAAAGAAAGTTGGGATGATCATTTGTCGTTGATTGAGTTCGCTTATAATAACAGTTACCATACTAGTATTCACATGGCTCCATTTGAGGCTCTTTATGGTCGAAGATATAGATCGCCAGTTGGTTGGTTTGAAGTGGATGAGGCCACTTTTATTGGCCCAGACATGGTGTTTAAGGCCATGGAGAAAGTTTAGTTGATTCGAGAGAGATTGAAAGTAGATCAGAGTTGTCAGAAATCTTCTCCAGACGTAAGAAGAAGAGATCTTGATTTCGAGGTTGATGATCTTATGTATTTAAAAGTTTCACCCATGAAAGGGGTGAAGAGATTTGGCAAAAAGGGAAAGCTTAGTCCTCGATATATAGGTCCCTTCCAAGTTTTGAGTCGTGTTGGAAAGGTAGCGTATAAGCTTGAGCTACCCGCAGATTTATCCTTAGTTCATCCAGTATTCCATGTGTCCTTGTTGAAGAAATGTATGGACTATTCAGCTATTATAGTTCCTCTAGAAATTACAGATATTTAGAATAGCCTTTCTTACGAAGAAATTCCAGTAGAGATCCTTGATCATCAAATCCATAGACTAAGGAACAAAGAAGTTCCCTTGGTTAAAGTTCTGTTGTGAAATCGGTCCGTTGAGGGTGCTACTTGGGAAGCAGAAGCAGACATGCGTACCAAGTATCCTCATCTTTTCTCCACGAACTCAGATTCAGCTGAAGGTAATAGCCTTCCTTTATTTAGTTCTTTTTCAGTCTCTGATTCAGACATATAGCTATTTTTATGTAAATTTATGTACTCACAGATTAGTTCAATAGCTCAGTATGTTTTAGATTTAGTCATACATTTTATTTCAGTTGTGCATGATAGCTTATAGCCTCAGTGTCCTTAGTATTTTCCATTTAATGAGCCATATTCGAGGATGAATGTTTCCAAAGGGGAGATATTGTAAGACCCCATAAAATTCTAATCGTTTCAATCATATATAGTATGCCAAAAAAAAGGTCCCAGACTTGGAAAAATTTAGCTAAGTAATGACACTTAGTCTCATTTTAAGACCTCAATATTTCAATGATTTTATTTACAACCTTTATGACCTTAAAGTGTTAAATTTTAAGTTGATTCATGATCAGGGAGGTCAATGGGTGTTCTCGAGCGAGTTTTAGATTTTTTGGACCATCTTAGAAGCTCCTCTGGATGTTTAAAATAGTGAGTCGGTGCGATCTCGATGCATCGCCTCGCCCGTCACATCGATAAATTTTTTGCCAATATCAGAGTGCAAATTCCAGTAGCCCAACACGAACTCGATGCGGCACGTCGTCCTATTCGTTGCTGGGCACTTTTTCAGTCATTAAATATTTGCATCCAAGGGAGTAATTGAGTCAATTTCTCCACTTTTACTCCACCCAAAACAAATAATTTTAGCCCCAAATAGCAAAGATACCTCATTATTCATCCTTTTCATCTCAAATAACAAAACCCTGGCTCTAAAATCAAGAACATATTTCATAACTCCTACTCTAAGAAATCCTATAATCCAAAGTTTTCAAGAACTTCAAGAAGAAGCTTCAAGAACACCATTAGAGAGTTAATAATCAAGTTTTTACATTCAAAATCATCAATAAGATGTGTGGGGTTTATGAACAAGGATATTCTTCCATCCTTGTGCCCAAAACTAGCTTTTAATTTCAAATTCATATGGTTTTGAATATTTATACATGAGTTTTAAATTAGGGTTCATACCATTATTGCTAATTTCAAGATTACATGTTTGAATTTGAATTACATGTTTATTTCCATATTTTTATGCCTATTGCAGTAAATTCTAGATTTTGAGATAAATCATCATTGATTTCATTATCAAGCATGATTATTATGATGTTTTGGCATGAACTTGATGCATGGGTTACTAATCCCAAGTTTATAAGTTGATATTTTAAGAAAGATAATGCTTTAAGCATCTTATGATCAAGTTATTTACAGATTTATAATAAAGCTTTGATCTTTTGATCCTCAAATGAGTTTTGGAATTCACTTTATAGATTTTAGAAACTAGATTAGCTTTGCTTATAGATTGAATCAGGTAAATGCATAACTGGTTTTATAATAACCCTTATGCTAGTTTTTAAAGTGGATTTCCAATAGAATCAGCATACAAATTTAAAAGGGAGTAGCATTTAGCACAGAGAGAGAAGTGTGTGATTAGCGTGCCCTATCTTCTAAAGAACTACGTAGCCAACATAGGTACAGATTATCATATTATTCCCACTTCTATGTGGATGACAGTTGCAAATTATACCACCTATCTCAGGTCATAGTCCTTGGCAAGAGTATGACACCTCTCCTCATCGTGTGGTTTTCCCCATAGGGGAACGATACGTTGGACTCCATGTTATCTCACATGGTTTATGTCAGTTAGAAGAACCTCTCTGCTAGTTGAAGTAAGAGATTAACAGAAAAGCTTTTAAGAAAACTAGATGTAAAGGCCCACAATTTTATTCAGATTATGCTTTACATAATGATAAGAGTTACAGATTTTAGCTTTAAGATTTCAGACTTATAAGTGAGTCCTTTCTATACTTAGCATGATTTAAAGATAGGGTACTAGTACAGCTTTTAGAACTAAATGGTATGACTCACTAGATTTATGAAGTATGATTTGTTATTCATGATTTCAGATTTCAGTATTTCAGAAATTCCATCTTATGTGAGCATTTACATTTAGCATGCATTGTTTTATAAATTATGATGATGAGATGAAGTTTTACTTATGCATTTCACCCCCATATACTCAGTACATCTTCAAAGTACTGATCCACATATATGTGTATGTGCTACATTGTCTCATAATGTAGGTTCAGGTACTCAATATCGGCAACGTGAGTAGTTTGAGCATCTCCATCTTCATCCTACAGTTGGTGAGTCCTCATAGTTTGGGTACTTGTTCATTCAGATTTTGCAGCTTATTAGTTTTACATGATTCAGTATTTCTATTTAGATAGTTTGAGTTAGTGGGGGGTTTGTCCCAGTGACTCTCTAGTTATTAGTAGAAGAGACTTGTCAGACTGTTAGATATTATTCAGACTTATAGTATTGATTCTCAGACATTACTTCAGATTCATTCTTAGTTATTTCAAATAGTTTTTCGTATTTAGTATTGCTCTTATGTCTATATTTCCTTTATTATGAAATTCAGATTTAGTAATAGGCAGACAGGGTTAGCTTAAGGCTATTCGTAGTCTTGAGCACCGTGTGACATCTCGGAATCATATTTCGAGGCGTTACATCAAGTGTATTTTCATCCCAAAGGTCGTCCAAGGTGTGTACAACAAGAGCAAAGTGTTTTATTTATAGTAGGGTGCCCTAGGAGTGGCACGCTCTTGCATTGCCGCTATTAGGAGAGTAGCACACCATAATCGTGAATGCATACTATTTTGAGTCTTAAGGCATTCCAAGCCCATATCTTGGAGTCTAGGTGGTATGGCACGCCCTTGGCCTCAAAATTTCCAAATTTCATCAAGGCTTACTCCTTCCATTTGCCTTTGCATTCCTCACTTCATGGTGCCTTTCCATTACTATTATACCTTGTTATGCTCACGAACATCAATATTAACATATCCCACTGCCTCCTATAGAATAAAACCTCATGAATTAGTGCATAAAACTCAACAAAATTCATCAAGATATACTTGACAATACATTGCTCAAGCTAGTATCACTAGTTTCCTCATCTAAACTCTATGTGACTAAATTAATTTCAAACATATTTTAAACTTACCTTAAACATTAGAACCAAGTATTTTAACATATGGATGCTTAATAATATTATTATTAACTCATTAACCACACAAGAAATCCTCAAAACTAGACTACATGCATTTAGATTATGACACTTAGGTGCATAAATCCACCTAAGATCACCACCCCACACGTAGAGCCTTGTTCATCCTTGATGAACACTTTACATTAGGCACCATCTAAGAAAGACTCCAACATCACGACTACAAATAAGACACTCAATCTAGCACTACAATAACAACATGAATAGCAAGTTCCACACCAGGCATGTCATATACTTTTGAAAACTCATGACCACTACTTCAAAAAACCCTTACCTCAAGAATTGATTCATCCAAGTTGGAAAACTCATGCATATTATTCAATAAAAGAGATTATATATATCACCTAACTATCAGCAAACATGTTCCCTCACCATATGAGAGTTACCCATATTTACTCACAAAGATATAATTTATCACAATAATAGGTATATGAATCAAATTACGCTCACTCTTACGAGGAATTCACATGCACATAAGATGAACCATAGGTTTTACCTTAGTGTAGTACTCCACTAATATCATAACATCAAGGATCAAGATCAAATAGGACTTGTAGGGGTTGTAATATAGGGTAAGAGATAGGTAGAAACTATTCTGGCTAGTAATAGTGACTATCTTCCCTAAGAACTTCAATACATCACATTATACATTGAAATTCTTTCTCAACGACCAATTTCTTACTAGCTCTATCCACCTACATCTCTTTTTTTTTTGCCCTCTCTCTTTAATCTAGTTCACATATAGTGAAATGGGAGTGTTATTAAACAATACATGATTTAATTATTCTCTTTTTATTACACCACCCCCAACCACATTACATAAACTTTTTCACACCAATAGCTACTCCTTTGGGTCTTCACTTTCACCTCTTTCCTCCTTAAATTTTACACTCCTTAATCATACAAACTTTTTAACTAAAGTGCTTAGGCGCTTTGTATTAAATTATGGTCAATCAAAGAAGGAGAATAAGTTGCATATGAGGCTACCAAAGAATAGGCTAAAGTCTCAACAAGGTTAACTAAGATTATGCAATAAGGGTAGACAAAAAGGGTATGACCATGGCTATCCAAGAAATGCTTATATTATCTCCTAAACCAAGCATTCTTTATTTTGCTTTGTACACACACCAAGCAAGCTCTATACATCAAAATACAATAAGGAGTATATAAGAAAGCTCACATCATGCATGACACATGCTCAAATCAAGTAGGCTCATTATAGACTCTAAACCAAGCAATAATAAGAATTCAGAATTAAGCCAACATCACACACGAGTCATAAACCTAAGCCTAAATATCTCAAAAGTAGTCATTCACACCATATACATTCTTTTTACACTCAAAACCACTTGCCTCATGTAATCACACATAGCAACTAGTAAGAATAACTCACTTACTCTTAATACAAAAATTTTAAAATTTACTCCTAAAATAAAAAAGAAAAACTGGATTCAAAAGGCACCCCCTCAAAAAAAAACCAAAAAGAAAAACCAAATGGTGGGTGAAGTGTGCTCCTAGAAAACTGACACCAATAGAAAAACTAAAAACAAAGAATATTTTTGTATTTTTTTTTTAAATTTAGTCAAAAACAAGGAAAATAAACAAAACAAAAATCCTATAGCAGCACTTCGCCCTAAACCATGGGAAGATTCCTCACCCCACAATTAAAATCACACTTTATCCACAAAGTATAAGTAGAAGTAGAGATAAAAATCCTCTTTGAGGCTTTTACGCCCTACACCCACTCTTTGCCATGCTTCATTGCTTGGGTTTCTGATACTCAAACTTTTTTTCAACCTGTGAATCCAAAAAGTGATATAAAAAAAAGAAAATACAAAAACCAAATACCTACCTAAACTTGGGTCGCCTCCCAAGCAGCTCCTGATTTAGTATCGCGGCACGACCCACATCACTACATCAATCTTACTTATTTATCCTTTTCCTCCTAATCAAAGTTCATCCTCTCACTCTTTTCTAACTTCTCGAGTGATTACTCTCAAGTTCCGCATCTTTCTCAATACTAGCCTTTTCAAGCTCTTCTTTCGGCTTTGTAATTTTAAGATTATTGGATGGTTTGTACCACTCTATAAGATTGCCTAAAGAGGTCATTGGTGGATTGCATTCTACCACCCTACACTCATTCACTTCTATAATCATGATCATATATAAATTCTTATAGTGTGAAGGTAGATTGAGTGGTTTGTATACTTTAAGGACCACTTCTTCATCATCCAGTCACATTTTTAGGGTTCTCTCTGTAACATTAATCAGTGCTCATTCTGTCGCCATAAATAGATATTCCAGTATGATTGGTACCCTATCATCTACATCATAATCTAGCATAATAAAGTAAGCAAGAATAATGAACTTACCAATCTTAATAAGGACGTCTTTAATGATTTGTTCAGGTTTTACTCTGGTTCTATCCACCATTTGGAACACCACATAGCATGGCCTCGTCTTCCTTAAACCAAGAGTATTAAGAACAGACAAGGGCATTAAATTTATGCTCACCCCTAAGTCACTGAAAGCATGGACCACATTACTATTACCAATTTATAGAGAGTGGGTGAATCTCCCTGGGTCCTTTAGCTTCTTCGACATCTTACTCATCACAGCCAAACTATACTCCTCCATTAATGCCACTATCTTAATGTCACTCATCTTTATCTTATTAGTCAAAACATCCTTTAAGTACTTAGCTTACTTAGGCATACCCTAAAAGATATCTAACAATAGAAGATTAATATGACATTCTCTGGATATGTCAAAACACTTCTTGAAACATGCATCCTCTTTAGAATTTTAATCTTTTGAGGAAACGATAATGGTGGTCTCCCTTTCACATGATCAACTTCCTTAGATTTCAATTACTCAAACTTCACCAAAATTTTTAGCCTCTTTAGTTGCAACTTGACTTTCTTCTACCTTCTTTGGGACTAACTCTGCCTGTACTTCCTAACTTTTCTTAGGAGGTATATCAATGAGATATTTACCACTCCTTAAGGTAATTGCTATTACCTGCTTCAAATTCTCTATATCACTAGGCAAACTACCTTGGGGTCTAGTACTCTACGCCTACGCTAACTTCTCCAACCGTGTCTCTAAAATTTTCTGGGCAAGTTGTTGATTTTTTATTTATGCAACTATTTGTTCTTGATGGGCCAGGATCTTTTTCAAGGTCTCTTCAATATTACTGCCCTACATGTTGTAATGTTGCTGAAACTGAGCCTGATTATTGCCCCATGAGTAGTTGGGTTGACTTTGGCACTTGTGACTATAAGCATTGCCATAATCTCACTTTTATGCATTGCCCATAAAGTTCACTGACTCTAAATTTGCTCCACAGGAGTCTATAGAGTGACCACTTATCCCAAAATCTCATACCTAGATGGGGTCTGATGGATTACATTCACTTAAGCCTGAGGTTGGTTCACACCCAACTTACTGAACAGCATTATCATTTGATTTTGCAGGGCTGATAATTGAGCAACCAAAGTTGTGATGCTATCCACCTCAATCATACCTTTAGGATTTTTCACCATACTTTTTGAAATATCACCATGCCAATTAGGTTTACCTTGTACAATTAAAGTTAGGAGAGTATAAAGTTCATCATAAATTTTCTCCAAATCTTGATCACCTGTAGTTGAATCTAATAAAATTTTTATGTTATGGTCAAGAGCTTTAACAAAAGTATGAGCTAATACCTCATTCGTCTATTGGTGATGTAGGTAGTCCCTAAGAAGAGATTTAAACCTTTTCCATGCATGATATAAGTTCTTGTCTGGCTTCTTCTTAAAACATAGAATCTCACTACATAACCTTGCAGTCTTGCCTGATGGGAAGAATCGGATGAGTATTTTCTTTGCCAAATCATCCCATGTAGTGGTGGAGTTTGAAGGTTCTACCTTCAGCTATTTCTTTGCTTTCCCCAAAAGTGAGAAGGGGAAGAGAGTGAGTCTCACATAGTTAGTGGAGATTCCAGCAGAACTAAAAATATCACTGATTTCCAAAAAGTTAGGTAGATCAAATTTTGGATCCTCATGTGATAGGCTTGTGAACTGCCCACTATTGTGAAATAACTGAACCATATTATTTATTAGGTTGAATCTACCTCTAGGTTTTGATCTGCTGATGGCAGCGATAATATTAGTTGTGAGTGGGATTTCCATTTCACATACTGTTCTATGGGTTGGTTAATCTTCGGCCATTGGTGCAGTAATAGCTTCTTCCTACAAAATTTGAGGTAGTTGATAGAGAAGTACCACTTCTCTCCTCAACTAATGTAAGTATCACTCAGGTTCAGGATATGGGTCAATCAAATCCCTTTTCCTTACCAGCTCACTCAAGTTTCAAACCAATACTTATAAATTCATAAGCTAAGATCAATTTGTTAGAACTTAAGAAACCAAATAACATAACCAAAAGTAAGACTGTTGCCAATTTTTAAGTCCCCAGCCAGAGCGCCAAAAATATGATGTGTCCTAGTGCACAAAAAAGTATATGTTGTCACCCAAGAAGTAAAGTAGCCTTTAAAATCCAAGTATCGATCCCACGGGTACTTGTGCTCAACAACAATCTAATTCTAGAATTAATAAAGAGATTAAAAAAGTGCAAATTGTAACCAAGAGAGTTGAGTTTTGAAAACTTAAAGTAAACATAAATAATTCAGAATTATAATGTGTTGGAGACAATAATGGAGAGAAATCCAGGGGCAAGGCACTATGAATAATCCTACTAAGCGATTCAATTTTTTAGTCTAGTTAAATATCTTGGTTATTGATTTACAGGGTTGATAACATGACTATGATCTTTTGAGCCTCAAATCATCTATCTAACTTAGCCCTGCAACTACATAGTTGAGTGGGATGCGAGAACTAAACTAAACACATTTATATTTCATCTCGTATATGAACCAAATGGGGAGAATTAATTATATTCCTATCTTAAATAAAATCTTAACTTTAATCCCTCTCCATGTAAGATCCTACTTCATATATCCCATGATCTAATCTATTGTTCCTCTTTTTGGGCTCGTAATATAAATATAGGTTTATCCTAAAGGTCACAAATCCGTAGAATAGTAATAACAAAGATATATGAAAAACAAAACATTATAATCAAATTAAACAAACTCAATTGAAAGCAATAGTAATCATGTTCTTGGCCATAACCCTAGGTAAGGGTGCTTAGCCACTCATAGATTTACAATGGATCGAAATTAAAGAATTTGTGTATAAAAACAAAAAGTAAACAAGATAAAGATTAGAAACCTTAAAAGAAGCCTCCTCAGTGTATTTCGATCCCCAAAGATCATCCAATATGTGTACAACAAGAACAAAGTGTTCTATTTATACTAGAAGAGAGTTAGCTTATTTTGGTGCCAAGGGCATTGATACGCCCAAATTACACCTCTCTTATGAGAGAGTAAGTGGTCGCTGTCAAATATAGAACCCAACTGGGTTGGGTATCAAATCTTACAGGGAATACCATGTTCATTCAGTATTGTGAATGTTATTAGACTGTTGATCTAAGGTTCCTGAGTAGAAGGGAGTTTTGAAATGTTAACAGAGGTCTTTTGTATTCGAGTCTCACAAAATTCCAGCTAATGCGAGTTAATGTATATTTAATTTCAATAAGAATAAATTAAATAGGGTTATGCTCACCAAGATGTTCAAACAGTTAGGGTTGTGCGTATGTTCTTAAATTCTAACTTGTGTATTCAATTGCAAGAATTATTGAATTTTAAGAATTACCCACGTGTTTCTCAACCTAATGGGTGTTTCACCCTTTACTTCTCTCAAACTTAAAACATTCATAAATTATTCAATAATACTCTCATGAGGGTAATCTTGTTAATGAATCAACCCATTAACCCAAAGGGTAAACCTATGGATATCATGAGAATTACTTCTTTTCCCAACATCCACTTTCTTGTCAGACAAGTGGTGCTCATGGACTCACTTCTCAAGTTTGCAACCAATAGATGACGTTATATTGAAGAAGCATTCGCGTAGTGTTGATAAATGTTAGAAATCACATCTATGTACAACCCCAAACAGTTCTCTACATCAAGGCTCCCATAACCCAAGTTATAGGAGTTTAGCTGCTCATCTCCATATTAGAAATCAAAGTTATATTTATGTTCATAAATAACTTCAGAAGAGTACATAAAAAATTCACAATATTGTTCTTCTCACTCTTTGATGGAAAATATGGAAATGAATAATCAAATCTCAATCTCTAGATTCAAATCCCAATGAAAAGTACTACAAAGCTCTCACTAGAGGATAAAGTATGAAACTAAAGACAAAAGATGCGGAATAAACCTTAATACTTGGTATTTATATGATTCCAGAACTGGGGTTTTAAAATTCAAACTCAGATTCTCTGCGTTATCGTTGATAGGTCAAGCAATGGTTTATTGCAGGTCCGATGGTCCGTCGCTGGGTGTCCAGTGACTCCATGCTCTGCTTCTGGGCGATGGGTAGTGTGGCGGCCTATTACAAGGTCGACGTTCTATTACCTGGACCATCGTAGGACTTTTAATGATGATACGTTTTGTATCTTGGTGATGGTTCAAACTGATGGTTCATCGTTGGTCCAACAGTCCGTAGTTTGGACCATCGCAAGATGTCTTGAGTCTATAGCTTCTACTTTTTGTTGAGAATTTAGACTGACGGATCGTCGCAAGGTCGATGGTCCATCGCCTAAGTCGTCGCTACTCACTTTTCCTTTGTTTTACTCAGATTGTCCAAGTTTTCCTTCACACTCAGTTCTTATCCTAAAAGCACTAAAATACCATGTCAAATACAAAAATGGTTGCTTGAAAACACACAATTATCCTAAGGAAAAGGCCTAAAATGTTCCATCAAAAGCCGAAACATCAACACCCTCAACTTAAGGCAATTGCTTGTCCTCAAGCAACTCAACACCAGGATACATAAATGAAAAAATATCATGATGACAATCATACAATCATTCCACTACCCATTTGCTTATGCTATCTCAACACACATGGATCTACTACTGGCATTAACTACTAATTAGCATATTTACAGCTACAGCTACAACACCCCAAAGAACTAAATAGAACAGATATAACTCAATATGCTCTCGCAGCCAAAGAAGTCCACCTCACATCACATAGTTAAATCATGGACAAAACTAAGCTTCTCACTCTCAGAAAAGAAGTTGCCAACACAGTGTACAGCTATAATCTTTCCCTTATCATCTAATGTTCTCTTATAATTGACTCGCTAAGATCAAGTAGGATTTGCTAAGGGTTATAATGAGGTTTTAGGCTCAGTGAAGGTTATTCATTTGGGTAAGTGACTTAAAGTACAAGAATTTCACTCTCTTTACCCTTTTGGTAGCTACTTACTAGAATTAAGGATCTTTTCATTCATTCGTAGTTATTCATCAGCGCTCTTGTCATAACCCCCCTTTTTTTATTTATTTGAGAACACAGCATCAACCACCCTCAACTTATGCTAATGCAGAAGATTGAGGTGCACAATATCTATTTAGATTTCTAACTAGAACAGGGTCAGATACTACCCCTTAAATTAATTTCAACTCAACCTTCTACGCTGCTAACAATCCAGCCGTAGCCAGCCTCAACTTAGGCGATTTGCCTAAGTTAAAGTGCACCATGTCCATAATTGGACCAGGACAAAAAGATAAGTGCTTAACACCTTCTAGAGAGTGAATCAAACTTATTTGGACAGAAAAACACTAACATAGCTCAACAGGGTTGACAAAGAAACATAATGTTTTTGGTGGGTCAATCATTTGGCTAAGTGGACTAACAACCCAAGAAGGCCTACTATCCTCTCTTATTGAGTCAAAACACACGACAACATCTGATGAACCGAGAAAGTTCTAGGTGTAACACTTAAGTCAGAACTACATAAATACTCACCCACACAGGCACTGAGTTAATTTTTATCCTAATAATTTTTGGGATCAAGATCACCTAGTTATGCTTTTCTTCATAACTTCTAATGCCACTAATAGAGTCACACATGGTTGGGTAGCATTTTTCCACTTGGTAAGAGGAATTAATTATACAAAAAATGAAAAACACAATTTTGTCACCATCAGTTGTCATCCACATATGTACACTATGGTGCTAACAGATATGGAACTTTTATTTCATGCAACAATATTACCAACAGAACATAAAAATGGACATAGTGAAAATTAAAAAAAATGCAATACCTTAATACCCCCCATGGTACAAGCACATCCCACCCCCACAGAAAATAGTGCTTTGTCCTCAATGCATATAATTTAAGTACAAGGGAATGGAAATACTTGCAGTGCCTCTTATTCATCTAAGGCATCGATGAAGTATAGCGAGGTTCCATTGTTCTCACTGGGTGCAATATCTTCCCCTATGGTAATAGGGGCACTCAAAATCTCTTCCTCCAGAATTGGAGGTATCACCTGTCTAATAGTGTCTGAAATTTGCCCCCTGGCTGGGGCAGAGCTTATAGAAACACCTGTAGCTTCATCCTGCATTCTCTTCTTTCTCTTCTCCTCTGATTTCTTTGACTTTTTTATCGCCTTCTACAACTGGTATTCTTCCAGTTCTTCTGGTGTCATTGCTGCACGTTTTCTTTTCTTCTCTGCTCTCTTTGTAGCTTTCTCAGCTTTTTTATCTATTTCAGCCACTTTCTTACCCTTATCTTTAATTGGTCGCCCTATTAAATTAATAAGGCCTGCATCTTCATAACATGCAATCTGAACAGGATCAAATATGGTTTGCAGTGGCTGCTGATTTATCTTATCCATGTCAGCCCAGAGTTTTTTGACTTTCTTAATTAATTTTGCCAAATCTAAAATGCACACGTTATCCAGTTTCTTGATGATACGTTCTTCTATGTTGTTCATTTGTAGTTGGATATTCCTAAAAGTTCGGTTCGCTTCCTCCATAATTCTCTCAATAAAGGATTTGAAATCTGCCCCACCCCCATATAGCCAATTACTTTTCAATTCTTTACTGTGCTCATACATACTTTGCAAAATTTTCCTAGTTCAGCCTGTATTCTGAGTATTGGGGTGGAACTAATGCAGAATCTGCAGTTCAACCCATGGGCATCGAAGTTAAATTATAGAAGTAGCAGGAGGTACCTACATAGCAAGTGGTAATGGTATACCTGAAGGACCCTCTGTTGATTTAGGAACTGGCTCTGACTGAGTTTGCTGAGTCGGAGGCCTGTTGACTCGCAAATCAAACTTCGATTCATCCCTAATCTTTTTAATATCCTTCTTATGTATCGCTTAGGTCTCACTATCAACTCTGCTAATCAAAGGTACCTTCACCTGCTTGCATAATTCTGTGATAAGGCATGGGAATGGCAGCACAATCTGAGTCTTGTGAGCGCAGAAGAACAATTTATCAGCAATAATGTGGCCAAAATCCACTGTCAGTCCCTCAATCAAAGTAGCAATAATCGTAGCTCTAGTGAGTTCTAGGCGTTCATCACCGCCTGTCAGCATTAACCTCATCCTCATAATTGGCCACTAGAACTTGGCCCTAAAACTTAGGGACGACTTGGATATCTTCTCTCAGGGGTTGTATATCCACGCAGGCTCTCCTCCCTCTATCAGTATCCTGACTGACCAAGGCCTTTGTTGGATCCATGTAAACAATTAATTCTCCAAGTCTGGTATTGCACGGGATATTTGATATTCAGCTTCAAATAAAAATATGTTCAACTTGCACTCTGAAATATCTATATCAACTCCATGAACAGGAACAGTATCCCACTTGTTCATGTCAGCCGCTAATGCACCTAGAGGATAGTTTTTATCAAGCAACTCCAAGTAATTGGTGAAAAATTCATGGACCAAATTTGGTTGATAGGTTCCCAGTAGCCTACTCATCCATGCCAGTTCATACTTATTGAATCGGCGCTCAAGTTTTGGGTATTCGTGCAAGGTCGTGGTCATAATTTGATGCTCTTAAAAAATATCCTTCTTTATGGATACACTATTTATTAGTGCCAGCCTATTGTAGAAATGCACTCGGGCACCCTCAATCTGCCACCATATAGATTCTCGCATGTGTTGATCATTGCGCCGAACCAAATTTGGGTCTGCTTATTTAGGACTCTCCTTTTGGATGGTGTTAGGTACTTCAACACCTTCTGCAATCAAAATTGAGTTTGATTTGTTGCTGCTGCTACTTTCACCCTCCTTATCAGAATGGAAGGATAAAGAAATCAGCTGGTGATTGCGCTGGGTGTGGTGTACCGGTGCATTCTCAACTTATGCCTGCCCTTTCCTGGCCCCTTAGCTTCTATCTCTACCTCTGGTTGTTGGTAATTTTCTTACAATGGTACCTACAAGTGATACGTTATCAGTTCATAGACTTAAATAAGAAAACAGGAACAATTATGGACTAACAACAGCTAGGGCGATGGTCCGTCGGTGCCGCAATGGTCCGTCAACCCAAACTATCGGGGTCATTCTAGTTACATTGATTCTGATAAAGTGGCAATGGTTTCAGGCAATGGGTCATCGGTTATTTGATGGTTCGTCGCTCTGACCGTCGCCTGTCATTTTCATTTTCAATCCTAATTCCGGCATTTTGTCGAACACCTTGCATACACTTCATTTAAGGACTATTTTTATGGCATTTTTATCAATAATACATATCCATAATTTTCCATTTGTTGGTCCATGGGTTATTCAGACTTCCCCTAGGAAAGTATATGCTAGGCTTCGACTAAAATCAACAACATACCATTACCTAACAAAATAGAAAAAGAAATGACTTTGATGCACTGGGTTGGTTTCACCTATTTGATCTCTCATCATGTTGAAGAAAAGAAAAGGAGAATTCATACCTGGTTGCTATAGTATTTAATCACTACTTGGACTTGCACAATGCACTTTGAACAATCAGATGAAGATTTGAATTAGTGAAATAAACTTATGACTTGTGATGAGAAAATGATAAGGGGGGAGTAGCATTTAAATAAAAAGGGAAAGGGAGTTGAAAAGTTATAAGGGAGAATAAAAAGGCACAGGTGCATTGAATAGGTGAGAGTTACTTAACCGCTTCAAATTATCAGTTTAAAACCATTTGGAACAGATAAGAATTAAAATTTGGCTATTTAAATTAATCTGACCTGACCCGTTAAACTAGGGTTAAGTGCGACGGTTAAAGCGATGGTATGTCGAGGATGCGAGGGTCCGTCGGATATCCCATCGTGACTATCCAATGAACTAACCTTGAGGTCACTCTATGATGATTCACTCAACGGTACGTCGAGGGTGTGATGGTCCATCGGATAACCCCATTGCCAGTTTTCCAGATTCTTAGTTTCTAGGCATGGTTGTGATGATTGACCACGACAGTCCGTCGAGCTAGCGATGGTGCATCGGGTAAATCCATCGGTTACCCTACCTTTTTTTTTCATCTGTTATCCTTTATTTTAGTACCTGCACACTTACACAAACTCTTCAGCTTGCATAAATCAACAAAACAAACAACAAAATAATTTAAGTTAATGTTATACAATAAAACAATGTGGGTTGCCTCCCACTAGCGCCTGATTTATCGTTACAGCACGACTTAGTTACTTTGATTACTTAGAATTCATCGAGATAGAAAGTAGCCACACTTTTTATAGACTCTTTTGGACTGATATAAAGTTTTACTCATTGCCTGTTGACTTTGAAGACACTTTCATCTTTATTTTCAAGTTCGACTACTCCAGATGTGTAGACTTGACTAACTTTGAACGGGCCTGACCACTTGGACTTAAGTTTAACTGGGAACAATTTGAGTCTAGAGTTGAATAGAAGCACCAAGTCACCTTTCTAGAAATCTCATTTTTCAATCCTCTAATCATGATACTTCTTCATCTTCTCCTTGTATAGGTCTTCCTTTTCATAAGCATCAAGATGGAACTCATCCATCTTATTTAGCTAACCTAATCTCATATTTGCTGCCTCATTCTAGTTCAGATTAATCTGTTTTAGTGCCCATAATTCTTTATGCTCTAGCTTAATCGGCAAATTACATGCCTTGCCATTTACCAATTGGTATGGCGACATGCCAATAGGTGTCTTGAAAGTTGTTCGATATACCCATAAGTCATCGTCAAGCTTCCTAGACCAATCCTTTTGGCTAGCATTTATGGTCTCGGCAAGGATAGCTTTGATTTTTGAATTAAAGATCTCCACCTACCCACTGGTCTGTGGGTGGTATGGAGTAGCCACCTTATGCTGTTTGACTCCATATTTTTCCAAGGCGGTTTTGAATATCCTATTGCAAAATTGTGATCCTCCATCTCTTATGATGGTACGTGGTACCCCAAAGCAAGAGAAGATATTTCTTTTTAAAGATGCAACAACCCGTTTTACTTCATTATCCACCAGAGCCACAGCTTCGACCTATTTTGACACGTAGTCAATAGCAACTAGTACGTACTTCATCCCAAATAAGCTCACGAAAGGCTCCATGAAATCTATTCCCCACACATTAAATAATTCTACCTCCAGCATTTTAGACATTGGCATCTCATGGTGCTTTGAGATGGACCCTTTCCTTTAACATTGGCCACATCTCTTTACGAACTCATAAGCATCCTTGAACAAAGAGGGCTAATCGTAGCCACTCTAAGGAACTTTCCTTGCAGTTCGATCACTGGTATGGTGACCTCCAACTGGGGAAGCCTGGCTTGCTTCCAATATACTCAGCATATCTACTTCTGGGATGCACCGTTTAATAATACCATCTGCATATCACCGAAAAAGATACGGCTCTTCCCAAAATTAATGGGTCACATTATGGAGAAATTTTTTCCTTTGATGAAAGAAAAGATTCTCTAGTATAACCTCACTTACAACGTTGTTCGCAAATTCAGCATACCAAGGTAGCTTTTCGAGTAAAGCAGCCACTACTTTCTCATCAAGAAATAAATCATCAATCTCAAGCTCATCTCTTACTGCCTGCTCACCGTTGAGTCTGGATAGGTGATCAGCTACCTGATTCTCACATCCCTTACAATCCTTGACCTTGAAGTGAAATTCCTGGAGTAGCAATACCCACCGGATCAACTTGGTTTAGCGTCCTTCTTTGCCATTAGGTACCTCAAGGTGGCGTGGTCAGTGTGCACCATACCTTGGTACCTAGCAAATATGCCTGAAACTTCTCAAAAGCATACACCACTGCTAGAAGTTCCTGTTCTATGACTGTGTAGTTTTTCTGAGCTCCATTAAGCGCTTTTCTGGCATAATAAACTAGATGAAATAATTTGTCCTTCTTTTACCCTAGCACAGCTCCAAGGGCAACATTGTTTGCATCATACATTATCTCAAACAGTTTTGACCAGTCTGGTACAACAATGATAGGGGCCTCAACCAGCTTCCTCTTAAGGCATTCAAATGCCTTAATAAATTCAGTATCAAAGAAGAACTTAGTTTCCTTCTCCAAAAGTTTGCAAAGTGGATTTGCAATTTTAGAGAAGTCTTTTATAAACATTCGGTAAAAATCAGCATGCCCAAAAAAACTACGCACCCCTTTCACTGAGATGGGAGGTGGTAGCTTCTCAATAACGTCTACCTTGGCTCGATCAACCTCTATCCCTTTTGCTGAAATTTTATGCTCGAGAACAATGCCCTCCTTCACCATGAAGTGGCATTTCTCCTAGTTAAGCACAATATTGAATTCCACACACCTCTGTAAAGCCCTACTCAAGTTCGCCAGACATAGCTCAAATGAATCTCCAACCACAGAAAAATAATCCATGAACACTTCCAAGGTGTGCTTAACCATATCTGAGAAAATAGACATCATATAGCTTTGAAAGGTAGTGGATGCGTTACATAACCCAAATGACATCCTCTTGAACTCAAAAGTGCCATATGGTCATGTAAACGTTGTCTTCTCCTAATCTTCAGGAGCAATACAGATCTGATTGTATCCAAAATATCTATCCAAGAAATAATACCACCCTCTTCCTGCTAACCAATCAAGAATTTAATCCATGAAAGGCATTGGGAAGTGGTCTTTTAAAGTCTACGAGTTTAGTTTGTGGTAGTCCATGCAAACTCTCTAACCAGTCATAGGACTGAGAGGAATCAACTCATTCTTTTCATTTGCAACAACAGTCATGCCCCCTTTTTTAGGCACAGATTGAACTGCGCTTACCTATTTACTATCAAAAATAGGATAAACCACTCCTGCATCCAGCCACTTAATAATTTCCTTCTTATCCACCTCTTACATCGGTGGGTTAAGTCGGTGTTGATGCTCAATGGTAGGAGTACATTCTTCCTCAAGTTGTATCTTATGAGTGCAGATGCCAGGTGAAATGTCAATAATATCAGCAATAGTCTAGCCTATTGCTCTTTTGTATCTTTAAAGCACCGAAATAAGTGCTTCCACCTGCTGCTTACCTAGGTCATCCATAATAATAATAGGTAATGTATTCCCACTGCCCAGGAACACATATTTGAAATGATTGGGTAACTCTTTTAGCTCCAGGATAGGTAGTTCTTCTATAGAGGGCTTAGCAGGTGGACTTGGACAATTTTCTAAGTCCAAATCCAAATTCTTGGGTGCATATGAGTAAGACCCCATGCCCGTTAAGGCACATACAGTCTTCTCATAATCTTCTATACCATCCTAATTAAAATTCATCAACACGGTACCCAATGTTTCAATGGCAAATTTCTCTTCAATCGGCACTTCCTGCTCCTCCTCATAATAAACGTCCATAATAGAAAACACACTCATTTCTTTCTTCTGCTTCATTGATTGGCACACATCAAATTGCACAACTTCATCATTTAGCCTAAATAGGAGCTCATTAGCTCGCAAATCAATCAGTATACTTTCAGTTGCGGGGAAAGGTCAACCTAAGATTATGGGCACCTCAAAATCTACCTCGCAATCTAGAATTACAAAATTCGCAGGAAATATGAAACTAGCAACCCTCACCAGCACATGATACAAAATACCAACGGGTTATTTTACCGACCTATCTGCCATCACAAGTCGCGTGTTAGTGGGTGTGGGGCCTCCCAAACCCAACTTTTTGTAAACAGCCAGCGGCATCAGATTGATGCTAGCTCCCAAGTTGCACAGGGCTTTTGCAAAGTCAAGAGGTCCAATAGTGCATGGGATAGTAAATGCTCCCAGATCTTACTTTTTCTGCACCAGAGACCTTATGGAAATAGCACCACAATGATAAAGATTATCCATTAGCTCAAAACTAACTGACCGCTTCTTCATGACGAGGTCTTTCATGAACTTTGCATACCCGGGCATTTGCTCTAATGCCTCCATCAATGGTAGATTAATCATCAACTACTTAAGTATAGCCATGAATTTGCTGAAATTTGTGTCATCGGCCTTCTTCTTCAACGGATAAGGAAATAGAGGGGGTGGTTTTGGAAGAGTGGTAACCACTACTTCATCCTTTTTTCCCTTATTCTTCTCCAACTTATCAAACCTGCTGACTGTTGGTTGGTGTGTCATCAATAACCTTATCCAATTTCCCAAACTCCACTAGATGATAAATCTCTATTTCTTTAATATCATCAGCTATAATATCAACCACAGGCTTACCTACAGGAGGGCTTGCTAATACCTTACCACTTCTAGTAGTGATAGCCATGCAAGAGCCATTATTTTGCATATTATGAATGGTATCACTTGCCAATGTTCCCCTCTTCCTCTAATTTAATGCTGCTGAGATTTGGCTCATTTGTTGCTCCAACTTCTTGATAGAGGTGCAAATTTATAAACTGACTCATAGAAGACAAATCGCTCTTCATGGTAGTCACTCTAGAGTTGATAGCTTCAACTCTCTTTAATAATTTCTCCATCATGTCCTCTATGGATATCTTTCCAAAGACAGTTGCAGCATTATCTCTACTTTTAGGAGGTATATATAGCCCACTCCTATCATTCTTACCTTTCTAATTTCCTTCCTCTCAATCCTTGTAACTAGATTTGTTGTAGTAGTTCCAACCTTGATTTCCTTGGCTATTGCCTCAGAAACTCCCCTGATTATTCAAATAGTTAGCCTCTTCTTCTAAATTAGAATTATCTCTACCTTTGGCTACCACGACTTCACTTTTCCAGTCTTTGCAGATAATAAGTGCTTGGTCAATAGATCCATCTGCATCCTCAAGTGTGCCATGTCTTGATCATGCTCATCCTCTTTCTTATGTTGTTTTGCAGTCATGCCAATAGACACAGTAGGGATTACTTCTATATAATTCCTGGTATGCCAAGCTCTACTTTATTTGGTCATCCGATCAAGCATCTTTAAGGCCTCCTAAAACGTGAGGTCCACAAATGATTCCCCTGCAACATTATCAATAACTAGCTTTATAATAGAGTTTAAATACTGAAAAAAAAATTCCATCAGATGAATATCTGTCATATTATGGTTCAGATACTGCGTCAGCTTCTTTTAAAATCTCTCTCATGTCTCATGAAGGGCTTTGGTTGGGAGATGCCTAAAGTTGTTGATCTCATCCCTCAACTATACCCTCCTGTAAAGTGGAAAGAACCTTTTTAGGAAAGCCTCTTTCAATTGTCTCCAGTTGGTTATAGAATGGGCGTCAGCTTATTAAGCCACAATGTTGCCTCCCCAAGCAGAGACAATGGGAATAAACATAGGCAGATGGCATTCTTTCACACTCTCGGGTTATCAAAGGACTTACAAATAGTGACAAAGTTCACTAAATGCATATTGGGAGTATCTCCCGAGAGTCCACCAAACAACCCCTTCAAATAAAGGAGCTAAATCATTGTACTGGTGTTATTGAACTTTTCTCCTGGTGCTAGATGTGAAGGAATAATAGCTCCAACGGCTCCAGATTCGTCCATTCCATCTTCATCATCATTAAGATCAAATTGAACAGCTTGGCGATCAAGTCTCATCCTGAAAGGACGGTTTCTGTTTACATTTTATTCACTGGTGCAGCTACATTCTCTGCATACCATCGATTAACAGGATCTAACAAGTCATCATCTCCTAAATTATCATCATCAGGATTAGGATGATGTGCCTGCTGTCCATCATTCTGCTAATTTAGTTAAGCTCTAGCCAATGCGGCTAGTCTCTCAACATCTTAGGGTTCTGTCATTTTGCCAATTAGTTGTGGTTTCAAATGTAGTGGTAATAATGGTGCACCCGATCTCTGTGTACTTGGCCTACACAACAACTCTCATGCACAAAACAAAAACAACAAACAAAGGTAAAATTTAGGAAACTTGACCAAAGGTCAATTAACAAACACAAACTTAATTGACAATCGTATTCCCCGGCAATGGTGCAAAAATTTTATATGCCTAAATTAAACCTCTCTTACAAGAGAGTAAGAGATCGTTGTCAAATATAGAACCCAACTAGGTTGGGTGTCGAATCCCAAAGAGAATACCTTATTTACAAAGTATTGTGAATGTTATTGCACTCTTGATCTAAGGTTCCTGAGTAGAAAGGAGTTTTGAAATGTTAACAGAGTTCTTTTATATTTGAGTCACACAAAAGTCCAGCTAATGCGAATTAATGTAGATGTAATTTCAATGAGAATGAATTAACTAGGGTTATGCTCACCAAGATGTTCAAACAGTTAGGATTGTGCATTTGTGCTTAAATTCTAACTTACGTATTCAATTGCAAGAATTATTGAATTCTAAGAATTACCCACGTGTTTCTCAACCTAATGGGTGTTTCACCCTTTACTTCTCTCAAACTTATAGGATTCATACATTATTCAATAATACTCTCATGAGGGTTAATCATGTTAAGGCATCAACCCATTAACCCAAAGGGTAAACCTATGGATTTCATTTGAATTACTTATTTTCCCAACATCCACTTTCTTGTCAGACAAGTGGTGTTCATGGGCTCACTTCTCAAGTTTGCAACCAAGAGATGTCATTATATTAAAGAAGCATTCAAGCAGTGTTGATAAATGTTAGAAATCAAATCTATGCACAATGCCAAACAGTTCTCTACATCAAGGCTCCCATAACCCTAGTTATGGGAGTTTAGCTACTCATCTCCATATCAGAAATCAAAGTTATATTTATGTTCATAAATAACTTCAGAAGAGTACTTACAAAATTCATAATATTGCTCTTCTCAATCTTTGATGGAAAATATGAAAATGAAAAATCAAATCTCAATCTCTAGATTCAAATCCTAATGAAAAGTATTACAAAGCTCTCACTAGATGAGAAAGTATAAAACCGAATACAAAAGATGTGGAATAAACCCTAATACTTGGTATTTATATGATTCCAGAACTGGGGTTTTAAAATTCAAACTAAGATTCTCCGTGTTATGGTAAACGGTCCGCCGCCTGCACCGTCGCTGGGTGTCCAGTAACTCCATCCTCTGCTTCTGGGTGACGGGTAGTATGATGGCCCATTACAAGATCGATGATCCATTGCCTGGACCATTCCAGGTCTTCCAGTGATAATGTTTTCTGTATCTTGGCAATGGTTCAAACTGATTGTTCATCGCAAGGCTGATGGTTCGTAGACTGGACTGTCACGGGATGTCCTGAGTCTATGCCTTCTGCTTTTTATCGATGGTTTAGACCGACAAATTGTTGCTAGGTCGACTGTTCATCGCCTAAGCCATCACTGCTCATTTTACCTTTGTTTTCCTTAGATTGTCCAAGTTATTCTTCACACTCAGTCCTTATCCTGAAAGCACTAAAATACTATGTTAAATACAACAATAGTTGCTTGGAAACACACAATTATCCTAAGGAAAAGGCCTAAAATGTTCTGTCAAAAGTCGAAACATCAGGCGTGGCACGCTCTTGCATTACTGCGATTAGGATTGTGGAATTACCTAATCAAGGATGAATACTATTTTGGACAATGTTGTTTTATGTCTAAGGGCATGACACGCCCTTATCTTGGGGGCTAGGGGCCATGGCACGCCCTTGGCCTTAGAATTTCCAAATTTCATTAAGGTTTACTCCTTCCATTTGACTTTGCATTCCTCACTTATTGGGTGTCTTTCCATCATCATTAGACCTTGTTGTTCTCCCTATATCATTCTTAACATCACACACGGCCTCCTATAACATCAAACACCATGAACTAGTGCATAAAACTAAACCTGTCATCTGGGTCGGGCTGGCCTATTCCCTCCCATTTAGCATGGATGGTATAAATGGTCTGGCCTGGTATGACCCAGCCCAGTGGGCCACCGGTACCGGGCTAGACCATCTCAATTTACAGGCCCAGTAGACCGACCCAGTAACAAAATTGGACCAGGCCCTACGATTACCCGAACCGAACCTGCCCGCTTTAGTAAAAAAAGTTTAAATGTTGGCTACTTATTGCGCCACTTTTCCAGCGGTCAAATAGACTGTTGGCCCAATGGCTATAATGTCATTTGGGAGTCTAACGGCCATTTGGCCAATTTTTCATTATTTTAAAAAAAAATAAAAAATTTTCCTGTAAAATACCCTACAATTTCAAATCAATTTTCACACAAACAAATTCTCTGATTCTCTCAAATCTCAATCTCTCTCAAATATTCTAATTATCTTCTAAAGTGCTCAATTTTATTTTTAAATTTTGCGATTACAAATATCAAGTTGAAGTTTTCTAAAGTCGCAACTTTCGAATACTTTTAAAATTTGGTATTGTCGTTCCATCCCTTACTTTTAATTTTTAATTAGTGTATTGATTGTTGAATATTTATTTTTATTATTTTTGTATATTTTGAATATTTTTTAGTTTAATTTATAATATGGATAAAATAAGAAACCTCGGTAAAAGTGTCAAAAAATTTTGTCCCAAAAGTGGTAGTGGTAGTAAAAAATAAATTGGTGGCAGTTCTGATAGAGGTAGTTCAAGTACTGGATATACTCATGTGCATCCGGTACCAGCTAGTCAACCTTTTGAGGAAGAAATAGGTGTAGGTGCTCACAATATGAATTAGTTAGAAGCTCAAAAAAATTATGGTATAGAAGAAGAGAATGAAGTAGATGCAGTTAATTTAGATGAAGATAATGAAAATATTGGTGAGGCACCCGAAGTCAGAAATGTTAATGTCAGATTCATATTGGTTAATCTTCTTTTTCGTTCTCCCCATTATGCCTGTTCAAGATCTCGTAGAAAAACTAGTATTGCATGAAATTTTTTTCGAAAATAGAAGGAGAAACTAAGGTGCAATGCAATATTTGTGAAATTATATATGAGCATAAAATCGGAGCCAATAAAGGAGGTACGAATTTGTTGATGAGACATTTAAGAGAGACACAAAAGAGAGTTAACTATAGCACAAGGTAGTAAGGTTGTTGTGGGCCAGCACAAACTAGATTGAACCCAACAATCGGTCAATTAGTTAAGAATTATAATAAAATAAAGGACCCAGAAGAAATAGCAAAAATGATAGTTGTGGGTTGTTTGCCTTTCACTTTTTCTTCTTTGGATGCTTTTATTCATTATGTTCAAGTAATTTATAATCTTATGTTTACAGGTATTCGTAGAAGTACTTGTTGGGCTGATGTTTTTAGACTTCATGCACAATATATTTATTATTTAACAGTGTTATTAAAAAATATTCCATGTAGAATTGCTCTAACTTCTGATATTGGACGTGCTTTTAACAAAATTAATTATTTAACAATTACTTGTCACTGGATAGATAGTAATTTTGTTATGCAAAAACGTATTATGGTATTTTTGTATGATGAACGTCGTAGACACACGGAAATATTTAATTCTGAATCTATTTCTAAAGTCGCAAAATATTAAGGTACTGAAAGAAAAGGTTTATGTATAACTTTTGATAATGCATCTAACAACAAGGTTGTTGTTGAGTTGTTGAAAGGTGAACTTTCTTCGCTGTTACTCAAAATATTTTATGTTAAGTGTGTTTGTCAGATATATAATTTAATCGTCAAAGATGGTCTTAAATTTTTTGAGCTTTATATTAAAAAGGTTTGGCTTGTTGTTGGCTTTATTCAAGGAAATAATCAAAAAACTAGAATGAGAGAATTTAAAACCAAAGGTGAATAAAATGGACTTAGACCGATATTTATGTCTAAAGAATGTGATACTAGATGGAATGCTACGTATACTTATTTAAAAGTTTGTCTTGCTTATGAAGTTCCTATTACAATGACTTTTAATCAATATTCTGGTTCTTTTCCTAAGTTTTTGTTACATGATTCTAATTGGACTGCAATTGATGATCTTGGTAAATTTTTGAAAAAAAATTATATAGCTACAGTTGAATTCTCTGGTGCTTATTATCCTACTATTTGTAATATTTTAGCTTATTTAGCCGACATTTTCTGTTTTCTTAACAAATATAAGAATAAAAAAGGTTATAAAGAAGCTATTAATGCTATGATTGTTAAATTTTAAAAATATTTTTATTCACTTCCCCTAATTTATTTGATTGATGCTATAATAAATTCATGTATGAAATATAATACTATGGCCGAATTTAGTTCTATTATTTATAATACTTTAGAGATACAGCCTGAAGAAGAACCTTCTTTGTTTAAAGCTATGAGTGATGCGAACAGTCACATGATAGCATTATATAACCATTATATCGATTTACTTGATGAAGTCATACCGGCAAATATCACTCCAACTTTTGCTCCTCACGCTCTCGAGGAGCCATCATATTCTAAAAGGTAGGCACATAGTAGTTATCCTAATTACTTTTTTAATTAAATGTTTAGGATAGGGTGCATCCTTCAACTCACAGAACAACTTCTCGGGAAGAGCTTAAGTATGTTCTTCGACAGCCGATAGAGGATCGTAGAGCAAGGATTTGCGTGTTGTATTGGTGGAAGAATGATTAAAGACAATATCTTGTGCTTTCAAAATTATCTAGATATATATTGAATGTTTCAATTACAACCATTGCATCGGAGAGCACTTTTAGTCAGGGACGACAATAGCTTGGAGACAACCAACACTCATTGGAAAGCAATGCTATGAATGTTCTAGTTTGCCTTAGAGATTGAATTAGAGTGGAACGAAAAAATCAAGGAATGGGGGAGGAGCCTAAAGACGAACAGAATCTTGAAGAAATTATGACTTCAAGAGAAAACTTAGCACAATCAAGTTCAATTCATGGTTTAGCCTTTTCCCCCATTAATTTTGACTTTTCTATGGCAGTTCCCGTTAATATTAACATGCATGAGTTGAAAAAAATGATGCAAAATTTGTAGATTTTTCATTAATGTAAATTATAAGTTTTGGATCATTTTGCAATCAATAAAATACAACATTCATTCACTCCTTATTTTTTCATTTAAATTAAATTTCTAGTTTGAATTAAGTACTTTTAATATATTACTATAAAACTTTACACTAAGTAATAAACATAACAAACATATATACATATAATGAAAAAATAAAAATAATGTTAGAAAATATTACTTAGACAACTAATATTGACATATAAAAATACTATAAGTTTATCTTTTAAGTGTTGTATGTAAAATTGTAAATTTTTTAATATATGTTCAAAACTTCAAGTATTATTATCTTATGTAGTATACATTGTAATCTTATATGTATATATGTGTGTATATTTTCTAAAGTACTATAACATGTAATGTATATATCTTTCAACTTTCAAATGGTATTTTAAGTAGTATATATTCTACAAATATGTATATATATTTTCTATATATATATATATATATATATATTTAATGTATACATGTGTATATGTTTCTAAAGTAGTATAATATGTAATGTATATATGTTAGATGTGAACATATTTTCTATATACTCTAAAGTAGTATATATTTAACGTATATATGTGTATATATTTTCTAAAGTCGTATATATATAGTGTATGTATGTTGTATGTATATTATTTCAAGTAGTATTTTAAGTAGTATATATATTATATTGTACGTATATATGTGTATATATTTTCTATAGACTCTAAACTAGTATATATTTAATGTATACATGTGTATATGTTTTCCAAAGTAGTACATATTTAGTGTATATATGTTGTATGTACATTATTTAAAATAGTATTTTATGTAGTATATAGTATATTGTACGTATATATGTGTATATATTTTCTATAGACTCTAAACTAGTATATATTTAATGTATACAAGTGTATATATTTTCTAAAGTAGTATGTATTTAGTGTATATATGTTGTATGTATATTATTTAAAGTAGTATTTTAAGTAGTATATATATTATATTGTACGTATATATGTTTATATATTTTCTATAGACTCTAAACTAGTATATATTTAATGTATACATTTTTATATGTTTTTTAAAGAAGTATATATTTAGTTTAGGAAAAAGGCATCGTTTCCACCCCAAACTATACCCGAAAAGTCGAAGCCACACCTAAACTTTACTAATGACCTATTACACACCTAAACTATAAAAAAGTGAAACTGTTTACACCCTGTCAGGCTACCACCACTTGCATGTGGTGTAGTGTTTTACACGCGCTGCCACGTCAGCACCACGTTAGTAAAAAGTATCATTTTTTTATAGTTAAGGTGTGTAATAGGTCACTTATATAGTTTAGGTGTGGATTCGAATTTTCGACTATAGTTTGGGGTGAAAACGATGACTTTTTCCTTAATGTTTATAGCCGTTTACTTTTGTTATTTAATAGGCTGGACGCGTCTAAAATAAGTGTAACACACGCGCCTTAGAATGGGGTCGCGGGGAGATAATAATATCACTTTTATATAGTTGAGTGTAATAGGTCACTTATATAATTTACGTGTGGCTTAGACTTTTCTTGTATAGTATAGGGTGGAAATGATGCCTTTTCCCTTTAGTTTATATATGTTGTATGTATATCGTTTAACGTATTTAAAATGTATATAGGTGTATATATATAGTATATATTGAAAAAAACATGTAAATTCGAATTTAAATTTTTTGTGTTACATTTTGACAGATTTTGACTAGTCAAAAGCGGATTCAGTTAAGTGGGTCGGTCCCGGTCTATTTCAGCATATTTTACTGTTTGGGCCCGGACCAAATCGGCCCATTAAGAATGACCCGATACCAGATCGGCCCAGGAACCAGTAAAAAGAAGTGGATTAGTTCTAATTTGAACCGGACCGGCCCGGTTAATAGGCATACATAAAACACAATAGAATTCATCGAGATGCACTATAATAACACATAGCTCAAGCTAGTACTAGTTTCCTCGTCTAAACTCAATGTGACTAAATTGATTTCAAACTTGTTTTAAACACCCCTTGGACATTATAAAGAAGTAGTTTAATAAATGGATGCTCAATTATACTATTATCAACTCATTAAGGTCACAAAAAGTCCTCAAAACTAGACTAAACGTATGTAGATTATGACATTTAGGTGTATAAATCCACCTAAGATCATGCAACAGTAATCTTCTTGACTTGTCCTCTCTAGGATATAACAAATCACTCACAATGTATAATTCATCTAACTCTGTACAAGAGTTGAGCTCAAAGCTTCACAAAAAAGAACAACTCTCTTCAACTAATAAACTTTTTTTTACTAACTTTTATGCACTCTATGTTATTTTGTACTTACAAAAATAAGCAAGACCGTATCTATTTATAGGTGATGGATCTTTTTTGCAATGTATAGAAAGAAGTAGTGGGAAGATAAATATGATATAAGTTACAAGAGTTACAATAAATAATGGATGAATAAAGAGTTGGAGGTTACATGTATTTTAAGGAAAATGATGGCCAAATCCAGCCACCATTATCTAAGAAACAAATGCTCTAAAGGCATAATAGCAATAAAATAAAACCTCATGACCTTCTGTCTTGAACTCGATTAGATTACTAAGGCATTATATGTCACTCTTGAATGTGAAAAAGTAACAACATACATTTTATTTAACAAATACAACGGATAGAGTGTAGCAAAAAACATATAATTGGTTGTTGTCTATTATCTCAAGGCATAATAATATTACAAAATTAATATTAAAATGCTCAAATTCCAACAATCACATTCTTGATCACCGAGAGGTATATGTAGAAGCAAAGGCATTGATTAGAGGGCTATGCATCTCAAGAGAGCTTAGTCATAATAATTTTCCTTAAGCAGTAACTCAATACAAAATTAGAGTTAATACGAGTATACTTGATGATTGCTAATAAATTCATAATCTCTTAATAACATCTCCTATTGATTTAAATTCTCACATCTAGACATTAGCTAGTATATGAAACACCTTATTATAAAATTTCCTGGAATTCTGATCTCTGAACCTAATATGACTCATGGGTATGAGCCGTGTATTGGGGTATGAATGGTATGGTATGGTCATATACTGACCAGTGTTGGTTGGTGGGACGGATTTTGGTTACTGGAATGGGTATGACTTAGGGGTACGAGTCATATTGGTGGCTACGAGTCATTTGGTTCCTTAACTTAATCTTAGACTTGGTTATTTAGATTGGATCTGAGTATGATTGGCTCACCATGAGCCATAAGCCAGGGTACGAATCGTACCAAGGACTCATTTGGCGGACAGTGTCTAAATCCTTCTGGTATTTTATTCTTCCAAGGATACGGGTCATGGATATGGATCGTATGTTGTGGTTACGACTTGGTTGGATGAGTCATATACTGGACAGTGTTTGATACAAGGGCTGATATTAGGATACGAGTGGTGGATACCGATCGTATCGTAGGGTACAACTCGTGTAGGTCAGTCGTATCCCTGTGACGGGAATTTTGTGCAACTTAAGTGGGGGTATTCTGGACATTTCTTTACTTATCCTAATAATGTCCCATGATTTCTAATGTACTTGGGAGGATATTTACCTTAATATTCTATTCATTAATACTTAGAAACTCTTCTAAACACTATAATTCTCTCAAAAGCTTTTGGGCAAAAAAAAACTAGGGTTTCAACTAGAGGATTGATTTGGGGCTTGTATTGGTGATTTCTTTCCATCATCATCTTGGTTTAAGGCATGTTTTCTTCCCTCATTGTTAATTTTATCTAAGGCATGGTTTTTATGAATGTTTTCATAACTTCATTGATTGTATGATTTTGGTTTTCAAATATGAATTGGGGGTTTTGATATTAAATGGTTGGTTATGGTTTCCCATGATTTTAATTATGCTTTTATATGCATTAATGGTGGTTTTGGATAATTGGATTGAATGGGAATGGTTTAAGGGTAATTGGAATTGATTTTGATCATATTATGCCCCCCAATGTATTTGATAAAATACTTATAAAGATATGTTCATTGCATTGACTTTTTTTAATGGAACTCTTGCATGTTTTAAACTTGGTAAAAGAATTATACATGCTTTAAATGGTTTGGAAAGGCTAAAGGATGATTGGTTTCCTTGTAGGGAACATAGATGTCATGTCCTAAGACTACCCCCTAGTCGTAATACGGTGCTTGGAACGACAAGTGATCTCAAGCTAACCCATGAACTGGCATACTGCTTGAGCAATTGATTTATAGTATATTAAATAGCTAGTTCTTCCATGCGGAAACATACAACAATAAAACAACAATAACAAACCATGTGTATTCCCACATAGTGGGGTCTGGGGGGTAAGGAGTACGCAGTCCATACCACTACTTCGGGAGAAGTAGAAAGGCTATTTTCGATATACCCCCAGCTCAAGACAAGGAATAATAAACAAATACTTAATAAAGCATGGAACAAGATGTCAAGACATATATACGCCACCCACAAAGAATAATAAACAAATAATAGTAAACAAATTCATAATAAAGCATGTAACAAAGTGTCTTAGCAAAAATAATACATCTACCAAGTAATGCCCTACCCCAATGACTCAAACTGGCACTAGCCTTCTATCTTAATCCGTGTTCTCCAGATCTTCCTATCTAGGGTCATGTCCTTAGTGAGCTGTAACTGCTCCATGTCCCACCTGATCACCTCTCTCCAGTATTTCTTCGGCCTACCCCTACCCTGCTTAAAACTATCCAAAGCAAGCTTCTCACACCTATGAACCGGGGCATCCGTGCCCCTCCTCATCACATGCCCGAACCATCTCAATCGGACTTCCTGCATATTTTTCTCCACTAAAGCCACTCCAACCTTTTCCCGAATAGTCTCATTTCGAACTCTATCACCCCCATTAAGCCCACATATCCAACGCAACATCCACATTTTTGCCACCTTCATTTTTTGAGTATGAGAGTTCTTGACTGGCCAACATTCCGCTCCATACAATATGGCCGGACGGACGGCCACCCTGTCGAATTTGCCTTTAATCTTGGGCGTCATCTTTCTATCACACAACACCACTAAAGGCGAGCTTCCACTTCATCCGTCCCACCACAATACGGTGGGAGACATCCTCGTCAATCTCACCATTCCCCTGAATCATGGACCCAAGATACTTGAAACTATCCCTCTTACACATCGTCTAGGAATCCAATCTTACTACCACCTTGTCTTCCTGCCTCACGTCATTAAACTTGCATTCCAAATACTCTATCTTGCTCCCGCTCAACCTGAACCCTTTAGACTTAAGGGTCTGTCTCCACACCTTTAATTTATCATTCACACACAGACTCCTCCCTCTCCTTCCCCCGTATCTTATCAATCAAAATTACATCATCTGCATAATGCATACACCAAGGCACCTCTTCTTGAATACGCCGCGTCAAAATATCCATCACCAAAGAAAATAAAAATGGGCTAAGAGTGGAACCTTGGTGTAACCCCGTCAAGATAGGGAAACATAATCATGATAAAATCTGGGAAAAAATATTACTGATATAATTTACAATCTGATAAAACTGAAGAGAGAACTGAAATTAAAGACTGACTCTGACTAATATCTATAAAGCCTCTACTATACTGACTATAGATAGCTGATACATATCTCCAACCACCACTAATCAATACATATGAATAATAAGAAGATGAAGTACACGAACAACATCTGACTGGAGTCCCAAAAGTAAGAGAACTCATCACCTACTGGCTGGAAACTGCAGCTATCTGATCATAATGTGTGGGCTATAGCTGGTACCTATATTATGAAACAATGTAGCCATACAGACATATATGTGGATCAGTACTTCTGAAATATACTGAGTAAGCGGGGGTGAATGCACTAAGTAAAACTGATTTCATACGTAATCTGAAAACATGCATCCTAAGTGCAAGTAGACTCACCAAGAGACTAAAATCATCTTAAAACTCAAGTTGATTAAATCATGAGTAACAAACATAATCTGATAAGCTGGTGAATCACTACACTTAGTTTCTTAAAACTGTACTTTTGTAGAATAAGTAGAACTGAAGCTAGAAAACAGTAAAACATGGATACTGTATGAATACTAAGTCTAAAACTACGTGATAGAAACTGACACAACTTGAGAATCTAAATATACAAATGTATTGAGCACAAATTCATCAACATAAAAAACCAAACATAGCATATACTAAGTTGATCTTATTAACGAACTAACTGATAACTGAATAACAATCATGTAAACCTGAACTGTACTTAATCTAAATAACTGGACTGAAACTGTGGGGTATTGTATATATGAGGTAAGGACTAACTGAACAACATAAGATAACTAAAAATAAATGCATGAAAACTGTAATATCTTAGAATGCAAGACCAAGCATAATCATATTTCTAAAATAATCTATAAACTGAAAGACTGAAATTTTATAACTAAATAACTGCTAATCTATATGATTTGGTCAAGCAAACTTAAATTGAATGCTGGACTGAATACTGCACTGAGACTGTGGGAGGCATTATCTAACCAAATTTCCCTAATCTAAGCTAATCGGGGTCCAAACCTTTAACCCCAGTTGGAAGGGTGTCAGTACCATGCCATGGGTATTAACACTGGCTGTGTGGATCCACTAAATTGGTGTCTCGAAGGACTAAAGAGTCACCTTATACTGGCAGGAAACTCATGTGATATGTGTCAACCCTAAAATGGCAAGAAGACATCTCAAACCTCTGCTGGCTACGTAGTTTTGTAACTTAGGGATTGCTACTAAGGGTTAAACCCTAAACTAGAAGGAAATGGCCCCATCCCTGGGTTCACTTGATGCTAAATCCTACTCCTAACTAAATGACGTTGGAATACTAACTGGTGCATGCACTGTTAACTAATAATTGATAAGATCAGGTCATATTATTCTGAAAATAACAGTGCATACGAATTCTTGGGTAATTAATAACACATAAACTAATAATGCTTATCATGAATATGGATATCTGAGTATACTAATAAGATTCATGAATTAATTGTCTGAATACTTAAAAAGCTAAATTTATGTAAATCACATATGTATTTGGTGTTAATAAACCACCAACACTGAATGAGTATAAAATACAATATTAAAGCTTAAAACTTTAGGATTAAATCATAGTTGAAGACTTAAAAGCATAGAAATTTCATCAAACACTTGGGAATTATGAACTTGAACATGGGAATGTCTTAAACATAAGAATACAATAGGATAACATGGCTAAATTCATAACGTGGGAATTCATCCAAAAATCAATTGAACAAGGTATGGAAATTTCAATACTTAAACATGATATGACTCATTCTACTCGAAAACACATTAAACCATAACTTATAATTGAAATAAATAAGAGATTCATGAAGATAATTCAACTTGAAACATGTAAAACTCATAATTTAAAATCAAAAAGGGTTCTTGGGCTCCATGGGTGAAAGGGGACCCATGGATGAACTTCCACATACCTTAAACTCTTAATCTTGAAAGAGAAACACAATCTTGATGCTTTTTTGAAGGTTCTTGGATTTGGGAACTTGAATTCTTGGTTTTCCTTGGAGAGTAAGTAATTGAATTGATGATTTTAGAAGATGATAGGGTTTCTTTAAGAGGAGAATTGAAGAAGAAAGACCAATAACGCCCTAACTAGTGATATAAGTTATGATATGTTGACTTGGATTGAGGGGAAAATACACAATTTTCCCTCAGGCAATTGAATTTGTAACTGGACGATAATTTGGATAATCACCACGACGCGGCAAGAGTTCCATCACTATTAGCACCGCGATGCGACACTATCGCGGTAAGCTGCTGGAATCATGATCCAAACATGACCCAATCCTTTTTTAAAAAATCTGAAACTCCCCCGAGACATCCTCCTTACACCCCTGAACATGAATTAACTAAAAAACCAATATCTCAAGGTCGGGAAGATCAATTTAAAATCCTCGAAGTTCAGAGGCCTTAAAAATAACTAAGCCCCCAACACTTAGTGAAATTTTTAGGATTTAAGCCTCTTATGCATGCAACTATAAGCCGAACTGAGCTAAGAATAATACAGGATATTAAAATAGAAGTATCCTAAGTGGTTTAATATATTAAATAAAACAGCACTTAAAAGTCCCCTTAAACCTATAAATGGTTGGCTATGGATGATACTTACAAGTAAGGGTTGGTATGACAATACCAATATCAATGGCCTTGATTAATAAATGGATAATGGTTTGGTTATTTGAAAACTGGTTTTAATTGGGAAATAATGGAGGGATGTGTAGCAAAGCCGTGGACGATGGAGTTCCCAGGGGGACAAAAACTGGAAGCTCATATTTGCCGATATAAGGTTGGTCTTGCAGACTATGTGCATGATGTTACACTTTATTTTAAGGATGTACTAGTCATCTCATGAGATACTTTCCAGTTCATGTGGCTACACGTACTTGGCCCTTTCAGCAGGAGAAGCTGAACTCATATAGCCCATAAGTGATTTAGGACGACAAAGCTACACAGCCCAGGTAAAGGTTTTAAAGGCATGCTAAACTCGGTCCTTTTCTCGGCATAGTTATATATATATATATATGGATGTATGCATCATGGATGGTTTTACTTGGTTTTATAAATGGTATTATTTTATCTTTATCCTGAGATCATGGTAGTGGTCACTTACTAACCCCATCTACTGGAGGTTGTAAACCTACGCTATGCAGGAACCGGCCGTTCTACTTCTCCTATATAGTAATTGACTTGGGGATAGCATTTGGACTGAAGTGGTGAGCTTCCATCCTTTTAGAAGGCATCATTTCATATTATAGATATTTTTAGACATATTAATTTTATTTTGGATATTGGTTTTGGCAATGGTTGGGGGCATATCCCAATCGAATTTCATTACTCTTTTAGATAGAAGTTTTGTGGTACTTATATGGGTTGGTATGGATGAGATCGGTATAGGTATCAGCCTTGGCATTGGAATAGGCTGGGAGGCTGGCATTATCGAACATAATTTCTCACTGTTCTATCATATTTTATTTTGGAATTAATTATATTATGCATTGGAACATCCTTGGTTATGGCATGGTTTAGGGCCCTTTCTTTGGTATGGTTTGGCATTGTTCAATCATTGGTACAGGATGGTTGGACTCGATTGGATCAGTCACAATTGTGATCTATTCCCAGATACTTTATCTGAGTTGTATATTATATTGTTACATACTTAAAATTCAGCCAATTTAGGTCAGACGACTGGAAATTGGGTAATTGGGGTGGTCTCTGGTCCTGGTCGGACTTAGGACTACCATTATGACAAGGACCCAAGATGGGTAATGTCAAGTTGGTATCAGAGCCAAGGTTCATGGTTAATTCAGAATCCACAAAGTTGTATTGAGTAGAGTCTCTTTTAGAGGTGCATAGCACATCATACTCAAAAGAGAGAGGCTACAAGGCATTTAGGAATGTTTTACTTTCTTGGTATTCTATCTTCAAGCTTAAATTCTCAGTCCTGAAATATTGTCTAATCCTTGTTTGTTCGTCTTTCAGATCATGCCTCGTAGATTTGGAACATAAAAAAATTCTTCTATCCCATCTAAGGGTAATGCTGAAGGGGTGCATCCAACTTTGGAGTTCATCTTTGATCTCATGGTCATATAATTGATAGTTCTAGAGTTCTAATAGTTGCTACTAGTCCTCCTCAAGGCGAGGTGACTAATGTAGAATTTCGCTAGTCTATTAATGCTATTTCTAAGTTTGTTGTTTCTCAGGCTGAGCAGGATGTGTCAGGTGCTCTGTCTACCAAGTCCATAAGGGTTGGCTAATTTATAAAGATGGGACCTCCCACTTTTTTTGGAGTGGAAGTGGAGGAGGATCCATAAGGTTTCTTGGATGAAATGGAAAAGATATTTTAGGTGATGCAGGCTACTAATATGGAGGGGGTGAACTTTGCAGCTTATTAGCTCAAAGATGTTGCATATCAATGGTATGAAGAGTGGTATAGGGATAGAGGAGATGTAGAGGAGTCAATCTTGTGGGATGCCTTCTCTGGTGCTTTTTTGGACCGTTTCTTTCCCCAAGAGTTGACAGAAACAAAGATTGAGTAGTTTGTGAACCTCAAGTAGGGGAGAATTCTTGTCAAGTAATATGCCTTGAATTTTCACCAGTTGTCAATGTATGCTTGAATTTTCACCAGTTGTCAATGTATGCTCCTAATTTAGTGGCTGACATAAGGGCTAAAATGAGAAAATTCGCTTTTGGGTTAAATCGAGATCTAATTTTGGAGAGCAAGACTACCTTGATAATTAAATATATGGACATCTTTAGGTTGTCTATTCATATGCAGCAAGTGGAGGATGATAAAAGGAAGCAGGCAGAGTTCGGAGATAGAAGGAAAAAAGAAGAAAGTTTTTCGATCAGGGAGCTGCTTAGTCTAATGGTGGTAGAGATGGTGGAAAGTGGCCGAAGAAAAGTAGGGATTTTTGATTCCTACTCATCTTCCAGTGCTCCTTATCAGTCAGGCGATAGGTGTCATCATAGTGGTGATAATTCTCGATCATAGGGTGCCCAATCTTAGGCGAGCAGAGGTCAGTCAATTTTTTCATGTCCTTCTTGTCAGTTCTTTGGTCGTCCTTATTGGGGTTATTACAATAAAGAAAAGGACAAATACTTCAAGTGTGGCCAGGTAGGACATCGACTTACGGATTGTCCGGTTAATAAGGTTGCTAGAGGGCAAAAAATATTCCTGTGGCTTCATCTTCTGCTCCTGCACCTGGTGGTGTGGTATCTTATTTTATTACTACTCTTGGTTCTAGTGTTGGTCAGAATAGGTTGTATGATTTAGTATCCCAATAGGAATTTGAGGCATCACCTAATGTCGTTACTGGTACGTTTCAGCTTTTCTCTCATGACGTATATTGTTTGCTTGATCTAGGGTCTACTGTCTCCTATATGACTCCTTAAGTGGCTATATCTTCTAGTTTTGATCCAAAAGTTATTTGGGATCTTTTTTCTGTTTTAGCCCTAGTAGGTGACTTGATATTGCTAAAAAAGTCTATAGGGGATGTGTGGTATCTGTTGGTGGCAAGCAGACCTTGGTGGATATGATTGAGTTGGATATGGTAGATTTTATATTATTCTGGGTATGGACTAGTTACACTCTTATTATACATCCTTGGATTGTCGGACTCGTAGGGTTATCTTTAGGTTTCTTGCTAAGACGGTTATAGAATGGGAGGGTGTTTCCTTAGCTCCTGGGGGAGGTTTATTTCTTATCTTAGAGCTCGGAGGTTAATCTCCAATAGTTGTCTTTATCACTTGGTTTGGGTTAAAGATTCTAACTCGGAAGGTCCTTCTTTTTAATCAGTTCCAGTGGTTAGTGAGTTTCCAAAGGTCTTTTCGAATGATCTTCCTAGTGTTCCTCTGGATAGGGAAATAGAGTTTGGTATTGATTTGCTTTTGGACACTTGTCCAATTTCTATTCATCTATATAGAATAGCTCCGGCTGAGTTAAGAGAACTTAAGGAGCAACTTAAGGATCTTCTAGATAAGGGGTTTATTTTTCCTAGTGTATCTCCTTGGTTTACACCGATATTGTTTATGCACAAGAAGGATAGTTCCCTTCGGATGTGTATTGACTATAGGCAACTAAACAAGGTGACGGTTAAGAACAAGTATACTCTTTCAAGGATAGAGGATCTGTTTGACCAGCTGCAAGGTGCTAAGTTCTTTTCTAGGATAGATCTTCGGCCTGGGTACCATCAACTAAATATTAGGGAGGTGGATATCCCTAAGATGGCTTTTCATACTTGGTATAGGACTTTGAGTTTTAGGTGATGTCATTTGGGTTAACTAATGCTCCGACGGTATTTATGGATCTGATAAACAGGGTTTTTATCAATATTTGGATCTATCCGTTATTATGTTTATTAATGACATTCTGGTCTATTCGAAGAGTGAGGTGGATCATACTAAGAATCTTCGTGTGGTGTTACAGATCTTAAAGAAACAATACTTGTGTGTCAAGTTCTCTAAGTGTGAGTTTTGGTTGAATGCTATAACTATCTTGGGTTATATTATTTCTAGTGAAGGGATCATGGTAGATCCACAAAAGGTTGATATGGTGAAGAGGTGGCCTAGAACTACGACTCCATCTAATATTTGGAGCTTCTTGGGTTTAGCCGGGTATTATAGGCGGTTTATGGAAAGCTTTTCGTGGATAGCTGCTCCTTTGACTAAGTTGACTCCGAAGAAGGTCAAGTTTTCTTGGTCAGATGCTTGCAAAGGGAGTTTCAAGACATTGAAGTATAAATTAACTTCGGCTCCAATTTTGACTTTGCCAGAAGACAATGATGGGTTCGTGGTTTATTGTAATGCATCTCGGGTAGGGCTTGATTGTGTGTTGATGCAGCATGGGAAAGTGATTGCCTATGCTTCTAGGTAGTTGAAGGTACATGAGAGGAATTATCTTACTCATTATTTAGAGCTATTAGCGATTGTGTTTGCTCTAAAAATATAGTGGCATTATTTGTATGGTGTCCACATGGATATATTTTCTGATCCTAAAAGCCTACAGTATATGTTCACCCAGGAAGAGATTAATCTCAGGCAGAGGAGATAGTTTGATATTCTCAAGGATTATGATATGAGTCTTCACTATCACCTAGGTAAGGATAATGTGGTTGTTGATGCTCTTAGCAGGTTATCCATGAAGAGTTTGGCTCATGTAGAGGAAGGAAAGTGGGAATTGGTGAAGGATATTCAGCGTTTGGATAATCTTAGAGTTCGCCTTTTGGACTCCAAGAAGGATGGTGTGGTGGTGCAAAAAGTGGTTAGATCATCTTATAGTGCAGAAATTAAGGAGAAGCAGGTGCTAGATCCTATCTTAATGAAAATCAAGGGTGACATTGGTGGGTCAAAGGTTGTGTGATACAAGAATAATGGCCACCTTAGCTTTCACCGACATCATTTAAAGTTACTATGTGAAAAATCAAGCTTTGGTCGCATGGAGGGCACGGGATTATACTTGGAGAGGATGTTTTGAGCCTACCATTGATCAAACCCGAGTGTGGAAGATTGCTTGGAGAATTAAAGACTTAAGGACTCTCGGGTTTGGACCACCTTTGTTGGTTCATAGTTTTGGTTCCCTTTATTAAGGGCATTTTGGTCACTTATCTTTGTCCAAGTGACACTCCATGACCATCCCTCCTCATTAAGGGCATTGGAGTCATTTTGTGTTCATTTTGTAATAGATTATAAATAGGCTCCTTTAGTCTTATTTTCATTAGTTTATGAAAGATGAAATATTGAAACACTTAAAATCCTCTCTCTTGAGAGTAAACCAACTAAGTGTAGTTCTAGTATAGGGCTTGGAAAAGGTAACATTGTTCTTTGCTTGGAAACAGTGGATCTTGAGGTGAATTGATTCCCTTGGCGGTCACCGTAAGAGTGTGGTTTTGATTATAACATTCATTAGGGGTTTTTGAGTTTAATACACTCTTTAGTTCTTAATCTTGTAATAATTTTGGTCTCACTATCTATCCTTTACTTTTGTTGTTGTTATCTTGTGTAGTGGACTGTTTTGGGTCATTTATTGAATCCGAACCTTGTGTTATTGTTGTTGATATTATTCATCACGTTTTATAGTTGTTTTGGTGTTGAAATACACCTTTGTATCTTGTATTTTTGTTGTTGGTAGCGAATCCGAGTATGGTCTCCATCTTGGTCTTCGAATCCTTAAGATTAGTGGACTGATTTGAAGTGTGATTTTGTGTTTCCATTGTCATTCTCGTATCATTTGGTATCAAATCATGGCTTTATTTTGTTCCCACAAGATCAATCTTGGGCTTGCTTGCTTGAAAATTCAGAAAAAAAATTGAAATCTGAAAATTCTAGAAAAAGAACAATCTGTCCACTTTGTGTTCTTGGCCAAAAATTGTGTTTTTTGTTGTATCTTGGCTGAGATTTTTACTTTTCTTTGTTGTCTCTAAGTGTTAGTTTTGTTCCTCTCTAAGACATTGAGTCTACATCTTGATTTGAGCTTGTATTTTGATGTTGTTGTTGTGAACATAAGCTTGGCCTATTGTTGTTGAACATTGTTGTGGTAGACATTGTTGTTGAGAAACTTAATTGGTTGTGTGTTTGGTTGTATTTGTTGAAAGGAGTGTTGTTGTTGTTGTTCTTGGTGAATGTTGTTGTTGTTCTTGAAGTTCTTCACAACGTTCATCTCTTGTTAAAACCAAAGACACAACACTAAAGAGACTTGGCCATTTGTTGTTGTGGATTGTAGTTGGCCGTTGGAATTGTTGTTATTCTTGAAGATTGCTGTTATTGTTCTTGGTGTGGTTGTTGTTGTTCTTTAAGTTCTTCACCTTCCTTCATAAAGTGAATGATAGATCCTAAAAGGTGAAGGAAAGAGGTGTAAGTAATTGCTAGTCTTGAAAGACCCCCAACCACCAAAAGACTTTACATTACTTCTAAACCACTTTTCCATGAAACAAGGGTCACTTTCCCATGAAACAAGGAAAGCTTTTGGGCAAGGAAAGCTAGGGTTTCAACTAGAGGATTGATTTGGGGATTGTCTTGGTTTAAGGCATGTTCTCTCCTCTCACTGTTAATGTTATCTAAAGGCATGGTTTTTATGAATATTTTCATAACTTCGATAATTGTATGATTTTGATTTTCAAATATGAATTAGGGGTTTTGATATTAAATGATTGGTTATGGTTTTCCATGGTTTTAATTATGCTTTTATATGCATTATGGTGGTTTTGGATAATTGAATTGCATGGGAATGGTTTAATGGTAATTGGAGTTAATTTTGGTCATATTATGCCCCCAATGTGTTTGATAAAATATTTATAAAGATATGTTCATTGCATTGACTTTTTTTAATGGAACTCTTGCATGTTTTAAACTTAGTAAAGGAATTATGCATGGTTTAAATGGTTTAGAAAGGCTAAAGGCTAATTGGTCATGCTTGTGTGGAATATGGAAGTCTCCCAAGTGGTTTAATATGGTAAATGGAAGGGTTCTTGAAAGTCCCCTTAAACCTATAAATGGTTGGTTTTGGATGATACTAGCAAGTAAGGGTTGGTATAACGATACCAATATCAATGTCCTTGGTTAATAAATGGATAATGGTTTGATTATTTGGAAACAGGTTCTAATTAGGCAATAATGGCGGGATGTGTAGAAAAGTCGTGGAAGGTGGAGGTCCCGGGGGGACCAAAATTGGAAAATCATAATTGCCGATATGAGGTTGGTCTTGGTGACCGTGTGTACGACGTCACACTTTATTTGGGGAATGTACTAGTCATCTCATGGAATATTTCCTTGGTCGTGCATCTACACGCATTGGAGCCCTTTCAGTAGAGGGAGCTGAACTCATATAGCCTATGGGTGGTTTAGGACGGCAAAACTATACAGCCCAGGTAAAGATTTTAAAGACATGCTAAGCTCGATCCTTTTTCCAGCATAGTTATATATTTATGGATGGATGTATGCATCATGGATGGTTTTTCTTGGTTTTATAAATGGCACTATTTTATCTTTATCCTGAGGTCATGCTAGTGGTCACTCGCTAACCCCGTCTACTGGCGGTTGTATACCTACACTATGCAGGAACCAACCATTCTACTCCTCTTGCATCGTGATTGACTCGGAGACAGCATTTGAAGTAAAGTGGTGAGCCTCCATCCTTTCGGAAGGCATCATTTCATGTTATGGATATTTCTAGACATTTTGATTTTATTTTGGATATTGATTTTGGCTATGGTTGGGGGCATTTCCTAACCAGATTTCATTACTCTTTTGGATAGAGTCTTTGTGGTACTTCTATGGGTTGGTATAAGTGGGATCGATATAGGTGTTTGGCATTGGAATAGGCTGGGAGGCTGGCATAATCAGACATAATTTCTCATTGTTCCATCATATTTCATTTTGGGATTAATTATATTATGTGTTGGAATATCCTTTGTTATGGTTTGATTTATAAGCTTTGTTTTGGTATGGTTTGGCATGGTTGGATCATTGGTATGAGATGGTTGGACTCGGTTGGGTCGGTTACGATTGTGATCTATTCCCAGAGTCTTTATGTGAGTTGTACACTGTCTTGTTACATGCTCGAAATTCAACCAACTCAGGGCAGGCGGCTAGAGGTTGGGTTAGGTAACGGGAGTGGTCTCCAGTCCTGGTCGGACTTGGGACACCCATTATGACAAGGCCAGCCCAAGGGCGGGTCGTGTCAGTATAATTTAGAGTAGTAGTTATAAAATAAAAATAAAAATAAAAATTAATGAAAAAAATAATGATTGTGCGATTAATTGATAATAGTTGAATTCGATTAATCATAAAACAAGTTCCTATGAAATTGATATTTGACTAGCTTAGTTACTGTATTACTTGGTGACTACAAACACTTGAATGTACATTTGAGATCGACATTTATCTATCATAGCTAATGGGTATAAACTATTTGTGTTGTCCATTACTATTATCATGTATCCTTTTAGTTGTTATGTTGTCGTCCAAATTTCTCTATCTGTGTAATTCATTAAATTTGATAGAGACGAACTAAAGATAGTTGGGTTATTGTTACATCCTACGCTAGGAGAATTCATATTGACTGGGAGCTTCTTCTCAGTTTTATCTAATATTATTTGCGAATACTTTTCTATTATTGTGTAGTTCATTTAACGAGACTTTTTATTTGCATCAAAGAATTACAGCAAAGAGTTTTGCTTAGTCTTTTATTACTCTGTTTATATTTGTTTCTATTCATACAAATCAATCCGGTTATAGTTGCTTCTCTTTCATTTATCTTGTATTTATGGTGTCTTGTTTTTCTTGAATAGTCTTCGTAGTGTCATCAAGCGTTTTGATGATATCAAGAACTTGTAGAAGCATATTTGAGTTGAAAAATTAGAATGCTATTATAAATGTTTTGTTTGATTTTTGGCTGGGGTGGGCTTCTTTTTGAAATCTAGTGATGTTTTGAAATCGATTTCTTATTACCATAACTACTTTTTTCTAGTGATGTGATAGAGGATTTTAGTTTTGTTAATAATTGTGATTAGATGTTGTTTTGTGAAGTTTCAGAATTATTAAAGACGACTCATTTTAAAATTAATTTTAATAAATGTTTGTGAATTTATTGAAAAATTAGAGGAAGTTGGGTCATTGTGACTAGTAACTTGATCAATGTTAATCAAACAAACTTTAGTGGAATTGAATCTTGACCAGGTTTAGTCTGTCCAAATTTGACCCAACTCACTCAATTCTACCATTATCGGATATAATAGTCAATTATTTTCATCAATGCATTAATCTTGATTTTTTTCCTCAAATAAATAACAGTATGCATTTTTTTGGTTGCTTTGATTCATAACGTTGAGAAAAAAAAGTCGGTAATATAATATTGTAGAAAAAATCGTCACAGTTTATTTTTAGGAACAATTTCAAATATGTATAATAAAGTAATTGATTTAAAAAAAAAAAGTTAGGTTATAATTTGAAAAAAATAGTCAAAGAGTTAAAATAATCACATTTTATCCAAGCCAAATAGTGACTAAATGATAAAAAAAAATTGTGGCTAAATGATCCTCTCTTTTTGGGTAACTAATAATTAATCACTAAGGGAAATTCATATATATAACTTCTTCATCATTGTATATATAATGTATCGATATTGTATAAACAGTTATGTAGTGTATATATATTGTAAATAGTTAGTGTATAAGTAATATATAGATATTATATAAATGATTTATAAATATGTATCTATATCATATAAATAGTGTCGGAACATGTATATATATGTATAAATAGTTATGCAGTGTATATCTAATATATCAATATTGAATAGATAGTTATGTGGTGTACATGTGATGTATAGATATTGTATAAATGATGTATAAATGTATATCGATATTGTATTAACAGTTATATGATGTATTGATTTTTTATGAATGGTATTAACGTGTATATATGCTACTAGTTTAGGTATATGCGCCCCGCACGCGCACCTCAGTTTAATGAATTCAAACGTCACACTAAGTAGGATATTTATTTAAATAATAAAGATGAATACAATAATTAAATTCAACATTTTTAAATATATAAAGATGGAGAATTTATTTAATTACTCCACCAAAACAGTACCCTGATAGAGACATTAAAACAATACAGTTAAATTTAACCTTTATACAAAAATTTCTTCTAACCTTTATACTACAAAAATTTCCTCAAAGCCGACCGACTACCACCTGTAAATTAAACTACAATAAAATAATACGACAATAGAGATATCAAAACAATACAACTAACCTTAACCTTACTTACAATAGATTAACACATATAGAATAATTAACATTAACGTTAATTTTGGGAAGAAATATAAGCCAAACATAAGGGTCAACCACACGCAATACATTAGATCAAAAAAATTAATAATGACATGATGTTTAAATCTTCTCTCATTACTGACTTTAATTTTATTGAACTGAATGATCTCAAAGAATAGAAAAACAAGTGCATGGAAAACTAAAATATATTCTTACGTAAGTCATATAAAAGGTTTTAAAATAAAAGTAACACTAAATAAAATAAAGAAAAACTATCTATGACTATAGAACAACTCCATGAAGCAAGCACATATCATTAGCAATGTTACATTAAAAAAAAAAAAAAGGAGAAGCGTGACATACCTCGAAGCTTTCTCAGATGTTGTAGATTTTCTATATATACATAAAGAGATATAAACCTAAAAAAAATCGAAAGGGTTTTTTTGTTACCATAAATTTATTCTTACCAAATATTATAGGACTCTTAATTTTTAAAATATATCTTTTCTTATCATATATTTTAGGATTTTTAAATTTTAAATATTATAATAATATAATAATTAGAGAAAAAAGGTGAAAAGACGATTTTGTCAAAAGTGGAGACTTTTAATAAAGGGCAAAAAATCCGAATCGCTTTTTTAATGGTCTTCACAATTTTAATATATTATAGATATAGATATAGATATATGTGATGTATAAGAATATGTATCATTTATATATACATTTTAGCACTTGCAAAATTTCACAAACATGTCTTTCTTTGAAAAATTTACCCCAAACCTCAAAACTCTTGTGAAATGATTGATGCATCGAGAGTACCTAGTATTATGTTCTAGTATATTTATTTTGTTGATAATGTTAATATAGACTCATTTCAATTTCAACTCATCTTTAGTAGCTTAACAATATAAGTAGCTTGTTAACTAATACTCACCAAGTTATTAATCCGAGATTCTAATTGCATAAAACAGTAGCCGTTATATGTACTTAAAGCAAAGTTGGAAATGTAGTACAACTAATGACAAGATTCACAAGATATTCTAGTTCTAGTAAACATATGTTTAGTTATAATTTGTTCAACACATTGCAATTGGAACAGAGGATACAACAATACAACATCAGTAGTTAACCACAATAGTTGCCATTCTTCGCAATTGGTTATCCCTGGAATTGAACAGTGCTACATGTCCTCATGGCTCCAGCTGGTTGATTACCCATTCTACAAAACAAAATTTTGGTTAAGCTCTTAAATGAAACTACCTAACAACTTAACTACAAACTCAATAACTATCTATACCGATGTCACTTTCGATTTAACCACATACAAAATGTGAATAATATCTTTTATAATAATTGTACAAGAACAAAACATCTTACAGAGATTCAATATAGGAGATAATAAAGTAGTAATTCAAAAGAATCTCAGACTTAAATTCAACCACAACATCCTTTAAAGAATTTGCTCGTTTGCAAGTTCTTTCATTTTTGACAACTCAAAATTTCCTCCGAACAGTTTCAATTTTTAGATATGAGCTTTCTCGATATTTTAAATCTTTTTAACATATTTTTAGATATGAGATTTCTCGATATTTTAAATCTTTTTATACGTTATTCGCTCAAAGAAATTCATGTTTACGGCATGTAGAAGAAAAGAAGACGAAAAGGAAGGAACAATAGAAGAAAGAAGAAGAGGAGGAGAGAAGCAGGGGAAGAAGAATAAAGTAACTTGTACAAAAAGATGGCGAGAAGAAAAGAGATGACTACTTTTTCGTAAATTAAATGGTAGTTATTTTTTTGATAAATCAAATGATAGATTGGTCGGTCATTTGATGTAATTATCCTTTATTTATTTTTACTAGATAAGTATGCCTGTGCTATGCACGGGCCCAACGCTGCCTGTGCTATGCACGGGCCCAACGCATATAGCAAAATAAAATGTAGATGTAATAGTAAGGGAATATCTGATTTGATTGGATCAGTTGATAAAAACAATTGCAAATGTATGTTTTATACAATCGCGGATATAACATATTACTTGATGTTCACATTAGTAGTGAATGTAGTCTATTTACATTGATGGAGATAATATTTATAGAATGTGACCCATTGATATTCAAAATTCTGAATTCTCCAAAGAACATGTTGCTCAAATTATCCTTTGTCAGATACCAAAGAGCTGGAGAAGCCAGGGGTCCCTGAAAAAAAGAAGTCAAGACAGAAATGTTGTAACAATCGAAACCATTAGATAAATTTCAAATTATACCCATGAAAGAGGTCATCTATTAGTTTGTCAAGGCAGGTGAAGTGATTTCACTTAAATCTTGAAAAGCAAATAAAAAGAACAAATGTTGAAATGTTGTGCTGAGTTGCAATACATGTAGAGACAGAGCAAGTGAATATTTTGAATTCCTCTACAAATAAGGTAGGGATATATGTGTAGAGTACTGCTTGTAGGCATTATGAAGAGCCGGATCAGCTCATCCACAAGTTCTTTTTCAGTTATATAATGGAGTAAATTTTATAACTTTTTTCATATACCATGATTTTGTTTATTCCTTAAGGATCTCATTTCAAAACTTAAGACTCCGTTTGTTAAGATGGTACTTTTTGACAATGGTAAAATAACGGAGCACTCATTTGTAAAGTAGAACTATTAAACATGACAAATCATTTTTTGAAACTAAGTTTGAAGTTAATATATTTTTGTTTGCGTAGAATTTTACACCCATGGAAAAAATTAAGCAGCAGGACTCACCTTTTTGAGGACAGTATTATCCATGTTAACAAAATATTGCCAGAAATAAAAAAGGAATGTTCAGAACTTGTTATGGTTGAAATGCACAAATAATGAACTAAAGAAACTGTCATGTTAACTTGAAGCATAACGAAATATAAGTAATAAGTATGTACATTATGCCAAAAAGATTATATTTACTCTGCCTACCCAGATCTTTAAACCGTCCACCAGCCTCAACAATGTTATCTTCAGCATCCAAAATACAAACAAAATAAGCCAAAAAGCAAGATTCTTGGCACACTCCATTACTCATAACTAAGTAAAACTGATAAAAAAATACTCCTTGAGCAGAAATCGAAGTATGAAACAGTAACAACAAACACCATACACAACTGATGAAATCAAAATTCTTGGCACACCCAATACATACATCCAAATAAAACTTATAAATAAACAAACAAACTTTTACATTAGCTGAGCAGAAATAAGGATTCGTGGCACACCCCATTACACATACCCAAATAAAACTGATAAAGGACTGATCTTTTTACACTGTATGTACCGATATCAAGATTCTTGGCATACTCCATTACTTATAACCCAATAAAACTATTAAAGAAACAAGCCTTTACACTACTTGAGCAAAAGTAAAGATTCTTGGCACAACCGGACCCCATTACTCCTAACCCAATAAAACTATCAAATAAACAAGTTATTACACTACCTGGACAGAAATTAAGATTCTTGGCACACCCCATTACACTACCTTAGCATTAATCAAAATTCTTGGCACACCCTATTACTCTTAACCCAATAAAACTATCAAATAAACAAGTTTTCACGCTACAGCAGAAATCAAGATTCTTGGCACAGCTAGACACATGGCATAACTTCGTTGGTATTCTAATCTCTTTGGTATTTAAGAGAAATGAAATTGCACCAAATATTTGTTAATCAAGATATGGTGCATATTTTAAGGTACGATGAGGTGTTAACATTTAGAGAAATAAGTAAAAAAGAGAAGACAAAGCATAATATTAAATAGCAAACAATTTGATCTAAAATGGTAAAGAGAGAAAAAGAAAACCTCCATAATAGAACTGGATCATTAAGAAGTCCACCAAAGGTTTCAAGTGAATTTTCAAAAACAATGTCTCCATCTTTTCACCTGTTCAATTAGTTTGCCAAAAACACCTATTATTTGGTGAACAATTGATAAAAACTTCAGCATGTACTGATTCAAATTGATATGCAGTTAAAAAAATATTGAATTTGTTTCGAGGTAGAAGATGACTAAAAATTCATGTAAACTAACCTTATATTATAGCGGATTAAATTTTTCAATCCTAAAAAAAATATAGGATAAAATTGAAACCCAAAAGACATCCAGTAGTAGCATATATAATTTCAACCGATCCCCAAAAAAGTAGCAAAAGTATGTAAGCTGCACTTACAGTAAAAAATAGTTAAATAAGAAAGGTGAAAGAAGAAATTTTAAGCAATGAAGTAGTATGTAAAATTGAAAACTCAATAGAGAAATAAATGGTATTACCTTTCAATTCTTCTTTATAGAAGAAGTTTTGGTTTTCATGTTATGTTTTTGAGAGGATGGATTGCACTTGTTTGATGTTTTTTGTTGCTTAATTGCGTTAGAGGTGAGATGTTCAATTGGGCGTTTTTTCAGTTCTGGTACATCAACTGTGGTTGGTGGCAATGATTTATGAATCACATCTTTTTCCTCCAAGCAAAGATAAAATGAAGAACTTTGGTGTTGAATCATAATTTTTTGGATATAACCTCTTCATTTGAATTTTGAACATCTTTCCATTGAATTGATTTTGCACAAGTACAAGAGATGTGATGTGTCCTGAAAGTGTAAAAATTGATTAAATATGATATGATTAATAATAAGAATACAAAGAAGAAAAGAGGCAGTCATTCAATAGCAAGTTGAAATTTTAAGGCTGAAATAAACATAAAAGAGTATATGCAAAAGATGATTTTTGTATTTTAATTTGATTAACAAATGACAAATTGAATCACATTTTTTTTGTTGAAATAGAATTGCATTTACTTTTTAAAAGGCAAAGTTTTAGGTACCTCGACAAATGTGATCTCATAAATCTCTTCTGCAGATAGAAATAATATTTTTTCTACAACTTCATCCGAAATTGTAGCTGTTGCAATACCGCTATTATCTTTAACATTGACTTAAAAGTGGCACCTATTAAATTTTGAAAAAGAGTAATTTAAATGTAATGATTAATAAGATTAATTATATTTAAAAAGTAATACAATGTGCAAATCATGTTGTTGAAAAGTATTTATACTTGGGAGTCAACAGTGTGGATCGGTGGTAAGTTGTGCAGTAGATTTCTCTGCGCATATTGTATCTTGTAAACAACGCTTTACAGCTTGGGCAATGTAAGACACAAAAGTGTTGGTCGTTACTTGCTAGAGAGAGTTCAGCTTCGACATAAAATAAGTGTACCTTTCTAATGTAACTTTTTATGATGATAATTCTTATATAAAATAAGTGTATTTTTCTAATGTAACTCACTATAAGATTTATGCCGGTAGGAAAGATTAATTTTTCTAATGTCATATTGGTGCATGATTAAGACAGAATGAATTTTTAATCATTTAGTAAATAAGTCATACTTACCACACAATGTAACGTAGTCAATGAAGTTCAATTAGTTAGCACACCAAAGAGGAAACTGAAAAATGAATAGTTCAACATATATAGATTTAGTATAAATGAATAATTAATTGGAGAAAAAAGAATCATAAAATAAACGACAAAGATTAAATATTAATAAATGTATGGTTTAAGGGTAATGATGATAATTCTTATATAAAATAAGTGTACCTTTCTAATGTAACTCACTATAAGATTTATGTTAGTATGAAAGATTAATTTTTCTAATGTCATATTGGTGCATGATTAAGACAGAACGAATTTGTAACCATTTAGCCATATATTTTGGCTACAGTTTCCAGATAATATCAGGAGATAAACAAGTGCAACATTATCTTTATTTCTCAACATGAATTGAAAAATTAAATTTATAGTAGAAATAACAAGCATTTATTAATGAAAGGATAAAATAACGCCAAAAAGTTATAAAGCGTTATTTTTACAATTAAAGAAGAAAGTAAATTTGTACTTACCACACAAGTTAATGTAGGCCCACACATTTAGTTAGATATCACCGAAGAAAAGAAGCTGTAAAATGAGAAGTTCAACATATTTAGTTTAAATAAGTAGATTGTTAATTGGAGAAAAGAATCATATAATAATAATCGAGTAGAAAGATGAATTATTAGTAATAAAATATGGTTCAACTATATGGACGTTAATGATGATATAAATGTAGTGTACTATCGGGTCATGATAAAATAATTTGCACAAGAATTAGTACAATAGAAGAAGATGCAATAGAAATCAACAATATCCGTTAATATCATAATTAAAAGGAACAAGGTATTACAACTTTCACACACACATATATTAATCGCGACGCGACAAAAGATTGCATTAATAATACAAAAGAGGAAGAAGAATGGAGAGAGAAGAGAGAGTAATTATTATTTCTCTTGACAAGTTTTCTTGATGGTGTAATTACAATGAAGAAAACCCCTTTATTTATAGGAAAAAACTAACCTTAGGTTTCTAACTTTTCCATAAATAGACATTTACTATATATGGTAAGTAGTCATTCACTATATATGGTAATATATTTATTAACACTCCCCCTTGAATGTCTAACTGATAGATAATGTGCCTCATTAAAACCTTACTAAAAAAAACAGCGAAAAAAAATATAGTGAAGGAAAAAGAGTACACATCTCTAACAATACGCATATAGGCTGCCTCATTAAAAATCTTACAAGGAAAACCCAGTGGGACCAAAAAATCATAAGGAAAAGAGAGTACAACGCGTATTAACTCCTCCTAGTGAGAACATCCTTGAGCCTTTGCATCCCGATCTTGTGCACCATCTTCTTGAAAGTTACAACTGATGGAGACTTGGTAAATAAATCAATCATATTGTCACTTGAACGAATTTGTTGCACATTGATATTACCATTCTTTTGAAGCTCATGTATGTAGAAAAGTTTTGATAAAGTGTTTCGTTATATCTCTTTTTATGAATCCTCCCTTAAGTTGTGCTATGCATGTTGTAGTATCTCCATATAAAATTGTGGGTACATTGTCACATTTCACACCATATTTTTCTCGAATGAGATGTATCATGGATCTCAACCATACTCATTCTTGGCTTGCTTCATGAATAGTTATTATCTCAGCATGATTCGATGAAATGGCTAGATAGACTGATTTATATATCTTCAAGATATGACAATATCCCCACATGTGAACATATAGCTTATTTAAGATCGAGCTTTATACGGGTCAAATAAGTGCCCAACATTAGCATAACAAATAAGATCAGAACTACAATCTTTAGAATAAAATAAGCTCATATGTTTGATCACATTTCGATGTCTCCTAGTAAGAGCAGAACTATATATACCTTGCTAATAATTGACCGAAAAAGGCTATGTCATGACTTGTAGTATTTGAAAGATACATTATTGCATTAATTATACTAAGATATGGTACTTCATAATCAAGGAGTTCTTCATTCTTTTCTTGAGCTCGGAATAAATCCTTATTCAATTATGCATGTTTCTCATTTAAGCAAATATTTCATTACTTTTGAAAACTATCCAAGAGTTTCAATAATTTTCAAGCTATATACTTATACAATATAAGAATTATAAATAAGTTTTTCATAAACTTTTATATGCTTGAAACATTTTGAATCTTTAAAAAGTTTTCATATAAATTTTATTAAGTGACAATATTCAGCATTTCATGCCTAACATCTTCAAGTGTCTGGACTACAAATCAACTAAGTTTTATGCTTACCAAGATGTATTCTTTCATACCACTTGATAAATATTTCTACGTCAGCATACTTAAATAAAAGTAGAATTAGAATCCTCGTAATCTTTTATGATATTGCGTCAATATTGTATCAAAGATATCATTGATGATATATCATTGATGTTGTAGACTCTTCAAGAGCACATTGCCTTCTTATTATGATTATTTGCTTCTTATTTTTCAAGGATTTTTTTATTTGTAACCGATTGGTCTACCACGCTTCACGCATGCATAGATTTGTCCTTTAGGGACACAAAATAGGAGCACTTGCAACTTAAATATGAGATGTTTTCGGCATTTAACTTGAATTATCTTTTGAATGGGGATATGATGATAATTCCTAACATATTTCTTAGCTGTTTATAATCTCCCCCTTATGTTAGGAAACTAACATACATCTCCACCTTCTTTGAGGAATTCATCTTTGTCAATCATGGTATATTCATTAATCGTATACCGCACATCAAAACTATTAGATGGAATAGTTGGTTACTGACCTTGAACCAATTAAGAGAGAAGAAATAATCATAATTTATTGGTCTAATGCATACAAGTGTTATTGTATGCAACATATCATATTCCAGACCAACACATGAAGTTTTATTCTCATTAATAATGGTTTAGCTATTTATCGAAAGCATTCAATGTCAAATCATTATCATCAAAATGAATTGTCTTGATTACACAATCTAAAAATTATGCTCTTCACTCAATTTATTGAGCAAGCAACTTTATGAATGTCAAATTATAGATGACAATAAATGTACATATGATCATCTTATTGATGCATCTTTTCCAAATATATCACATGACGGATGAACGGGTCTATATTCACTTTTTATACTTTTCAGATTGAAGGGATCCAATCCTAACGTTAGTTGGTCTAACCAACTTATCATGAGAACAAGTGACATAAACAATTCTTGAAGAATCTTCTAGTTTTTCAATACATGTCTAATACTCAATATACACATCTTCAAGATGTCACAATCATACATATCAACGTATGAACTCATTTATAGTAGTAAACACAAGTTTACCACGACATGTATTTTTGTTTTCTTTAGTATATTTCAGATTTACTATTACATGAATAAATTTCAGATTTACTACTTTAGAAGTAGATTTCAAAATAACTCTTCTCAATTATTCTGCCTCTTTCAATGGTGAGTTGTGATACCATCACAATTAAGTGCATGTTTGTATTAATAAGTTTCTCATTCTCCAAGAATGTAATATAATCGTACATTAAGCCTATCAAATTCTAATAGCTTATGACCTCTTTCATGATATTAATACTTCAGGAGCAAATCGAAGCATACATATAATCTAGAGAGCTTTTCTCTAACATATCTTATGATCATAATATGCGTGTGAAAATATCATCACTTTTGATGATTATTATCATATTTTCCCTCCACGCGTATATTTGTGCATTCAATTGGTTGTCTTCTTTCAGATATATTATGCACTACTACCACATTCACTTCAGAGAATAAAGCATGTTCAATGAGACATATTTAATGACTTTTCATTAAAAACACATTATTTTGCCTTATCCATCATAATATCATCAATATGGTGCATTGAGATTCAAACTCAATGTTTTACCCATATAAAGGTATCTTAGGCATAAATAGATGGGACTTAAATCCAACATCTTACCATCATGATGTTCAAACTCAATGTCCTATTCATATTCATATGAAGATGTCTTAGGCCACAAATCGATGGAGTTTGAACCCAACATCTTATTTTCATGATGCATGCATTCATATTGTGCTTTTCAAAAGATGACCATCTTCAAGTGATCAAATCTTTCTTTTAGGCTATTCCACAAAACAAGTAGATCCTTAGTAGTAAGGTATTCAATTTTCATAATTTTGTCAAGATGATGACGCAAGAAAATCATAGTCTTAGCACGATTTTGATTAGATGCTATATTTTCTTTCTTTATGGCATCTCCAAGACCCATAACATCTAAGTGGATTCTAGCATTCAGTACCCATGAAAGGTAGTTCTTGCTAGAGGCAACAAACTCAAATTTTATAATATTATTAGCAATATGAAAAGAAATAAAATAATATCTTAGCCTTCAAATTTAAGACGGTAGAGTCTCGTGTTGATAACGTGTTATGAAATATAATGCAAGAACAAGAAGAATGGAGAGAGAACAGAGAGTAATTATTATTTCTCTTGACAAGTTTTCTTGATGGTGTAATTACAATAAAGAAAACTCCTTTATTTATAGGGAAAAACTAAGCTTGAGGTTTCTAACTTTTTCATAAATAGACATTCACTATATATGGTAATATATTTATAACACCAGTCCTTTTGAAGATAATTATTTTCTATTTTAATTTTTTTTAACATTACTAAAAATCTCTAATTTAGTCCACACGTATACATCACATTCTTCCAGGTACATTACTTAATTTTACACAGATACATCATATTCCACATGGATACATCACATTTTTTCGGATATATCTCTTAATTTTACACGAATGCATCACTTAATTTTACACGAATGCACCACATTCTTCTATTGAGTATTTGAGCTTGTAAGTAAAACAAAAAATTTATATAATTATTTAAAAAGATTGAGATTTTATATAGTTATGATTAGTTAAACTATGATATGACATAGTTTTTCCTATTTTGTTTCTTTAAATATCTTATCCGCGTAATTAATGCTCATCTATTCTTATTTTGTGTTCTATCAAATAAGATATAATAGTATAAATTATGCTAGTATTAGTACTATAATGTTTGATTCATGATGGGGTTGTTATGTGAATTAAATTACCATGAGATTATAATTTTTGTACTAATTTATCCAGAAATATAATAAAATAATTTCAACTTGGTTAGATAAGATGAGAAATTTAAAAATTAAGTTTAGAATAAGATTTATACAGTATTTGATAGGTGGTATAAATTTAGCCTCCGATAACTTTATATCATGTACTAAATATAACATAAATTTTATTCTAAGCTAAATTTTTTAGATATCCCAACAATATGGAGTTTGCATTTAAAACAAAATTAATATCAATCAACTTGTTGAGATTAATTTTTAAAAGATTACGAGGTCGTATACATTACTTAAGACTAGATGGAGGAACCGCGCCAGCGCTGGCCTAATAATTCAAGTGAAAAACACTTGTTTGTTCTGTTTTAGAATTTTAGATGTTCTTGCAATTTTGTTTGAAATAATTTATATATTTTTTCAAATTCAATTTAAGGTAAAATTTGGAAAACATCAGGCACCTGTATATGATTTTGAATGTACAGAGCTACGGATTCTACCTAGGAAAAAGAATTTTCCTTTGAGACAGTACATTTTGCAAAATATGTATTCCTAGATTGTGTAGAGGATAATATTTTCCATGAGCAGCAATGTAAATGCAATTCAACAAATAAGCACAAATTACTTGAGAGTTTTGTTATGATTAACAAAACAGAAAGAACAACAAATATATTGATTACCTAGCTAGACGTAGAATCTTGTTCCACAGAACCAAAATGAATTAAGAATTGAGTCTTTCTTTCACTAAAACTAAAGGGATTACATCTTTAGCACTTAAATTATCAAAAAACTCAAGCCATTTGTCGTAACAGTGGCAGTTAATGAGGAAGAATTTCTCTGTTGGAGCAGAAGTACAGTTTCAGCTATCAGGACTTAAAATCATCCAGTTACTACAGAAAAACAAATACTGAATATGGTTAATAGGCAGAATACAAGAGAGTGGAAATAAAACTATTGTCATATAAAGTTAAGAATTCTGGAGGGAAAGCAGTACCTCAGCGGAAGTGACTAAATTTAAAATCGATAAAGATTAAATCTTTCTTCCACAAAAGGTTAATTTCACAGGAAGTTGTTAGCATCTCTTCTGGAAGTTTACAGTTAACATAAGACGAATTCATCGATGTCCAAGAGATTAGTGAATTTTCGAGGAGCAAATCAGAGTTCTAACTATGTGTGATTGCATGTTGGTGAATGTTTTTGGCCTTAACAGAGTCAGCTGACCAGGAAGGACTTCTCTGTTGCAGCAAAATTAGAGATACAAAAAGAGAAATTTGAATTACACGCATATACCAAATTAATAAAGGTAATTTTATCAGGCTGATACCACTCTTCAGCATCCTCTCAAACTTCTGTATTGCCCTCTCTGCAAGCCCGTCTCTTGCATAACCTCCAATGATCGAATTCCAAGCTACCAAATTCCTTACAGGTATCGACTCGAAAATGCACAAAGTAACTTCAATGTCTCCACATTTAGTGTACGTGTCAACAAGGGAGGTCAACAAGACGACATCAAGAGGGAAACCAGACTTCAAGAAGCACGTGTGAACTTGATTACCCATGAGAACAACAGAGTGGACTGCAGACGCATCTAAAATAGTTGAAAACATAAAATGATTAGGATGGGTACCCGAGTTCAACATCAACCTAAGCAATTCCAAACCCTTCATAAAGTCTCCATCTTTCACATACCCTCTAATCATTGTTGTCTAAGAAACCACATCTACTACCCATGCTTCATTAACCTTTTTATTCTCAATATGCCCATTGATCAAAGTACTCTAAGTAAAAAAATTCCTCCTTGACATCATATCAAAATCCCTCTGAGCCTCACTCACACGCCCAAATCTCATGTAACCCAAAATCAACACATTCCATGGCATAACATCTTTGTCTGAAATCTCATCAAAAATTCTAGCTAAACCAACAAAAAAAAAACTGTAGACACGTAATTTTATCCCTCTGAAAGATTAATTTACCTAATGTTACCTTATCCTACCTTGTACCCTCATCCATGTTATTATACCCTCACAAAATACAAAAAAAATAACAAACCTTGTCTTATCCTAATATTCTAACAACCCACCCAACTAAAAATTGACAACACATCCTAACCCCTACCCCTCCTACCCCTACCCCACATAACCACCCCTCTCCCATATTTCTTTGACATAAAGAAAAAAGGATATAGACTCTATTTTTCCATTTATTCGGAGGGAGATTAACAAAAAAGGAGGGGGCTTGGTCATCATCATTCTCTGATCTCTTGGAAAAGAGGATAACTGGTCCTTTTCTTTTTCCATTATCACCCTCACCATAGATACAGAGGCATCTCTCTCACATCAAGCATCGCACACACACGAGAGTTGGTTTCGAAGGTGAATTTCAATTCTTTTCCTTCCTTTTCTTTGTTATTTTTGGGCACACCACGATTCATACACACACAAAGAACATTAAGGTGAGAAAGAAGAGAGCTGCAAAGTGAGAGAGAGACTCACGACATAGAGGAGAGATTGAGAGAGAAAGAGTCACAAATAGAGTTAGAGAGTGAGACGAGAGAGGCAAACAAAAATCACCAAGAATCAGGTGGGTCAACTTTTTTTTTCTGATGACCTATTTGCCGAAGCCATCCGTTCCTAAACAGTTTAGGCGGCTCTAGCTAAAGAGCATCAAAAATCATCGGAGAGCTGACCATCTATTCAATTTTCGCCCATCGTTGCTCTCACCAGAATCTCTTTGCTTCATTGGATTTCGGTCAAATTCAGGTACTAGGTTCGAGATTCCACCAGAAAGGTCAAGTGCACCAGATTCTGATTTGTTTCTATCCGTTTATGCTAGTCCGAGCTAATTGAAGCTCGAGCTATATTATTCTTATGAGTTCTTTACATATCGGGGTTTGTGTTCGTCTAAGATTGGTCTTTCGTCGGTATATCGGGTTTTAGGGATTCATTATTGGTTCTGTTTGTCTTGACCTGTTCGTGGCCACTAATCTTGGGTTTTAATTTTCGATGCCGAGTTTGGATTTGGGGAGATTCACGTTTGAGGTTCTTCGTTTGAGTATGTTGGTCTTCGGATTTCTTTATTATCATACAAGAACGTTCTATCGAGGTTCAATTCTATTCCTTCTCTTCTATATTTTGTTATTTATCATGTTCTATGCTTTAAATTGAATCCAATATGTTGGTTGATCCGTGCTGATGTGAATCATTATTTGTTTTGATTCGGTGTTTGATTTCTTTAATTATGGATTGATTATAAGGTGTGTCATGAAATGATATCTCTTTTGAGAATTAAAATTGATTGTTGTGGGGCAGAAGTTAAAAGTTGATAAAAAAATAATTTTGTTGATTTGATTCATTGATATCAAGCTTGATAGTATCCTGATAGGTTGAATTGGATAGGCAAAAATATTTAGTCCAGGTAGGCAAAAGTTAGGAGTGAGGTGTTGATTCAATGCAGTGAATGTTGAAATATGTGTTGAATGGTTTTGTTTTATCACTTTTGGATCAATTGTACTATTAGGCCGGGGAATGCCCCGAAGTATCTGTATATCTTTATTCACCGAGGAATGCCCTGAGGTATTTTATACTCGGTGGACATTCGTGATGAAAGCCCGAGGCGTCGGGTAAAGCACGGGAGCGTAGTTAGTATTAGTGTAGGTTAGATAGGATTTATTTTTGCATTTTTATTTTTGGATTGGACACTGTACTATTGATTCTTTTTTGTTTTGTTTGATTGTTTTACGTGTTTTGTGTGGGCTGTACATTCATAGTGTCAAAATAGCTTATACGCTCCACCAAGCGACCGTGGTAGAACCACGAGATCGAGGGGTACCTAACACCTTCCCCTCGGTCAACAAAATTCCTTAGCTAGAATCTCTGTTCGCAAACCAGTTTAAAGAGTCAAATGGTTTTGAAAAGGATTTTCCAATGGTGACTTGGCACACCAGATTATGCCAAGTGGTGACTCTGATTTCAAATGTAAAAACAATCCTTCTTCGAAATAAATCATTTTCTTTTATCACTTAATAATAAAAACCCTTTCAAAACTTAAAATCGAATCTTTTTTGGGGTTAAAAAAAGGGGTGTGACAGCTCTGGCGACTTTTCTGGGGAGCATTTCAGAATTCGAGCTTATTTTTGGAGTCGTATCAGCTTTGTTTGGCATTATGGGTGTATAAACATTATTTGTGATTATTTTTTGTGTTATTGTTATCACTGTTGTGCGTTTTCGTGCTCTTTGTGTACAATATTTATCCTATGTGTTACCGGTTTTATATCTGGCATCATGTGTCTACCCCCAGGCCTTCTTTCTGCAACAAGTCTGTAGTACACATGTTGTACATGGCCTCTAGTTGAGGCACCCTTATTTTAAGGAGGAGCTATCGGTGTTATAAAGTAGGTGGAAAGCAAAGCAGCCACTATCGACCATACGCTCCCCCGAACAGCCTTGTTAGTGAACCACAACGTAGGTCAGCCTTTAGGTCATGCTTATGTGCATCATACTGAGACCTAGCGGGACCCACAGGGCCCTTTGTAGGAGACTCACCTCTAAGGCATCCCTATGTGCTAACTGTTGCATCTTTAAGGGTAACGTGGTCATTTGACGGACTAATTTGAAAAAAAAAACATTTGTTATGAGTAAGGTGCGTAGGCAAAAAAGAAAAAGAAAAAAATAAGAGAAAAAATATAGAAAAAAAGTGAGTCGAAAAGAATGAATCAAAAGGAGTGTCGTAGTTTATTTTAGAGTTCTTTATGACTTTTGTTCTTCACGATCCAAAAACTCAAAATGATTTTTTTACGTTTTGCATTTTTCTTCTCAAAGTACCGCGAGTTCAAAAAAGAATAAAAGAGGGTTTTTTTTGCCTTTTCTACTTATTTGTCAAAAGCAAAAATACCAAAAAGATTTTTCTTCATAATTGGTGGTGTCAGTCTTAGTTGAAGTGTCTAGTTGAAAATCCAAAAAGTTTTTATTCATTTTTTTTGGTTGTGTCTCTTGAGTTAGGGTCAATTTATTAGTTAATCGATAATTGTCTAATCTGGATGAACTACGTATACCTGATTCCCTTTCCACGGGTTGGGATACGTAGGCAACCCTCGGTGGGTCCGGTAATCTTTGTGTTGGCCTTTGTCTTATTATTAGCCTAGGTCTCTCGCCCCATAATCTAGATTTGTTAGCCAAGTAGACTGATTTTGCTCAGTACTTCTGTTCGGCAAATGGGAGTCATGAAGTGGTCTGTCCTATCGACATATGTTTGCATCAAAAATCCCAAGGGTTGGGAATCTTCTACTCCTGTCGAATTTTTGAGATAACGTCTTATGTGTTATTATAGGATGTCCACCAAGTCTAGAGTCCTGATGGTTGTCAAGGTGCCCAAAAAGTTAATCAAGTGGTGGGAAATGTTTAACTATGTTTATCAGCAGAAACTGATTAAAATATTAGGTGATCTTACGAAACTTCTTCATGTTACCCCTCGTCCCGATTTAATAGAGGCTTTGTTGACCTTTTAGGATCCAAGTAGTTTGGTGTTCAGGTTTAGGGAATGTGAAATGACTCCTACTTTGGCAAAAATATCCGGTTTGTTGCATTTGCCCTATATCGAGAAGGATATAATTCGAGCACGAAATCATACTGGTGTGAGGTTTTTGCAATCTTGTGGTTTAAAAAGTAAGGGTATGAATTTGGGTTGTTTAAGTGATTCGTGGATTTCCTTAGATTTTTTGTTCGCTAGATTCAGGCCCTCGGAAGGTTTTGATTGCTTTTGAGATGAATTTCATATAACTAAGGAAAAGTGGGAGAGAAAGCGTCTTGAAGTGTTCACCCTCGCTTTGTTAGGTACTTTAGTGTTTCCGCTAGAAGAAAGATGTATTAATACACGTTTGCAATCTGTGGTGATGGCTCTATTTCATAAAGATCAAAATGACAAGGGCATTAATCAAAAGGGCAGGTTCACTCTCATACCCATGATCTTAACAGAAATATATAAGGCTTTAATCGAAGTGAAGGGGGGGTTGAGATTTTTTTAGGGTAGTAACCTGATATTGTAGTTATGGATGATGGAGCATTTGCATGCGCCTTCTTTAGTTAGACCAGACATGGTTGATCATTGTATTCCCAATCGAGTAAAAGCCATGGACCTCACGTTGCGTTTGGATAAATTCTCGCCACCCGTGGGAGTCGACGCTTGGATTGAATTTCTTGAGTCAAGAACCGGGGATAACATTTTGTGGACTTGTCTGTGGCTTCGACCAAAGTTAATTTTGTTTGGTTGTCAAATGCAGCTCCTTCTAGTTATGTTAGGGCTTAATTGCACAAGACCATACAGTCCTTCTAGGGTAATGGGCCAGTTGGGTAGGCCGCAGGACGTGCCACCAGTAGTGGATCTTCTAAAGGATTTTGAGTACTTCGAAGACCAAGCCTTATGTTAAAGCAAATACGAGCAGTTCTGGAAACATGCAACAAAGCTAGGTGTGGACACTCTCAAAGAAAGTTTGGATAATTCGGGGTACACTCAGGGATATTGGGTCTGGCTTCAATCCATCCTTCGGGGTATCATTCAACCCTTACCAGCACAGCTTAGAGAGTGAATACAGGAAGAATGCATAGTTGACGATCATCAGGATGAAAGTGTGGGGTCCAAAGTGGAGACACTAAGAGTTCAGTTAGCAAATTTATTCAAGAAGGTAGAAAGGTGTCAGAATATCTTTCCAAGTACACTCCTCATGAGGCAGGAATACGGGCCCGAAGCTTCTTCCCTAATATCAGGGTGTCTTTATAGGATATGCTACAAAGTTTGAATGGGAGAAAGAGAACTTCACAGGCAGGTCCATCTCAGCCATGGTCCTCATGCAGAGCACCAGTCTGAAAGAGCATTTCTTTTCTTTATTCAGTTTGAGTCTTTTATGTTTCTGTCATTGTAGGGTGGTGTCTGCTTTAAGTTGGAGTCAAGTTGTTTTATGTATTAGGGTCTTTATCAGTAATTTTACGTACATCATCTTAGGGGGTCTAGAATGTTATTTGGTATTTGTTGTTTAGTTTTTAAAGCAGTCCTAAATTCGTTGCATGTTTTGTTTCTTTCTTTCATCAAAATGTTATGAGGTTACGTCTTTCTTTTTTTGTTTGTTTTCGTTTTCACGGAAAAAAAAACTTCAATTATGTGATATTTATGCATAATCTTCCCGAACTACACAAGATCTGATTTATGTACAACATGATACGTAGGTAACCTGCTTTTGAGTTCGATCTAATCATTTTGTTTCGTTGTTTTTCATTTTTTAAAAAAAAAAAAGCAAAAGCCATAAAGAATGATAAAATGAAGGTAGATAGCGAGAGAAGAAAAAAAAGAAAGGATGATGAGACAAGAAAGGAAAAGAACAGAGATTGATACGAAAAAAAAAGAAAAAAATAGAGAGGGAAAGAAAAAAATAATAAAAAAATAATAATAATAATAATAGGTGTAGATAAAAATAAGTGTAGATAAAAATCGGGATGATGTTAAAATAACCTCGCTACCCTCAAAAGATGGTAGAAATGAACATGAATTTAGGACAATTTTACCAATGTGATTCCCATGCTTGTTGTGTGCCCTAATCCTAACGGATGTCGTCTTTGATGAGCATGTTCTTTCAGATAACAGTGGTAGGTTTGCAGCACTCTGGATAGTCACCCATACTTCACTAGATCCAAAGCAAAGCTCGCCATGGCTAGCAGGGAGATTGAAAATTCGCTCATTGACCTGGATCAGGATCACAGGGAAAAAAGTTCAGAACACAATGATGAGGTAGTAAGGCTCAGGCAACAACTGATAGATTTGCACCGAGCATAGCCCAGCGGAATGCCTCCTCCTCCGCTTCCTAAAGCTCTTGGGAATATCTCTAATTGCCCACCGCTCTCTCAGGTATAATTCTCTGCTCCTACTGAGTTGCCTGAGCACGCGCCAGGATTTACTCCGCGATATTATTATCCTAGCAGTCCTGGTGTGCCCTTGGTAGCTCCCCAATCAAGACCCGCTGCTTATCCGGCGCCACCGATCACACTGGTATTTGTGGCTCCGCCACCACCTGAAGCTCCCATATATATTGTGCATCCCACAATGGGGCTTCCTAGGTCTGCCAGTGAGCCAGTATTGAAGGTTCCAGATAGTCAGTATTATGCCCCGGAGCCTATTTTGAGAATGAATGAACCGTATGGGTACACTCAGCCACCTGCATTTCCATTTGATATGGAGAAACCTGTCGTAATAGAGAAACAGGAAATCATAGCACGGAAGTTGAAAAGTTTAGAACAGGCTATGAGGAATTTGTAGGGAATCGGAGATTATAGGAGTGTTTCCTATAAAGATCTTTGCATGTTCCCAGATATCAACCTTCCTTTCGGTTTTAAAATGCCCAAGTTCGAGAAGTATGCAGAGCACGGTGATCCCATGGCATACTTGAGATGTTATTGCAACCAGTTTACGGCTGCAGGAGGAAGGGAAGAGCTGCACATGGCCTTCTTTGGCGAGAGTCTTTTTGATCTGACTTCAGAATAGTTTATCAATCAAGATGTCGACAAGTGAAACAGCTAGGATGACTTAGCTTCTAAGTTTGTTCAACATTTTCAGTATAATATCGACCTCATTCTGGATGAAAAATCCTTGGTCAACATGAAGAAGAAAAGCACTGAAGGTTTTAGGGAATACGCAATAAGGTGGCATGAACAGGCCGCCAGGGTAAAGCCTCCAATGAAAGAAAGTAGGTTTTCATTCAAGCACAGGATGAGACCTATTTTCAATATTTACTTCCGGTAATAGGAAAGTCTTTTATTGAAGTCCTCAAAATGAGGAAGATGATAGAGAACAGAATCAAGACCGGCCGAATAGTGAGTTTTGCCGTATTAAAAGCCACCACACAAGAAATTCAAGGTGGATCTGGCGTATTCAGAGGTAAAAAAAAAGAAAGAGGACGTGGCGACTATCGTAGCTGGAACCCATTCCTGTCCTAAAAGACCACCTCGCCCCTATCCCCAATCCCAAGCCCAAGTCTACGCCCAAGCTCCATATATTCCTCCCCACCATTACTAACCTCCACAAAATCCTTTATATTCCATTCCACCACCCCCGTACCCAGTATATAGCGCACAACCATATGCTTAAACCCCTTCTTACCTGCAGTGGCGTGCGCAAGCTCCACAAAATCTCCCATTCGCTCCACTGAATTACCAAAACCCCTTAAGACCCGATTTTTAACCTAGTCCCGAGTATAAGAAAGAGAAGGAGGTCAAAAATCAATTCACACCTCTTGGGGAGTCATATGCTAGCCTGTTTAATAGGTTGGGATAGTTGAAGGTCTTAATCCCAATTCAAGGAAGGCTTTCAAACCCACCGCCAAGGAATTTCGATTATTTTTTAAGGTGTACATATTGCTCTGACATGCCAGGCCATGATATCGAGAAATGCTGGCATTTAAAGAGAGCTGTCCAAGATTTAATTGACACAAATCAGATGCTGGTCCAGGCCCCGGAGGGTCCAAACATTAACCAAAATCCACTGCCAACCCATGCTGAAACCAATATGTTAGAATTATATATGATGGGAAAGAGTCTTCAAGGTGTTATACACCTATTGTCAAGATACAGACCATTGAGGATAAATCGATGAATGTAGCAGAGTCTTTGAAAGCAATGTCATTGAGCCAGGAAGGAATGAGAGAAGATAAAGCCCAAAAAGCACAAAGAAACTCCTAATCACAGTACAAGGCGCCAGAAGGTATGTTGATTTAAGTCAGGATAAACCTAAGTTGACAGTGGTAGGAGCTCTGAGTTAGCCCACCTTGACAGTGAAAGGAGCACTGACAGCGCCTATTGTCCTTAATCCGGTGACCCAACCTCTGATAGTTGATACAAAAAGGGTTCCCTGGAATTATGGGCGAACTGTGATGACCTATCATAGGAAAAAAGTAGTGGAAGATGTAGATGAGGTAGGGGGTTTGACTAGGTCAGGAAGATGCTTCATTTCTAAAAGTTTAAGAAAGTCCAAGACAATTGTGAATGGACCGTCATCTATCAAAAAGCCTATCACCAAAGAAGAAGACGAAGAATTTTTGAAAAAGATGAAATTGTCAGAGTATTCAATAATAGACCAGTTGAAGAAAACCCCTGCTCAAATTTCCCTCTTATCTTTGTTGTTGCACTCCAAGGAGCATCGTGATATTTTACTGAAGGTATTAAATGAAACATATGTTCCTAGGGAGATTACAATAAATCAGCTTGAGAAAATGATCGAAAAAATCTTTGAGGTCAATCGGATCAGCTTTTCTGACGATGAATTGCCTGTTGAAGGTACAATGCATAACTGGGGCCTTTACATTATAGTGAAGTGTGAAAATTTCTACGTCACTCATGTTATGATTGATGGAGGTTCAGGTGCAAATATATGCCCTATTTCTACTTTGTAAAAGTTGAATATTGGTGCTGACAGGATCAGGCCCAACAATGTATGTGTCAGGGCTTTTGATGGTGCAAAATCAAACTCCATTGGCGAAATAGAACTAATGTTGATTATAGGGCCTGTTGAATTTGCCATAGAGTTCCAAGTATTGAATATAGACTCCTCTTACAATCTGTTTTTGGAAAGGCCGTGGATCTACAAGGACAAGGCGGTTGCATCTATACTGCACCAAATGATTAAGTTTGAGCATGATAGGCATGAAGTGGTTATTCATGGTGAAGGAGATTTTTCCGCCTGCGAATATTCTCCCTTGTCTCTTATTGAAGCAAATAATGTAGATGAGACATTCATCTATCAAATTTTTGATACAGTGCCAGTGAATTGTATCCTTGAATGGCAGGTTATACCGGGACCACAACTGCCTTCCGTTTCTACCATGATGGTGAGTGAACTTTGGAAATACGAATTTGAGCTAGGAAAGGGTTTGGAAGCATCTATGCACGGTATAGTTCATCCCATATGTCTGAGTGAGAACGTGGGCATGTTTGGTCTGGGATTTGAGCCTACGGCTGAAGATCTGAGAAAGCCGGGGAAAGGAAAAAGGAAACATGGCCACTCCCTCATCCAATGTCACTACTCAGTGAATTATTTTTTAAGAGCGGTGTCACGAAGCATGTGGAATTTAAAGTTGAATTGGTTGATAACTGCCAGAACTTTTTCATTGAAGTTGATATGGTCGAAGCAGGAGAAGGCACCAGTATGGCAGACGTGCAATTCATAGGTCCAGTCGTCCGACTCAATAATTGGGAAGTCACTCCTCTCTCCATCAGGAGGGAGTTTTGGTAGTTTATTTTGTTTTTCTTTCTATTTATCCGAGTTATTTTAGGGTTGTAATTTGAATTTCAGTTTGTTTATGTTATGTTGGAATCTATGCTTAAACCCTTCTATCTTTTTATTTAATGAAATGCAATGTCCCTTTTTAATTCGGGTCTAATATATTTTTTGTTTTTCTTTTTTTTATATACAGTTCTCCTTATGTTGATTCTAATGACATGACATTCATGCGGAATTTTCAGTCTGACCTTAAAATCCAAACTAATCCAGATGTAATAAAGCAGGATGGGGAATATGATAAAGAAGAAGCACTAGAAGAAATAAGCAAAGAGTTGGAACAGTTTGAAGACAAACCGAATCCTAATTTGAATGAGACTGAGCCAATAAATCTAGGGGATCAAGAAGATGTTAGGGAAACTAAAATCAGTGTACATGCTTTGCCACAGCTAAAAGATGGAATGATTCAAGCATTAATTGATTATAAGAATATTTTTGCATGGTCTTATGATGATATGCCTGGTTTAAGCACTGATCCCTCCTGTCAAACAGAAGTTGAAGAAGTTTAAAACTGATGTAACTATTAAAATCAAAGAGAAAATCATGAAATAACTTGAAGCCAAAGTAATTTGAGTGGCTCGTTATCCCATGTGGTTATCCAATGTTGTTCCCGTACCAAAAAAAGATGGCAAAATTCGAGTGTGTGTTGATTACCGTGATTTGAATAGAGCAAGTCCAAAAGATGATTTTCCACTACCCAACATCCATATTTTCTTAGACAACTATGCTAAACACGAGGTTTCCTCTTTTGTGGATTGCTATGCCGGATATCACCAGATCATTATGGATGATGAAGACGCGGAGAAGACATCTTTTATCATACCATGGGGGACGTATTGTTATCGAGTGATGCCGTTCGGTTTGAAGAATGCTGGAGCAACATACATGAGAGCCATGACCACTATGTTTCATGATATAATGCATAGGGAGATTGAGGTCTACGTAGATGATGTGATTATTAAGTCAAAAAGTTGGGCCGACCATGTTAAAGATTTAAGAAAGTTCTTTGAAAGGCTTCGCAGGAATAATCTCAAGCTCAACCCAGAAAAATATGTATTTGGAGTTCCGTTTGGAAAGCTATTGGGGTTTGTAGTCAGTCGTCGGGGGATTGAATTGGATCCCTCAAAAATCAAAGTCATTCAGGATTTGCCCCCGCCCAAGAATTAGACGGAGGTGATGAGTTTGCTTGGTAGACTGAACTATATTTGTAGTTTTATTGCTCAACTCACAGCCACTTGTGAGGCCATATTCAAGTTGCTGAAAAAGAGTGTTGCGGTAAAATGGACTGAAGAATGTCAGGAAGCATTCGATCGAATCAAAAGATATTTGTCAAATCCGCCCATGCTGGTACCCCCAAAACTTGGTAGGCCTTTGATCTTATATTTATCAGTCATGGATAATTCTTTCAGTTGTGTCCTGGGTCAACATGATGTCACAAGCAAAAAGGAGCAAGCTATTTATTATCTTATCAAGAAGTTCACCGCATATGAGGCCAGGTATACTCTTCTTGAAAGGATGTGTTGTGCCCTAACTTGGGTAGCATAGAATTTGAAGTATTATCTCTCATCCTATACTACTTATCTCATCTTCCGCATGGATCCTTTGAAGTATATCTTTCAGAAGCCTATGCTGACAGGTTGATTGGCAAAGTGGCAAATATTGCTTACCGAGTTTGACATGGTATCTATGAATCGAACCGCCATGAAAGCCCAAGACTTGGCAGATCATTTTGCTGAGAATCTCATTGATGAAGAGTATGAGCCATTAAAGACATATTTTCCTGACGAAGAAGTGTCGTGTGTCGATGAAGTTGTTATAGATGCTGATCCAGGTTGGAAGATTTCTTCGACAGAGCTGTCAATATAAAAGGAGTTGGAATAGGTGTGGTTCTTATCTCTGAATTGGGACAATATTTTTCGGTAACAGCACAACTTCGATTCTACTGTACTAACAATATGGCAGAGTATGAAGCCTGCATTCTTGGTTTGAGGTTAGCTGTTGATATGGGAGTCCAAGAATTATTAGTGTTGGGGGATTCAAATTAGCTTGTTCATCAAATTCAAGGCGATTGGGAGACACGAGATTTGAAGCTCATCCCGTATCGACAATGCTTGCAGGAGCTATGTCAACATTTTGTGTTAGTAAAATTTAGGCATATTCCAAGGATTCATAATGAAATTACTGATGCTTTAGCCACTCTGTCTTCAATGCTCCAACACCCTGATAAAGCCTACATCGATCCTGTGCATATTTAGAGTCGTGATCAGCATGCTTACTGTAATGCGGTTGAAGAAAAGCTCGATGGAGAACCCTGGTTCTTGGATATCAAGCGATACATTCAGTAAGGAGAATACCCAGCATATACCACCAACGATCAAAAGAGGACTATTAGGCATTTAGCTAGTGGATTTTTCTTAAGTGGGGGAATCTTATATAAGAGAACCCCAGATCTGGGAATTTTGAGGTGTGTAGATATAAGAGAAGCCTCGGCAATCATGGTTGAAATACACTCTGGAGTATGCGGGTCGCATATGAATGGTCATGTCTTGTCAAAGAAGATTCTTCGAGCAGGTTATTACTGGCTTACTATGGAGAGGGATTATATTCAATTTGTTCGAAAGTGTCATCAATGTCAGGTGCACGGTGATCTGATACGTTATCCTCCTATTGAGCTGCATGCAATGGCCGCTCCATGGACGTTCATGGCTTGGGGAATGGATGTGATTGGATCGATTGAGCTGAAGGAATCAAATAGACATAGATTTATTTTGGTAGCCATTGACTACTTCACAAAGTGGGTAGAATTAGTAACTTTCAAGTCAGTAACAAAGAAGGCTGTGGTAGATTTTGTTCATACCAATATCATTTGTACATTTGGAATTCCAAGGATGATCATTACAGACAATGTTGCCAACCTCAATAGTCATTTAATGCAAGAAGTGTGTCAACAGTTTAAGATCGCACATCGAAATTCTACTCCATATTGCCCAAAGGCTAATGGTGCTGTAGAAGCCGTCAATAAAAATATAAAAAAGATACTTCGAAAAATAGTACAAGGGTCTAGACAGTGGCATGAAAAGTTGTCATTTGCATTGCTAGGTTATCGCACCACTGTTCGCACTTCAACAGGGGCAACTCCATATTTATTGGTGTATAGTACAGAAGCAGTCATCCCTGCAGAAGTTGAAATTCTCTCTCTTCGAGTCATTGTAGAAGCAAAGATTGATGATGACGAATGGGTCAAAACCCGAATGGAACATTTGAGTTTGATTGAGAAAAAAAGGCTAACGTTTGTGTATCATGGCCAGTTATATCAGAGGAGGATAGCTCAAGTGTATAACAAAAAGGTTTGTCCCAAGAATTTTGAAGTTGGTCAATTGGTATTGAGACGTATCCTTCCTCACCAGGTTGAAGCGAAAGGCAAGTTCTCCCCTAACTGGCAAGGTCCCTTTATTGTGAAGAAAAAGTTGCCCAATGGAGCCTTATATTTGACAGATATTGAAGGTAAAATGGCAGAAATGAATATCAATGCTGATGCGGTCAAAAGATATTATGTATGATATTTTATCCTTTGTTGATTTTATTACATGTTTAGTACTTGTATTTTTTTAAGATGGATATGATCAAGGATTTTATTCTTCTATCCAAACATTGTGTCATCCTTTGTTTACCCGTTTGAGCTTTGTTTTATTCTTTTTTTCATATGCCTCTTTTGGAATCAAAATAGAGTCAAAGATAAATGTCAAGAAAATAAAAATAAAAGAAAGAGTTCAAAAAAAATCAAATCAAAACAAAGAACAAGCTCTTGGAACTACGTGCGACCTGATTCTCCTTTCTCGGGAGTGAGATACGTAGGTTGCCCTATTTCGGGCTCGGTCCAACCAAATAAAGATTTAAGATTCACCCAGTAAACAAAACTGGGGCATGAGTTAATGTGTTGTTTGAGTCGATTCCAAAAGTTGTAAGTCCCACCCCCACTTCAAGTGTCGTTTGAACCCCTTGCCATCATTTTCTAACCTTATCCAAAAGCCAAGTTACAACCAAAGAAAGTCCTTCAGATCAATTTTTGATAATGTTAAGGCTAAGCATGCAATAGATATGATGATACATTGTAAGGTACCACTTATCTCCCTCAGCATAAGAAATCAGGAAAGAAATACAAAAATGAGAGTCTTATTGGTGAAAACCCCCGTGGGCATCATAAGGCGATGGTGAGTTGAGAGAAATGAAAATGAGAGAGTATTATTGGTGAAAACCCTCGCAGGCACCATAAGGTGATGGTGAGTGGAGAGAAATAAAAATTAGAGAGTCTTATTAGTAAAAACCCTCACGGGCACCGCAAGGCGATGGCGAGTTCAAGAGAAAAGTGAAAAGTGAAGAGAAAGAGATTCGTTAGAGAAAGTCTTTTAAGATGTCGTCAATTGAATGTGATGTATGATTCCAATAGATTTAAAGAAGCGGCTCAGCGGCAAAGACACGAACTCAACAACAAATGGGGTGTTTGGATAGGAAGATCAAGCAGCTTAATCCAAAATGCATGTCATACTCATTGGAGTTGTTTGTCGTATTTAGATAAGTTTTCTTTTGAATATGGGACATTTCCCTTTTCTTTCATTTACATATTCATGCTTTTTGTCTTTTTATGTCATTTATCAAAATAAAAGTCGCCATCATTTCTGTATATTTTAAGTCCAGTCTGTGTCAAAACAAGCGAGAAAGGATTTCAAAATTTACTACCAGTCTTTCCAATTATATGAGGAAAAGCCAAGGACCATAATATGAAAGAAATATGATCGTAATTCAACACGAAGCAAAGGAAGTCTATCAATCGACAGGCTGTTAGATTTGTGGAAGCATTCAGATTTGGGAAAAGGGTGCACCTCATAGGCATGGTAAAATGGAAATCCATTGTTCGAGTCAGAACTCATTTCCCTCAATCTGGATTCGGGTCAATGATGTGGCAAGACAGGGAAAGTGTCAGAGATTTGGAACAAATATGAAAGGAACGAGTGCTAGGGCAGATACCTGAGAAGCCAAGAGCTTCAAGCCACCACTAAGTTTTTAACTGATAAATTTTCTCTGTTGAAATAGGGGCAAACTCGCTTCACTTAATTTAGCTACAATTGGAAATGCACATCCATGGAATTTTACTTTATGTTCAGGACCCTCCTAAAAAATGGGATCTTACTTTATGTTCAGGACCCTCCTAAAAAATGGGATTTTTACTTTATGTTTAGGACCCTCCTGGAAAATGAGAATTTTACCTTCTGTTCAGGACCCTCCTGGAAAATGAGATTTTACTGTTTCTTTAGGACCCTCCTGAAAAATGGGATTTTACTTTCTGTTCAGGACCCTTCTGAAAAAAATGAGACTTTACTTTCTATTCAGGACCCTCCTAAAAAATGGAATTTTACTTTATGTTCAGGAC
>NC_061113.1:51262661-51277950 GCF_002878395.1 Capsicum annuum | reverse complement strand
TTTGTTCAAGACCCTCCTGAAAAATGGGATTTTACTTTCTATTCAGGACCCTCCTAAAAAATGGGACTTTACTTTCTGTTTAGGACCCTCCTGAAAAATGGAATTTTACTTTCTGTTCAGGACCCTCCTGAAGAATGGGATTTACTTTCAGTTCAGGACCCTCCTGAAAAATGGGATTTTACTTCATGTTCAGGACCCTCCTGAAAATAGAACTTTACCTTTTGTTCAGGACCCTCCTGAAAAATGGGATTCTACTTTATGTTCAGGACCCTCCTGAAAAATGGGATTCTACTTTATGCTCAGGACCCTCCTGAAAAATGATATTTTACTTTATGTTCAGGACCCTCCTGAAAAATGGGATTTTACTTTCTGTTCAGGATCCTTCTGAAGAATGGGAATTTACTTTCAGTTCAGGACCCTCCTGAAAAATAGAATTTTACTTCCTGTTCAGGACCCTCCTGAAAAATGGGACTTTACCTTTTGTTCAGGACCCTCCTGAAAAATGGGATTCTACTTTATGTTCAGGGCCCTTCTGAAGAATGGGAATTTGCTGTCAGTTCAGGACCCTCCTCAAAAATGGGACTTTACTTTCTCTTCAGGACCCTTCTGAAAAATGGGACTTTACCTTCTTTCAGGACCCTTCTGAAAAATAGGATTTTACTTTATGTTCAGGACCCTCCTGAAAAATGGGACTTTACCTTCTGTTCAGGACCCTCCTGAAGAATGGGACTTTACTTTCTGTTCAGGACCCTCCTGAAAAATGGGATTTTACTGTTTGTTCAGGACCCTCCTGATAAATGAGATTTTTACTTTCTATTCAGGACCCTCATGAAGAATGAGAATTTATTTTCAGTGCAGGACCCTTCTGAAAAATGGGACTTTACTTTCTATTCAGGACCCTCTTGGAAAATGGGACAACGCTTTCAAAAATGAAATACTACTTTACTATAATTTTTGTTTGGGATAATTTTCATTCTAGTTTTAATTTTGGGTTTCAGGGACCTTCCTGAAGAATAGGGTGATGAAATAGCAAGTCAGGAGCCCACCTGGAGAACAGGGTAAAGAAATTGAAAGGCAAGCAACAAGTTGAAGAAATTGCAAGTCAGGAGCCCGCCTAAAGAATAGGGTGATGAAACTGGAGTCAAGAGCCAACAGAAGCTGTATAGATAGAATTTTGTAATTTCATTTATGTTTTAACTTGTAATTTTCATTTTTGATGTAATGATAGAGCTGTGGACCGAAACCTCGGTGAAACCTCATCGACTCTCCAACTCAGTATAGTCCACTTCTCTTCGAACCCTTTGAGATACTTGTGATTTCCTCATGACTTGGGTAGTTAGGGTGTCCGACAGGAGTCGATTGTCCTTCTTTCTTTTACTCCTATCTTTGAATAATGATCAGGACAAAATTTGGTCTCGTTATTTACTTCTTTGTCTGAAAACACTGTGTGTTTACATTCAAAGGGGGCATGATGTAGACACGTAATTTTGTCCCTCCAAAAGATTAATTTACCCAATGTTACCTTATCCTACCGTGCACCCTCATCCATGTTATTATACCCTCACAAAATACAAAAAAAATAACAAACCTTGTCTTATCCTAATATTCTAACAACCCACCCAACTAAAAATTGACAACACATCCTAACCCCTACCCCTCCTACCCCTACCCCACATAACCACCCCTCCCCCACATTTCTTTAACACAAAGAAAAGAGGATATAGACTCCATTTTTTCTATTTTTTAGAGGGAGATTAACAAAAAAAGGAGGGGGCTTGGTCATCATCATTCTCTGATCTCTTGGAAAAGAGGACAACTAGTCCTTTTATTTTTCCATCATCACCCTCACCATAGATACAGAGGCATCTCTCTTACATCGAGCATCGCACATACACGAGAGTTGGTTTTGGAGACAAATTTTGATTTTTATCCTTTCTTTTCTTGGCTGTTTTTGGGCACACCACGATTCACACACACATAGAGGACATTAAGGTGAGAAAGAAGAGAGCTGCGAAGTGAGAGAGAGACTCGCGACACAAAGGAGAAATTGAAGAAGAGAGAGTCACAAATAGAGTTAGAGAGTGAGACGAGAGAGGCGGAAGAAAATCAGCAAGAATCAGATGGGTCAAGTTTTTTTTTCTGATGACCTATTTTCTGAAGCCGTCCGTTCCTAAATAGTTCAGGTGACTCTAGCTAAAAAGCATCAAAAATCGCCGAAGATCTGACTAGCTGGTCAATTTTCGCCCATCGTTGCTCTCACCAGAATCTCTTTGCTTCGTTAGATTTCGGTCAGATTCAGGTACTAGGTTTGAGATTCCACCAGAAAGGTCAAGTGCACCGGATTTAGATTTGTTTCTGTCCATTTATGCTAGTCTGAGCTAATCAAAGCTCGAGCTATATTATTCTTGTGAGTCCGTCACATATCGGGGTTTGGGTTCTTCTAAGCTTTGTCTTTCATCGCCATATCGGGTTTTAGGGATTCATTGTTGGTTCTGTTTGTCTTGACCTGTTTGTGGCCACTAATCTTGGGTTTCAATTTTCGACGCCGAGTTTGGATTCGGGGAGATTCGCGTTTGAGGTTCTCCGTTCGAGTATTTTGGTCTTCGAATATCTTTATTATCATACAAGAACGTTCTATCGAGGTTCAATTCTATTTCTTCTCTTCTATATTTTGTTATTTATCGTGTTCTATGCTTTGAATTGAATCCAGTGTGTTGGTTGATCCGTGCTGATGTGAATCGTTGTTTGTTTTGATTCGGTGTTTGATTTCTTTGATTATGGATTGATTATAAGGTGTGTCATGAAATGATAGCTCGTTTGAGAATTAAGATTGATTGTTGTGGGGCGGAAGTTAAAAGTTGATAAAAAAATGATTTTGTTGATTTGATTCATTGATATCGAGCTTGATAGTATCCTGATAGGTAGAATTGGATAGGCAAAAATATTTAGTGCGGGTAGGCAAAAGTTAGGAGTGAGGTGTTGATTCAATGCAGTGAATGTTGAAATGTATGTTGAATGGTTTTGTTTTATCACTTTTGGATCAATTGTACTATTTGGCCGGGGAATGCCCCGACGTATATGTATATCTTTATTCACCGGGGAATGCCCTGAGGTATTTTGTACTCGAAGGATGTTCGTGATGAAGGCCCGAGGCGTCGGGTAAAGCACGGGAGCGTAGTTAGTATTAGTGTAGGTTAGATAGGATTTATTTTTGCATTTTTATTTTTGGACTGTATAAATTGGACTGGACACTGTACTATTAATTCTTTTTTGTTTTGTTTGTTTGTTTGATTGTTTTACGTGTTTTGTGTGGGTTGTACATTCATAGTGTCAAAATTAGCTGATACGCTCTACGAAGCGACCGTGGTCGAACTACGAGATCGAGAGGTTCCTAACACCTTCCCCTCGGTCAACAGAATTCCTTAGTTGGAATCTCTGTTCGCAAACCAGTTTAAAGAGTCAAATGGTTTTGAAAAGGATTTTCCAATGGTGACTTGGCACACCAGATTATGCCAAGTGGCGACTCTGATTTCAAATGTAAGAACAATCCTTCTTCGAAACAAATCGTTTTCTTTTGTCACTTAATAATAAAAACCCTTTCGAAACTCAAAACCGAATCTTTTTTGGGGTTAGAAAAAGGGGTGCAACACAAACGACTTCTAAAAGCTAAAAATTTCAGCAACGTGGAAAGTAAAGAATTTTGGAGAGAAAGCAATACCTGTGGAAGTGATGAATTCTGAAGGGAAAGCAGTATCTCAGCATGTATCAAGAGATCATACACCTCATTTGCAGCTTTTCGGTTATTTTTAGCTACTAATATGAGACTTTGTTGTGCACTTATGAGATAATATAAGAGGCCACTAATTGAGATAATTTAATTTGGTCAAGTTTTATGTCGACCTACAAATATACTGATCCATACATAGGTTTTAAAAGAAGACGAAATGATCACCTAAAATTATACAAAAAGAAGATCTCGAAAGACCTTTAATTTTCTAAAATCAATACAGACTTGGCCAAAGATAGGCGATACATATTAATTAAAGTACACGGTTACATTTATTACTTACTTACGTATATTATATTTAGAACCCAGTAACTCAACTACATACCTTCAAAATCGATACAAACCAATGCACCAGGAATAGGTTCAATGGCAAACCACTGTCCATCCTTCTGACGCCTCACATATAATCCTACCAATTCTTGTAGAAGCATATTGATAACTCTACCATCATTATGTTCCACTGCTCCAGCAGTCACAGTTGAGTCAGGACATTTTGGGTAAAGGTTAATAGTTATATACTGAATATGGCTAAGTTCATTAGCAAAATGGTCTTTTTTCAAGTCCCAATCATTCACACATTAGCTCTAGAACTCTCAAGCCTGCTTTCCTCACCCCCTCAGTGTATTTATCAATCACTCCCCTGCAAACAGGTAGCAGTAGTTACCTTTTTTTCATCACAAATTCGGATTAGTCAAGTTGCAAAGAGGGTATTAAACACAGGAGGGACAAAAAGATAATACTCTCATCTTTTTAATTTATATATCTGATTTTGACTTGACATAGAATTTAATAGACACTTTTATAGCTGGTCGAGGCTCAAAGTTTCAAAAGTTTGTCACACAAACATTGACATGTATAAGATCATAAAGTTTCCTGGACCCTATTGTTAGCGGGACAAATTATATCAAACAAATTGAAACGGAGTGAGTATCATATTAGAGCTTACCTATATTTTGCTGGCTTTTCGGGCCAAGAACTAATACGATCTTCTTTGATAGGATGAGTACAATGAGCAAAACAACCAAAATCAATAAAGATTGAGTCTTTCTTCCACAAAAACGTAACCAAGATGCCCATAAACAAGAAAACTACCCCATTTCACGGAAATTTGTTAGCACTTCTCTTGGAAGTTTACAGTTAACATAACACGAATTCATTGATATCCAAGAGATTAGTGCATCTCCGGGGAGAAAATCAGAGTGCTAACTGTATGTGATTGCATGTTGGTAAATGTTTTTTGCCTTAACAGTGTCTGCTGATCAGGAAGGACTTCTCTGTTGCAACCAAAAATATGTCGTATTTAATATCAATACGTCAAGGCTACGCATAACCAGCAACAAAGCAACATACATTTATACATTAAGTAAGCAAACTTGTTTCATTGTGAGGTTATATCTCATCGATGGTAACACCTCTCTGTTCAGTTAATTGAGGTTGAGCATTAGGTAGTGGAATAACAAAATCAGTCAAAAAATTCTGGATGTTGGATTGTACGTGTCTTATTCGTTGGTGTAGCAGAAGAGCCTCTTTTTTTTAGGTGGTAGTTGTCTGTATAGGTCGCGCTGTCTTTTTTTTATAGCTCAGGCTCCCTCTATTGCAGATTTTTGGCCTTTTTTATGCGAAGAAGAAGCTGCAGAGATGGTCTTTTTACGCGTTGGTATACTGCAAGACAATAGGAATTGACCGACAACCTGTCCAGTTGGAGTGAATTACTATACTATATTTTTGGCGTTTTTCATAAAGAGCTTTACTCAATTATATTTGTAACTGGGTATGTTAATGACCATCAAAATACTCCAATTAGCTGAGAAAAATGAGGAAACTACAGCCTAAACTTGGAATCCAAACAAGCAGCTTCAATGGAGAATTCTCACAAACAGATAAAGAGCAAAAGTTGCGTCAAATCAATAAACCAAAGAATTAAAGAATAAATCCAAAAAGACAACCTCACAATTTATTTCCCCCAAATTATTTAGACATTCAAATAATAAAATCACAAATACAAGTAAAATAAACCCCATGATTTGAAAGACAAACCGAGAAAATAAAGAATGACCCACCAATTTTTCACCCGCAATTTGCAGGAAAAACCAAGCATTTCACTGAATAAGCTCAAATTCAAATTAAAGAAATCATAAATAAACACAGAGTGAGAAGATATAAACCTGAAACCAGAAAGTAATTCTTGAGAAAATGTCAATATGCTTGCTAAGGGCGAAGAACAATCGAGAGAATGAATGTAGAAACAACTGTTGATATACAATGGATACACGCGTATTAATACGAACAAGCCAGCAACAATAAGGCACTGAAATTACCCTAATGTCCCTCAGGTGAAGCATTGAAATAACCGAATAGCCCTGTGAGGAAGCACACATGACGAACGTCTCCTGTGTGATTCACTCACACTTATATATAGTACTAGATGGAAGAATTCGCGCCAGTGGGGGCCCAATAATCCAAGTAAAAAACATACATTGTTTTTGTGAAAAATATTGAGAACGTTCTAATATTGCACAATTAGCACATATGAGTTTATAATAAGTGTTATAACCATGCTAAACGGAACTCCGCAGGTAACATAACTATTAAGAATCTTGAGTTTACTTCCACCTTTAGAAGTCATGCTGCTGCAGGCAAAAGAAATGACAGAAGCGAAGAAGTCATAAACTTATTACCGAAAAGTAAAATATGAAGAAAAAGATGTTGATGACTAACCTGTATATATAATCTAAATTTTCTTTTTCAACGGCAAGATCTACATTTTTTTGGTTTGACAATATAATAACTGTCCTAAATATCCTACCATAAAGCTGTAACGCCCCGAAAAACGGGTCCCGGAGCGTCACACGATGCTTGAGGCTATGAGTAGCCCCAAACTAACCCCATAAGCTATTTTCATTCAGTTCAACACAAATCAACGGGGTCTCCATAAATAACCCTCAAGTATCAACAGAGTAATCATCATCTAAGAATAAAAGAATTTTAGAAAGATAACAAAATACGACTTATTAGTCAACTCCCAACATCTATACTAGTCTATCAAGCCTCTAAGAAAATCAATAAAACCAGCGAGACATTGAGACATACCCCAACCGACTCATACTCAATTATCCAATGTAAACAATTCTGTGAAACCAACATCAGACATCACGTCCTCGGAACATGAGGACTCACCACAATAGAGGATGTAGAACAGCATGCCCGAAGAATCATTGTCGAACCTGGAACTGAGCACCTGAACCTACATTTTGAGAAAATGTAGCCCACATCCAAAGATGTGGGTCAGTACCATAGAAAAGAACCGAGTATATGGGGGTGTATCCAGTTGTATAAACATCATAATCATAAATATTTATAAGAAATATGCAGGATGTATGAAAGACTTACATAGCCCGAAGAAAATCATCATAATCATGAGAGTATGAAATAAGTACAATAACTCATGTGAGTCATCATATAATATGTCAATCACTTTCAGTTCATCAAGAATATCAATTCTCATAATGTAAATATCATTTAAATCTTTCGAAAGAATAACTTTCACAATTCCACTTTCAAATCACTTCATCATTCACCATAGACAAAGGAAACACACACACACTGGGAGATTCTATAACCGACATAAACCATATGAGCTACATGAAGTCCAACGTACAACCCACGTTGGGGAGAACCCTCCTATCCTTGCCATTAGAGTAGGACTATCGATATCAAATCCACACAAACTAGTTATCACTATATAAATTAGCTTTAGGCTCACTCTTACGGGGGCACGTAGTTCTAGGGAAGTAAGGTCGCTTTATACCTCCCACTTTGTGCTAAAAATTTCTCCCAGACTTAGCTCAGATCATTTCAAAGACAATCCACAACAAAATAATTTCAGTAATATATAAATAAACATCGGGGGCCATCATGCTTCCCATCTATCAAAATCAACCAAGTTGTGGATTTCTTTCACACTCGAGTTCAAAACAACTCCTTTAAGACCAAAAGGTCAAATCATTCAAAATATCTCAAATATTCAACATCAACGTGCTTATAACACACACTTTCTCACAAAAACATAATTTCCAATGGGGATTCACGACCCAAATATCAAAATCATGATAAATATCGTTCAAGATTCATGCTTTATATCTCCACACATGTAAATTTATCTTTCAAAATCATAAACATCAAGATTTCATAATAATCATCATAAGATATCGGTCCATGCTTCAAATTCATAAAAATCAAATAAAAATCACGCCTTTGTAAAGAAAATTACTTTTAGGCACAAGAACGAAAGAGAGTTCTTGTTGAAAAACCCCACATACCTTGAATGATGAACTTTAGATCGATACTCATTTTTTAGATGTTAATCGTGCCTTTGAATGATGGTTCTTGGAGTTCTTGAACTAGGAACTTGGAATCTTGAATAAATTTGCAGAATTAATGGTGAACTTTGGAGGTTTTTAAAGTTGGATGTAGGAGCTTAGGGTTTTCTTTTTGAGGGAATTTGATGAAATATAATATATAATGCCTCTAATAGGCTTTAATATAGGGTTTGGATGGATTTTTGGTGAGGGTGAATGACCAAAACGTCCCTAAAAATCAAATAATTCTTGAATCTGTTCTTTGGTGGACTGTTTTGATAGTCTGAAGTAGATCAACCATAACGTTTTACTCCGATATCCAAATTGGATGAAACCAATTTCATTAGAAAGAGGACTCTCATATATTTCTATTGATATATAGTATCTCACCTAGATCATTATGTACGAGGAGTTATGATTATTTGAAGTTGACCCAAAAAATCACTTTTGATAGGCTAAAGTAGATCAACCATAACTTTTTGCTCCGATAGACAAATTGGATGAAACCAATTTCATTAGAAAGAGGACTTGCAGAGATTTCCATTGATATATAGTAGATCACCCAGATCATTATGTACAAGGAGTTATGATTCTTTAAAGTTGGAACAAAAATACGCCAGGCTTCAGTACTTTTTCCTGCACGTTTTACTGTTCACTACTATTCACGGTTCGATCAAAATGTTCATAACTCGTCGCTCGGGTGTCCGTTTTGGATGATCCACATATCGTTGGAAAGCTTATTCGATACTCTACGCAATGGTGGGTCATAATCTAAGACATTACACACGGAAAATTTATAATTCATTCTAGAATATAGAACCCAACATGTTTATGCACAAAATTTCAATGAAAAGTTTCCCGGGGTATTACATCATCCCCTCCTTGGAAGCATTCGTCCTAGAATGACGCTAGATATGCCAAGATTAGATAGGGAGTAGAGCATATAGATGAAACCATTCGTTAGACTCATCACCACATCGTTGCTCACTCCGAATGCAACATAGAATGCATAAATTCAAGAAACTACAGCTGAACACATAATAAATGACAACTGAACTGCTGCAACTTTTATCAAAAGTGCATGATTTAGGAAAGAACGGTACCTTTGGCTTGATCGGAGTTCACAGAAAATAGGTGCAGGTAGTTGGATAGCATTTCTGCCTTAGCTTCCCAAGTTGCACCCTCAACAGATTGGTTTTGCCACAACACCTTGACCAAGGGAACTTCTTTGTTCCTTAGTCTTCAGACACTGAAATCAAGAATCTCAATAGGAATCTCATCAAAAGAAATATTTTCTTGAATGTTAGCGCTCACAGAGAAATCCACTACCACAGCATTGCTAATATGCTTTCTAAGCATGGAGACATGGAATATTGGATGAACAGAGGACAACTCGGAAGGAAACTCAACCTCATAAGCTACCTTACTAACACAGCTAAGAATTTTGTAAGGACCAACATAACAGGGACTAAGCTTCCCCTTCTTTCCGAATCTCTTCACCCCGCTCATAGGTGATATTTTCAGATACACTAGGTCACCAACTTTAAACTCAAGGTCTCTCCTTCTAACATTCGCATATGACTTCTGACGACTCTGCGCAGTTTTCGACCTTTCCCTAATCAACTTAACTTTTTCCATAGCCTCAAATACTGAATCAGGACCACTCATAGCCGCTTCACCCACCTCGAACCAACCTATGGGTGATCTACACTTCTTCCCATATAAGGCTTCAAACTGAGCCATTCCAATACTAGAGTGGAAACTGTTATTGTAAGCAAACTCTATCAACGGTAAGTGATCATCCCAACTTCCCTTAAAGTCAAGTGCACAATCTCTCAACATATCCTCTAAGGTCTGGATGGTCCGCTCAGCCTGACCATCGGTCTGCGGATGAAAAGCAGAACTCAAAAGCACTTGGGTACCAAGACCCTTCTGAAAAGATTTCCAAAATTGCGAAGTGAACTAAGTACCCCTTTTCGAAATAATAAACAAGGGAACTCCATGCAGTCTAACTAGCTCTCGGATATACAATCTAGCGTAATCCTCAGCAGTATATGAAGTATGATCAGGAAAGAAATGAGCAGACTTAGTCAACCTAACAACCACAACCCAAATGGAATCATGATGGCGTCGGGAAGGAGGTAAACCAATCACGAAGTCCATATTTATCTCTTTCCACTTCCAGGTGGGAATACTAAACTCTTGCATCATACCACCAGGTCTTTGGTGTTCAACCTTAACCTGTTGGCATGTTGCACACTTAGCTACAAACGCTGCTATATCTTTCTTCATGCCACTCCACCAATAGATTTCCCGCAAGTCTCGGTACATCTTGGTGGCACCAGGATGAATAGAATATCGCGCCCCATGCACTTCAGCCATAATCCTCTATCTCAGATCATCAACATTCGGGACACACAATCTACCCTGCAATCTCAACACACCATCTTCCCCTTAGGAGAAAACCTCTACTTTTTGGTCCTTGACTGACTCCTTCAGTCTGACCAAACTAGCATCTAAGTATTGTTTTTCCTTCACTTCCAAAACTAAGGAGGATTCGGAAATACTCTGAACCCCTATACTACCTTCAACAGAGTCAAACAACCTAACCCCCCAATCTAGCCAAACGATGTACATCACGAGCCTACTCTTTCTTACCTTCTACCACATGCAAAACACTACCCATGGACACTCTACTTAGGGCATCTGCCACAACATTGGCCTTGCCTGGATGGTACAGCACACTTATATCATAGTCCTTTAACAATTCTAACTATCGTCTCTGCCTGAGATTCAATTCTCTTTGGGTAAACATATACTGCAAACTCTTATGACCAGTGAAAACATCAACATGGATACCATACAAATAGTGTCTCCAAATTTTCAAAGCAAACACAACACCAGCCAACTCAAGGTCATGGGAAGGTAATTTTTCTCATGGGGTTTCAACTGTCTAGAAGCATAAGCTATCACCTTACCCTTCTGCATCAATACGCAACCCAACCCAACTCTCGAAGAATCACAGTACACCACAAAACCATCAACACCATCAGACAAAGTCAAAACAGGGGCTGAAGTGAGTTGAGTCTTCAACTCCTGAAAACTCTTTTCACAAGATTTGGACCATAAGAACTTCACTTTCTTTTGGGTTAACCAAGTCATAGGAGACTCTATAGAGGAGAAACCCTCAATAAAATAATGGTAATAGCTAGCTAAACCCAAGAAACTTCGGATATCAGTCGTAGAAATAGGTCTAGGCCAATTTCTAACAGCTTCGGTCTTTTGGGGATCAATTCTAATACCCTCGGAAAAAATGATATGACCCAGAAAAGCAACTGACCTTAGCCAAAACTCATACTTACTGAACTTAGCAAATAACTTGTGATCTCTAAGGGTTTGCAAGACAGTTCAGAAATGATCAGAATATTCATCCTCACTACGGGAGTACAACAGTATATCATCAATGAACACTATGACAAACATATCCAGATATGGTCTGAACACTCGATTCATGAGGTCCATAAAAGCTGCTGGGGCATTAGTTAACCCAAAAGACATAACAAAAAACTCAAAATGTCCATACCGAGTTTAGAAAGCGATTTTTAGGATATCACACTCCCTAACTTTGAGTTGATGATAGCCGGAACGAAGGTCTATCTTTGAGAAATAACTTGCACCTTGCAATTGGTCAAACAAATCATCTATTCTCGAAAGAGGGTACTTATTTTTTACGGTGACTTTATTCAGTTAGCGGTAATCAATACACATACGCAAAGAGCCATATTTCTTTCTCATAAACAACACAGAAGCACCCCAAGGAGAAACACTGGGCCTCATGAAACCCTTATCTAGTAGATCTTTGAGTTGCTCTTTCAACTTCTTAAGTTCTGCAGGGGCCATACGGTAAGGAGGAATAGAAATGGTCTGAGTATCGAAAGAAGATCAATCCCGACTCTATCTCTCTATCAGGAGGTATTCCTGGAGATCATCCGGAAAGACATCAAAAAACTCATTAACTACGTTAACAAACTGGAAAGTTGGAGTCTCAAACTTAGTGTCTTTGACTCTAACCAAATGATAAATACACCCCTTGGAAATAAGCTTTCTAGCTTTGAGGTAAGAGATAAAATGACTCTTGGGTAACACAGAATTCCCAGACCACTCAAACACGGATGCACCCGAAAACTAAAACTTGACCACTCGGGTCCGACAATCAATAGAGGCATAAGAAGAATACAACCAGTCCATACCCAGAAACACATCAAAATCTACCATGTCTAACTCAATCAGACCAGCCAAAAAAACTCTATGAAGAACAATAACAGAACACTTTTTATACACTTTCTGGGCAACAATCGAATCACCCACTGGGGTGAAACTAGGATAGTCTCAAGAATAATCTCAGGACTCATTTCAAAATTCACAGCAATCAAAGGTATAATATATGAGAAACTGGATCCAGGATCCAACAAAGCATGCACATCAAACTGAAATATACGAAGCATACCAGTAACAACATCGGGAGAGTTCTCCTGTTCTTGGTAGGACGGTAAAGCATAGAATTTATTCTGGCGCTGCCCGCCAGTATTGCTAGAAGACGCGCCCTAAGCAGGGGCTGGGCGAGTCGCTGTAACTAGAGCACTAACAGTCTGAGTCTGGGTCTGAGGGTGATAGTCATGACGCCCTTGTCTATCCGATGGACAATCTCTAACTCTGTGACCCATGTCACCACACCAGAAACAACCTCTTTTCTCACCCCAACACTCACCCGAATGAGCCCTACCACACTTACGACACAGGAAATGATTTGGCTTACTGCCAGCACTGTACTGGGACCTAGATGCATATGACCTGCTACCTTGTTCCTGCCTACCTCTAGGCACGGGAGCACTAGCAGATGACGGTGCTGGCATAGATGAACACTCCTGATACTGAGGGCGACTCCCTTCCTACGATCTAGTCTGACCCTGTTCGTGCTGCTCGAACCTAGCTCTCTTATTCCCTCTCATTCTATCTCTCTCCTTAATCTTGTTTGCCTTAATCTGTTGGGCATGAGTCATCAGCCTAGAAAGATTCATCTCACTATTCAGCATAGCAGACCTACACTTCTTAACCACATAACTAGACACTCTAGTCACAAACTTACTCATACTATCCCGATTATCAGCCACTAAGTCAAGAGCATACTTGGCCAACTGATTGAACTTTAGACAGTACTCCCTAACAGTCATAGAGCTCTGTCGCAGGTTTATAAACTCTTTCACCTTCGCCTCCCTCATCTCTAAAGGGAAAAACTTATCCAAGAATACACCCTAGAACTCTTGCCAAGTTGTAGGGACAGCTCCCTTACCTCTACCTTTTCTCTAAGAAACAACCCAGTCATAAGCAAGGTCTTTCAACCTATACGCAGCCAACTCCACACTATGTTCCTCAGATACATGCATCACCTGAGTAATCTTCCGTACCTCCTCTAAAAACAACCGTGGATTCTCATCAGACTTGGACCCATAGAATTCCGGCGGATTCATCCATATAAAGTCATGGATCCTAGCAGCAGCTGAATCAGCTCCCTACTGCTGTGGAGCCGGGGCCGGGTTGGCCTGAACATTTGCAGTAACAGCTTGGGCCAGTGCCTGAAAGGTTGCCCAAATTCAGCATAAGACATATTTTTATTCAATGGGTCAGCAGGTTGAGGTTGTTGACCATCATTATTTCTTCTCGCTCGACATGGAGGCATATTTCTGAAAGAGAAGAGCACGAATCAATAGCAGAGAGAGACACTCTAAGCACGATAGACTTTTGAAAGAAAGAATCACACTTTTTCCTAAAACGTCTTGTAGCCACTTGATCATAGATATGGCGCGCTACACATCGATGATCAAGACTTTGCTTAACACGGCTTGTCAGACTCCCTAGGACACCTTAAAACCTTAGGCTCTAATACCAAGTTTGTAACGCCCCGAAAAATGGGTCCCGGAGCGTCACACGGTGCTTGAGGCTACGAGTAGCCCCAAGCTAACCTTTTGAGCCATTTTCATTCAATTCAACACAAATCAAGGGAGTTTTCATAAATAACCCTCAAATATCAACAGAGTAATCATCATCCAAGAATAAAAGAATTTTAGAAAGATAACAAAATACGACTTATTAGTCAACTCCCAACATCTATACTAGTCTGACAAGCCTCTAAGAAAATTAATAAAACCAGTGAGCCATTGAGACATGCCCCAACTGACTCATACTCAGTTATCAAATGTAAACAATTCCGTGAAACCAACATCAGACATCACGTCCTTGGAATATAAGGACTTACCACAACAGAGGATGTAGAACAGCGTGCCCGAAGAACCACTGTGAACCTAGAACTGAGCACCTAAACCTACATTTCGAGAAAGTGCAGCCCACATCCGAAGATGTGGGTCAGTACCATGGAAAGGAACCGAGTATATAGGGGTGTATCCAGTTGTATAAACATCATCATCATAACTATTTATAAGAAATATGCAGGATGTATGAAAGACTCACATAGCCCGAAAAAAATCATCATAATCATGAGAGGATAAAATAAGTACAATAACACATGTGAGTCATCATATAATTTGTCAATCACTTTCAGTTCATCAAGAATATCAATTCTCATAATGTAAATATCATTTAAATCTTTTGAAAGAATAACTTTCACAATTCCACTTTCAAATCACTTCACCATTCACCATAGACACAAGGAAACACACATACATTGGGAGATTCTATAACTGACATAAACCATGTGCGCTACATGAAGTCCAACGTACAACCCACATTGGGGAGAGCCATCCTATCCTTGCCATCAGAGTAGGACTATCGATATCAAATCCACACAAACTAGTGATCACTATATAAATCAGCCTTAGGCTCACTCCTATGGGGGCATGTAGTTCTAGGAAAGTAAGGTCGCTTTATACCTCCCACTTTGTGCTAAAGATTTCTCCCAGATTAGCTTAGATCATTTCAAAGACAATCCACAACAAAACAATTTCAGTAATATATAAATATACATCGGGGGACATCATGCTTCCCATCTATCAAAATCAACCACGTTGTGGATTTCTTTCACACTCGAGTTCAAAACAACTCCATTAAGACCAAAAGGTCAAATCATTCA
>NC_061113.1:51075052-51259661 GCF_002878395.1 Capsicum annuum | reverse complement strand
AGGGTTTTCTTTTTGAGGGAATTTGATGAAATATAACATATAATGCTTCTAATAGGCTTTAATATAGGGTTTGGATGGATTTTGGGTGAGGGGGAATAACCAAAGTGCCCCTAAAAATCAAATAATTCTCGAATCTGTCCTTTGGTGGACTTTTTTTATAGTCTGAAGTAGATCAACCATAAAGTTTTACTTCAATATCCAAATTGGATGAAACCAATTTCATTAGAAAGAAGACTCTCATATCTTTCCGTTGATATATAGTATCTCACCCAGATCATTGTGTACGAGGAGTTATGATCGTTAGAAGTTGACCCAAAAATTCACTTTTGATAGGCTGAAGTAGATCGACCATAACTTTTTGCTCCGATAGACAAATTGGATGAAACTAATTTCATTGGAAAGAGGACTTGCAGAGATTTCTGTTGATATATAGTAGATCACCCAGATCATTATGTACAAGGAGTTATGATCATTTAAAGTTGGATCAAAAATACGCAAGGCCTCAGTACTTTTTTCTGCACGTTTTACTGTTCACTACTATTCACGGTTTGATCGAAATGTTCATAACTCTTCGCTCGGGTGTCCGTTTTGGATGATCCACATATCGTTGGAAAGCTTATTCAATACTCTACACAATGGTGGGTAATAATCTAAGACATTCCATACAGAAAATTTATAATTCATTCTAGAATATAGAACCCAACACGTTTACGCACAAAATTTCAACGAAAAATTTCCCCGGGTATTACAAAAGCAATCTCCACTCCAAGGAATGAGAACAACGTTGCCAAAATTCTTTGTCCACTTAATCAAATTGATAATTTGATAATTCACACCAATCTCTTCTATCCCCAACATGTACATATGGTAACTTCTAAGGAACAAATTCCTTCCTGTCGTCATGACGTATGCTTGCCCATGGCCGATCCAACTCTAAAGACATTAATCAATATTACATGTACCCAAAAACAAGCAGATCTTGAAGCCATGCTGTAGTGAAGTTGACATCTTTAACCTGTGTTTAGCTGATCTCCATGCTACCAAAAACTTTTTTAAACGGTCAACATTCACATGTGGATCTTTCTCTTCTGAAAAAGAGTATACCTTGATTCTATCATACTGATGAACAATGGGAGGATACACCACAACATACCCATCAATCTCCCATAACAATCTCTAGACATGTACGCTAGCTGTAGCTACATATAAAATAAATCATGGTGGAGTTAGAGTTTTCACTGTTTTCACTAACGGCCGATGGCCAAAACATGAATAAGTAAACACAAGAAGAAGCTAAGGGGGTTTGTTCAACATCTACTATAAATATACATCAATTTTTTTAACTATGTTCAAACATGTAATTTCAGTCGAAAGGGGTTTGGATGAACCCCTAGGCCTTACTTGACTTTCCCCCGGTACATAACTCCTCCAAAAATGATTTGATTTATCCTTAAAACTTCGAATAGGGAATAAAATAATAGATCATAATACTGTATGACAATGAGTTTTGTAAAACTTTACAAAATGAAAATCAATTTATGCTAGTTTAGATGTACACTGAAATGATAAATCGAGGCTGCCCACATTAAGAAGTATTATTATATTTTTGGTGCTTAATTATTTGATTATGATTATGCTAGATTGAACTAATTGACAGTTGTATTTCAATTTTTTTTAATTTTTTGGGGTTAAATTTGCTATTTTCCAGATTTGCAAGAGAACTACTGTAGTAGTTGATTAGTGTACTTACACCATTTTTTAAGCAATCAGCAAACATAAAACTCCTCATGTCCAATCTCCCCTACATTTTCCAACAGCAAGTCTCTCGGCCAAACAGACCGTTACCCAAAATGAATAGACAGATTAACCACAGTCCTATTAGGATTCTCGTGACTACACTACAAAATCACTTCTTGCCTAGCACCCTCACAATCAATTCAACATCAAAATTGTTTACCAATATCATCATTAATAACATCACCACGATCATCAACATCAAATATCTTTTTAGCAACATGCAGTATAGCAAATAAATAACCAATACTTTTTCTATGCATATCTAAAGATGAGTAAATTATACCTTTCACATTCTAAAATTTAGGTGTTCTTGAATTCCCAGTTGCAAGTACTTGTCAGCCTTTAATCATCCTCAACTTCCTAATCGAATTTAAAGGGTAATCTGATATAGACACAATAATCCACTTGTCAGATCAAAAATTTGCAAACTTACTACCGATATTTGTGATCAGTGGCACATTATTCCAATGATTTTTGGAAATTCAGGTTGAATTACATGACTTTGAGTTGATTGCAAGCGAAAGAGAGTAATGATACCGCTATTATTACTACCATTATGAAGGTAAAAGGATATGAAATGGTGGATACTAAGAGAAAAACGGTGATGATTTTGTAAAGAATATGAATTGCCCATATGAGAAGTGACTATACTACAAAACCACTTCTTGCGTAGCATCAAAACCCAAAGGACACTGATTATAATAACGATAGTGTCCAGACTAACTTACATGTACCTTTCAGCCAATTGACATAGTTTAGGTTCATTTATATTTTCTGGCCGTGGTGGATCCAAACCTGCTCTTCATTAGGCATTTACCAACAATAGGCGCAATCAGATGTCAGAACCATATTACCATTCTTCAAAGCAACCAACAAGTATTACCAATGTGTAGGAAGTAGAAACATATTAATACAAAATATCACAAAACGATGATAAGAACAAAGACCTCACTGTACTACTATCAACCATATTCACATGTTTCCAATTAACATAAGAAAGAGGGGCATGCCTAAATTTATTAGCTTGAATATTTCAAAAAAAAACCTTCAATTTTCCATTGCAAGTTCTTCTTCAAATTCTCACAAAATAGTCTATTCTAATTGGATGCCTAAATTACCTAATTATGAGGAGAACCTTTTTGCTTATTTGAAATCAGACAATGAATATCACTATAATCATCACAATAGTAATAATACACTCCTCCTATGTTGGCTCATGAAAATATGAGTGTTTGTTGCTTTTGATCCTAACTTTACAATTGTTGTGGCCACTGCTATTTCTTAACTCATACCAAGCTTCGTTGGAGAATTTTCACAAACAGTTAAAGAGCAAAAAGTCACATAAATAATGAATTTACAAAAGTACGATGCTATGCTTCTTTTATCCCCAAACCATCAAACTGTAGAACGAAAGAGTGAAAAAAAATACCCCATAATTTGTTTTTCCCTAAATTACTCTCACTGAATAAGCTGAAATTGAACTCAAAGGAATCATAAGTAAGCAGATAAAGCTAAAAAACAAACCTAAAAGCAAACTAACCAACACACAAAGAACAAACGAAGGAAAGATATACATACATACCTGGAAATGAAACAGAAGATGGTAAAGCAACAATGTAAGCTGTTGTGTAGCTAGAGGTGTATATCTGTAGAAAAGAAAAGGTAGCCACGTGTGTTGCTGTGGAAATACCACAAAGAAGAACCAAATTAAAAGACTAAAATACCCCTTAGCTGGAGCATGTAAAGACTAAAATATCCTTGTGAGGAAGCACACATGACAACCATCACCTGTGTGCTTTACTCACAATTATATATAGTAAGAATACAATGCATACACGCATATTAGTACGAACAAGCCAGCAACAATAAGGCACTGAAATTACCCTAATGTCCCTCAAGTGAAGCATTGAAATGACCGAATAGCCCTATGAGGAAGCACACATGACGAACGTCTCCTGTGCGCTTCACTCACATATATAGTAGGAATATACAAAATTTAGTGTGTCAACCACAATCACTCACTGGGATTTTGTTGAGGAATCAAAATATATGTCTTCTGTTAAATATATTTTGTATAGCTATAATTATTTATTGTTTTCCTTTTCAAAGTCAGAAGTTTTTGTGCTGAGCTGTAACTATGGGGATATATTTTTGAAAAAAATACATAAAGTAGCATATTTAAGTATTAAATTATAAAAAATGCCAACACTTTTATCAAATTACATTTTGTAACATATGTATTTGTATTTTTGTAGCAACGGTTTGCAAAAATACAAAATACATATCGATCATAAGGGCAGTAAAAATCATATGTATTTGTATTTTTGTAGCAACAGTTTGCAAAAATACAAAATACAACTTGCTATATTATGTAATTATGAAACTCATAATTAAGGGAATAAGTATGCTATTTCTGAATTTTGTCCTATATTTTTTTTGTATTATCCCTATTGTTTTTAATTTGTTTATTAAAATATGTCTTTTCTTTCTGTACATTTTTTTAATTTTAATCTAATATATTTGTTACATTCCATATATTTAATCACATAATTAAATTTTTTTTTATTAAATTCTCTTTTTAAAACTTCATGCCAAGTTAAATCATGAATATTGAAATAAATAAATTATTTTTTGCCCAAGTCAAAAAGTGCTTGAAGAAGCAACTCCACAGACAGCCCCTTGTCATAGACAAGTGCTCCTTCAGTTACCTGTTTAGTTTGTGCTCCTTCAGTTAACTGTTTAGTTTGAAAATAAATGATAATTTATTTTTTATAATTTTTTATTTTTAAGTATATTTTTTACCGTATTAAATTATGTATTTTATAAATTAGTACATTATTTATTGATTTTTTAAATTAAATAATAGTATTAAATATTTATTTTGTTAATTTTTTTAAATTAATATGTAGAATAAAGATGAACGGATTTTATAAATTAGCACATTATTTATTGATTTTTTAAATTAAATAATAGTATTAAATATTTATTTTGTTAATTTTTTAAAATTAATTAATATGTAGAATAAAGATGAACGGAGTGTGTCATTATTTTTTTGTTTTTGCAAGTCAAAAAGTTCCAGAAGCAAACTCCACAAGCAGCCCCCTCTCATAGACAAGTGCTCTGTTGTTTCAAGTGCCCCCAAACCGCCATAGATGATATAGCAGAAAAAGAGTGAATAATCACAGGATTCTAATCCTATGTACATAAAAAATGAAATTGTTCATTTAGATTAAGCCATGGCTCCTCCATCAACAGTTAGAAATCAGCAATTGCAAGTAGAACAAAATCTAAACCCATCCACAATAATTCCAGGTCTACCAAACGATTTAGCAGCAATAATATTAATATTCGTTCCCTATTCTCATCATTCACGTCTTAAATCCATTTGTAAATCATGGAAACATTTTTACTCTTCAGCAAAATCCGTCATTTCTCTTCGACAAAAACATTTACCACCCTTTTCCGTTTCACCTCTCCTTTGTTTATTCCCACAAGATCCTTTAATTTCTTCACCTTATTTATTTGATGCTAGGAATCTTGCTTGGTCCCCACTTCCACCTATGCCTTGTAACCCTCATGTATATGGTCTTTGTAATTTTACTAGTATTTGTATTGGTTCTCATTTGTATGTTTTAGGTGGGTCACTTTTTGATACGAGGTCTTATCCTCTTGATTATCCGTGTCCTACGAACGCTGTGTTTCGTTTTGATTTTCTGAAATTGTCTTGGGAGATATTGTCGCCTATGATTAGTCCTAGGGGGAGTTTCGCATGTGCTGCAATGCCTAAGAGGGATAAGATTTTAGTGGCGGGTGGTGGGTCGAGGCATGCGATGTTTGGGGCAGCGGGTAGTAGGATGAGTTCAGTGGAGATGTATGATATTGTGAAAGATGAGTGGGTTTCGTTGGACGGGTTACCAAGGTTTAGAGCAGGTTGTGTTGGGTTTTTTGTTGGGAGTGGAGAGGAGGAGGAGAGAGAATTTTGGGTTATGGGTGGATATGGTGAGTCGAGGACTGTCTCCGGTGTGTTTCCTGTGGATCAATATTATAGGGATGCTGTAGTGATGGAAATGAAGAATGGTGGTGGTAAGTGGAGGGAGCTTGGTGATATGTGGGAAGAAGGGGAAAGGTGGAAGCTTGGTAAGATTGTGGTGGTTGATGATGGGCCTTCGGAATCTCCTGCAGTATTCATGCTCGATCGAGGTGATATTTTCAGGTACAGTTTCGAGTATCTTATTATGCAATTTGTCTAGTTAAATTTTATTTCGCTGTAAGCAATAGAAGGTTGGTGCGAGCTTAATGAAACTGTTAGTTTCACAGAATCCTTAATTAAGCTTTAAGAATTTGTTTACCAGTATCGGAATAGTATGCACCTGAAAAGAATGGAATTGACATAGAGATTCGTGCAACTTGCACTAACTAGTTTGCATTGAAGTTTTGTTGATTGACTAGAACTATGTAAATTAAGTAGCCACACATCTATGGTAGTTTATCGGGCATCACTGTGACATGTCTGATACAGTGTGCATCTAAGAGTCGATTTTGGTGTAATATTGCACCTCAATATTGTGTCTTTTGTCCTTCAGCTTGATTAACAGAGTCATGGCAGGGAAAAGGGTGGGTAACCAAGTAGCGCAAGGGATTATGCATTAGGTGAGATATGTTTGTTTGATTCCCTAATTTGTGATTTATGTTTCCTTTTTTGATAAGTTGGAACACTTTTATGGGAGTAAGTCAGTTGAGTGGCATTTGTTTTTTCTCTCTTTTTTTTTTTTGGACAACGGTGGTGTCCAAACTAGTTTGGATAACACCTCGACTAAACCAGTTAGCTACCTACCTCCTATGAGTAGAGATATCGGGTAACTTTGTCACTGATTATTAGACAGATGTGTGCAAATCACTGTTCGCCTTTTTGTCTTTGCTGGGATTTGAGTTTTGTCGAAAATTTGAAAGAGTTCTACCAAGCTATTTTCTTTTTTTGTCGATATAGATGCGTGATTGACTTTCTAAGCTCATTACACAATTCACGATGTAGCTCTGTACATTTTTGACAGAGTCTTCTTCCTGCTGATTGTCAATGTACAACTTTAAACAACAACAACATACCAAGTGCAATCCCGCAAGTTGGGAGTGTGTGGAGGATAGAATGTACGCAGATCTTACCCCTACCTTGGGAGGTAGAGAGATTGTTTCCAATAAACAGTCTCTTCAAATTTAAAACGTTGGTTGTTCTAATTTGATGACTGGGATATGAAATTATTATTGGAATATTAGATATGAAGTTCAAGTTTTGCTTGGATATACAATTTATTTAGAACCTCTGCTCAAAGGGAAGATCAATAGACCCTACCTTGGGAGGTAAAGAGGTTGTTTCTAGTAGACCCTTGGTTCAAGGAAAAACATATCAAAGCAGATACACTTTTAACAGTAAAAAAATTCTGTTTATTTCCGTTTTGTTGCAAAACTGTTTTCAACCATAAGCCATGAAATAAAAGCTTGTTAGATTTTGTCTCAAATGTTAACCCAGATGCCTCCCATGACTGTTCGTAATGTCTCCGGGAGACTTTTGTAATTCTGTAATTCTTCCATTTTGCATTATCTTCTCGGCACTTGCTTCAGTAAACTTTACTTACCTTATCAAAAATAGATAGAAGAAATACAAATGCTATGGAGAACCTAAGTTGCGCGGACTCTTCACTTTCGATGCCGAGCCCATGTCGGATTCTCCAAAAATACACTACTTTTGGAGAATGGGACACTCACTCATTGACATTTCTAAAGAGTCCGAGCAACATAGCTGTGAACACCCAACGGGGTAGCACTCATGGTCAACATTAATGAAATGAATCATACCAAATCCATCGTACATTACTCTCATAAATGATCTTTTCTCTTTATTGTCATTGTTGTTGTGACTCTGTACTCTAATCATCGAATCTCATCCTCTTGTTATTTGTTTCCCTCCTTTTTATATCTCAATTCTCCTTTCATTTGTTTTGCTATGTCCTCCAATCTTCTTTCAATTTGTATCATCAGTTCCCTTGGAATTTCCTCTTCAGACCCCCAAGAACATAGCAAGACTTTCCAAATCTTCTTACTCTTTTTTTTTTCTGTCACATATATGTCGACGTCATCTAAGAATTCTTTGATACAGTTGCATCTGGGCACATCATTGATTAAATGCAGTTAGTTTCTTAAAATAGAACTAGACATTCACCTTTAGTTTGGACAGGTAAACTACTCTATGCAACTGGCAAGTATGACTACATGGACGTAGTCCCAGTTACATTATATTTGATTTGTGTTTTTACAATGTTTACCGAAAGCAATTTTGCTTAGCCGAGGGTTATAATTCAGCCCCTATCAGCTCAATGATATAACGCTAGATATATGCTGCATACAGTACCAATAAAATAAACTGCACATATAGGAGTGGTCAGTCTATCTAGAAAATTAGCTCATCTCATTTCACCTTCTGATCAGCTTATCAGCATTTACCGGCTTAGTTTTTTGTTGGCTAAATCTATCCCTTTATATTTGAGACTATAAGTTAAGACACTTCAAGTTAGTGAATGACACTTTTACTTGACAAATATGTGTCTGCTGAACACCTCATGTTGACATGGCAAATTAGATGTGTTTCACTTACATCTGGGCAGCTGAGGACCTAATTATGCGTTCCTTCCCCTGTTTTTAGAATTATATTGATTATCTTATGTGAGCCTACACTTAGCCCCCTCGGCAACCTCTTAGGGCTAATCACCACCATTTATGAACTCTAGTTTTTCTTGTCTCTTTGGTTTTGGAAATGGAAGTAAATTATTTGAAAATAATTAATCAATAACCATACTTGTCCTTCTTATAAAGATAAAAGCATCAGGGATCCAAGCTAATCATCATTAAAGAATGCATAAATATATAGAAAACCCTGAGGAGGTTTATGTAATCTTTTAACTACAAGATTCTTAGCATCTCCTGAACCAATTTGGTGACTTCTCTCCTTGCTCTTCTATTTTTCTTTAGTCTTTGCTTCCTCTCCAATGTTAAAGCACCACTCATAGTGAATCCCTGAGTTTCTGAGATTGTGATTTTCCATGAATGAGGCTAAAAATAGTAGTGGAAAAGATGATGTACGGTAGTGGAGTGTGCGGGTGATGATCTGTTTTGGTGATGATTTTAGAAGTTAGATGGAGTGTAATTAAGGCAGGAGAGTAAGAATTGGGAGGGCGTGAGGTTGAAGAAGAACGGAAAGGTATATGTTTTCTTTCTTGCGAATTTAATGTTTTAAAAAATATAGTTACTATGTGAAATTTTTTAATAAAAACTTACATCTGTCATTAGTTAATTTGCGCTTTTATTATTCCAACAGCAAGGTTAATTTACACACACACTTTAATAGGTACAAGTGTTCACGAGACACTTTTGTCTAGTAAAAGTGTCTATCTGGTCACTAAACTTGGAGTGTCTAATTTACAAAACTCGCCAACTTTATGGGGCTATCTAGGTATTTAGCCTCTTCTTTTCCTTATTGTGATTGCAACAATCTGTTGGTTCCTCTATTGAACACCATATTAGTCAATGGGACTTGGTATAAGGGAAAGTTGATTTGATTTATGACTCATCCTCAGACGGTTGGTTAACTGATGACCACATTGGTGGGTTTGAAAGGTTTTTGATGGCAACTGATTAATCATTCCTCGACATCATGTAGATTTTTCATTGGGTACACTTATGAGCAAGAAAAGGATTGGCAGAAATTATACATAATTAATTTCATTAGTGAAATAGGTTCAGTTCACTTCTTTTACAAGGAATAAACATTTCTCGTTTATCAACCTGAAACACAGTTATCAAGTATATGTGTGTGCAGGTGTCTATCTGAATGCTCACTTGTCCTGTTTTATTGCATGTAATTTATAAAATTTATTCAGCTTTGACGGCATTTTGAATAATGGACATAGCGGTGCGACATAATGTTGAATTAACTATCAGATTGGTGAAGAACAGCATATAGTTCATATTATAATATGAACTTGAAGAAACTTTTTTGTATATGAGTCGTAATATTTATGTAGGAATGTGTCTAAATTTGTTTTTGTTGTTAAGGAGTATGATATGATTAAGTGGTTGATCTGACTGTAGCTTGTCTGGTTCCGTGGTTTCTCTAATTAATGTTTGTTGGGTGCACCAATGGTGTATCCTTCATGGAAGATGCAAACAGATACTGTTATGTAGGAAAGATATAGCAAACTGGAAAAATATTACCTCGTCTAAGTTTTGAGTATATTTTTTTGGGTGTATTTCAAATGTTTTTTCTTTTAAAATGTTACTTATTTTGTGAGTGGTCAATACTATCATGTTAAAGTCTTCAGAGTATACAGCTTTTAGAAAGATTCTAGATTAGAAATGTATCGGTGTATTTTCTGTTAAAGCTCATGATAGAACTTGAAATTTTGGGTTTTTTGATGTTGAGTTTCACGTTTTTTTCTTCGAAAGAAAAAGAGTTCTTGGTAATATGCATATACATCTGCTTCGTCCAATTTATATTCAAACCTAAATTAGCTAGAACAATTTTTTAAGGGTCTGATTGTCTGTGGCTACCTCCTATACTCTGTTAGTTACACAATAATTGGAAATCTTGTCAATTTTGTCCGTGCCAGCATGACGGTCTAGTGTGTATTATCTCACATTTTCTTGTCCGGTGCTCGTTTTTAGGTATAAAATGACTTCCAACAGTTGGATAAAGGAAACAAGTCTGCCAAGAAAAATATCTGATGAATCATCAGTTGGCTTTGTTGCATTGGACGGAGAGCTGCATGTGATGAGTCATTTAAATGGGGTAAAATCAAACGAGTGTCAAAGATTAAGGCAGCAGAAAAGGTCAGCAACTATTCTTCTACAAATATATCATCCTAGGAAGAAGTCATGGAGGTCTGTCACGACAAAGCCACCTTTTCGTCACCCTTTGGATTTCAAAACTGCGGTTATGTGCACCATTCGTCTGTAGATCTATATTGTTCCGTTGGTGTGCCTATGAAGCAGTTGCTTGGTTTAATATATTCTCCCTCCTACCTATTGTGAATGGCATTGTATATCTTTCATTGACATGTTCTTATTGTCAGAATTACTGCTGTAAAAAGGAACTGTAATAAATGTAATTCTCTTTAGATCTGTCTCTTTCCTTTTACCAATTGCTTCTACAAAACACAATGTTTTGTTCTCCTCTCTCCCTCTCTAACACGTTGGTTCAAGAGCGCACGTGCACCCTCTTTCTCCCTCTCTCACACATGTATATAGTCATAACCAGGTGATCTATGAAGCCTGAAATACCAGTAGTTGGCCATTATATGTTTTCAAGTAATATGTCAATTCTGTATTAACTCGTCTTCAATCTTCATAGTTTATCCTCTTTATGTTGTGAAATATGATTCGTAGTTCAGTTACTATATGTTCTTTTGGGTTTATCCTCTCTTCAGCATCAGCAATTTCAATTGTTATGCCTGTTCATTGTCCTTTTTTTCTTTATTTGAGTGTTTGTTTCTGGTTGCCTTATTCTTTAGCAACTCACTGTCGTTTGAATCCTCTCTTGGCAATATCATTTGCCATTGAATCTGCTGTCCCCAAATATTTAGTTAGTTCCAACCTCCCAGTTGGATACTTTTTGTGCTTATGGCTTCAGTTTTGTGTTCTACTCCACCCAACCTCAGTACCCGTCCCGGAGGGTGGGGAGGTCCTTTATTCCCCCTCATTGTTGCATCGGTTACGGTGATGGATATGTCAAACCTGCATGCTACACCTTCCCATCTCTGGTAATGTAGCTTCTTTGGCCGAGAAGAGTTCAATTCTTATTTACTCCCCCCCCATTAAAAAACGGAGTTGAATCCTGCTTTGTGCCTGTACAATTGGGTACACACTAGGACAAACAAAATTGCTCTCAGAGAGTAAAGATTATATGTATAAATAGAATGATGCCTCCAGATGGATGGACGGAAAAGATGTGCACCTCATCGTCATCACTTGTTGATCCTGCTGCCATATGCATTTAGCTATTTGCACTTATCGTTTTCATCCTGTTTCTTTCCTCGTCACAGTATTAGCTGCAATATATGATTACTTTTTTGTGCTTAAATCCACATCCCCTTGGTTGTGCCTGGTTAGAGAGAGATGAACCTGGTAGCAAGTTTATACATTTCTGGTGAATTAGCTTTGTCCCAAAGGACACTTCAACACAAGATATCAAAACGGACATTCCCTTCTCCCTTTAAAGATGTACCAAAACGGATAATCATTTTTGGGCGAACTGTTCAGTGATGGTGTTAACCTCCGTCTAATATGTTATTTAAAAAAAGGACAAATCACATAAATATACAATTTAAGAGTAAATATTACAAAATATACCGCTAGTTTCATTTTTACAAAATATACCACTAGAAAATTTACAAAACTTAATCAAATAAGATAAAAAGAAGAAAAAAAATAGTTAAAAGTATCTTTCCTATAATTTCTCTTAATATATTTTTCAATTCCATACCCACCTCCATAACAAAATTATTTTGGGGAAAATTTCAAAATCATTGCTATAAAATTAATTACACGAAAGAACATTTACTTTTCATTCAACAATTTCTTCTTTCTATTCTTTTCCTTCTATTTTATATTGGATTTTTTTTCCTCTTTTCTATTTTTTCTTCTTCTTATTAATTATGTACTTCGTTTTTCTTTTTTTATTTTCTTCGTGTGTTCTTAATTATCACGGGAAGAATATATAGTTACCCATATGTAAAGATTGAGTTTTTAGGATTTCTTTTGAAGAAAGATCTGGAAAAAAATATATAGTTATCCATCTTTATATCAATTTCTATATATTTCAGATACCATAAAATTATTAATACACCTATTTTTATATATTTCACTATGAAATTATTCTTATTGATAAACCTATTTCTAAAGAGATCAAAGATACACCAATTTTTAAGACACTTTAAATAAAATTGATGATATACCAATCTCAAAAATTCAGACACCATAAAATCGTTAATATATCAATTTCTAACTATTTCAAAAATCATAACATTATTAATACTCAATTTTTTAAACAATTCAAACACCACAAAGCTGTCGATACACCAATTTCTATACAATTCAGACACCATAAAGCTGGTGATACACCAATGTCTATACAATTCATACACCAATTTCTATACAATTCGTACATTATGACACATCAATTTATATACAATTCTTGCACCATAAAATCATTGATACACCAATTTTTATACAATTCAAACATCATAAAGCTGTTGATACACCAATTTTTATACAATTCAAACATCATAAAGCTCCAATTTTTATACAATTCAAACATCATAAAGCTGTTGGACACCATAAAGCTGGTGGTACACCAATTTCTATACAATTCATACATCTATTTCTATACAATTCATACATAATGATACACCAATTTCTATATAATTCATGCACTATACAATTCAGACACCATAAAGCTGGTGGTACACCAATTTCTATACAATTCATACATCTATATCTATACAATTCATACATAATGATACACCAATTTCTATATAATTCATGCACCATAAAATCATTGATAACCTTCACTTGCTGGTGTCATAAAAATTTTTTTGAAACTCCTCAAAAATATCGAAAGATTCAACCTAGTTGACCTCTTTCTTTCCAACAACGTAGAAGTAGGATAACAAAAGAACAATCAATAGTAACATACATTGAGAAAAAACCCAAAAACCTCCGTGGGAAATCATATCCATGGTCATCGTCGCCACCATATCAGATTCCTTCACCGTATTCAAAACAAAAAATACAAAACATACTGACCGATAAACAAACAGATTGTCACTATCATCATCAAAAGTGATAATCCAAAAACGTTTTGGTTATTGAATCACTTGACGGTTTCCTTAGCCCTTTATACAATTTCTTAAGCCATTTTTTCTCACAAACAAAAACCTTAAAAATCCTCAAATGTTTATGCGGGATATTAGCGTACCATACAGAATCCCTACTTTTCAGCCATCACAACGGCAATTTGTACCCAAACGGCGCCGAAATTCTGCACTTCAACAACTCGTTCTTCCACCATGGGTTATTTTACAAATGGATAACAAACTTATATGGAGAAATTTCATAAATATAATGAGGAAAAAAAAATAAAAAAAAATTACTGGAGTTTGGATGAAACCATCCAAAATCATTCGGCAATTTGCTCGATGTAATTGGACAGATCACTCGCCGGAGTTGCTGCAAGAAACAATGCTGGCTTTGACTGTTGCACTTCCATTTAGGGCTATAATATTGTATAAGGAAGGAATCCTATATTAGTCTAATCGTTTTCATGATGTTCCTGTTGAGAAATGCAAATTTTCATGATTTCTAGGGTATTAAAAACTAGGGATTTAGATATGTGTTTTCTGGTTGGGCCTTGGGAATTTGAAGAAGGAAAGAATTTTGTTTTGATTTTTTTAATATTTGTATGAGAAAGAAAAATAATTTGAGAAAAGGGTTAGAATTTTTAATACAAGATGATCTCTAAATAGTTGATAGATTTTGTAAATAAAAGTTATATTTTGTAAATAAAAAATAATGATGGTATATTTTATAATATTTACTCTTAAATTATATATTTATGTGATTTTTCCTTAAAAAAATAAAATCAAGGGTTTCGCCCAAAAAGGGGCAAACCCCATTTCCATAAATTACTTTTTTTTATACTTTGCCCAAAAACTGGCGAACCAAGAAGAATTTTTTAAATATTTTCATACATATTTTACTACATATTTTATGTTGTATTATGAAAACTTATTTCGTGTAGGTTGAGTTCTGCTGTTACTAAAACAGTGTGTTTGTTTGACAAACTTCTTGGTTAAATTTATGGAAATAATAAATTATGTTGCCAATAATAAAATAGTATCATGTTGTACATCTACATATATAAATTTTAAAATTATTCATTAATACACGCATATATTCGGTTATTTCTTCGGTTCTTTTCAACAAAATCAAAACCAAATCATATATCATCGGTTTTTAAATTTAAAATCAAATCAAACAAAGGTTGATTTATTTAATTGATTTTTAAATTTTGGTCGATTTTTATCCAAATCGTGAACACCCTAGTGAACGGACTACTATTAAAATTTTCTTTTTGTTTCTCGAAATGTGGTTTGCGAGTTTCTTTTTCATTATTGCATGGATGTATGCCAATAATAGTAGTAATATGTAGTAAAGTATTTGTTGAAAATTTATGGAAGTAATATTTTATGTATGTCAATGAAATAATTATACGTAGTTTTTTTTTCTTAACCAAGAACATTTGTATAAATACAGTTTTATTAACAACAGAACTCAACCCACACGAAGTAAGTTTTCAGAATGCAACATAAAGACAGTAAATGAAGAAAATATGTAGTAAAAGTGTAAAACTACGTGTGAAAAAAATTGAAAATTTCTTAGTGGCTCGTCAGTTTTTGAGCAAATCAATATATCTGTCAATATTCTATATCTATAATCTATAATCTATAATATATTAAAAGTGTGAAACCCTTTAGAAAAGTGATTTAAACTTTTTTCCCTTCATTAAAATACTTCGCTTTAGACAAAATCGTGTTTTCACCTTTTCCCTATTATTTAAGTAATATTAAATATTGACTATATTACCAAAAAAAGAAAATCTCTCCTCACAAGAATATAATAATTCCTTCTCCACAAACCTAATCATACCCAAAAACCAAAAAAATAAAAAAAATAAAAATTCTTCTATAAAAAAAAAGGTAATAAACAACGCTCCCTCCCTTGAAATCCCGAACATGAAATGAGAAAAATGATGGTAAGAAAAAAAATCATCCCCCAACATGTGAAACCAAAAAATAATATATTAATAAAAATTCAAAAATCCTTCCCATCTTCCATCAAAGTTGTGTTAACAATTAATTTTAGTTATAACTTTTTTGGATTTGATTATTTAATTTAAGTAAGAATTCATAATATTTAACACTTCTAAATCATTTCACCTTACATACAAAATAAAAAAAAATTCTACAATTCTATTTAACTACTATTTTGGATCAAAATTTACTAGATACATACCTCTGCTTTTACTTTTTCTTCTAATTTTGTTATTAATTTAAATTATCTTTTTTTGTGTGTGTATTCATTATTATCATCTTCTCCATCTTTCTTTATTTATGTATTCATTATTATATCTTCTCCATCTTTCTTTCTTTATTTTAATTAATAACGATTATATATAAATTATGACTAAATAATTAACAAAACAATGAATTCTCCTTTTTTTTTGATAATCTCTTATGTTTCTTTTTTAGTAGGAAATTTTTGATCAAAAATTGAAAGAAATAAGCAAATCGTCATCGAATGAAGTGGTCAAAAACATCAAAGGTTTGTCTCGTTCTTTTTTTTTCCTTCCTTTGTTTAATTGTAGCTTTGTTTTGGTTGTGTTATTTAATTATTTCCTTAGTATTATAGTTGAATCTTTAATTAAACTTGTTACTTGAGTTCTAAATATAAGGTTATAATAAGTATTGAATCTTGATATGCATAACTTTTGTTTGAAAAATGAACATATAAATTTAGGATTATAGTTGAATCTTTCAATTTTGAGCTTACTAATTAAGTTTGAAAGTGGATCAAGTACATTATTCATTGTAAATCAAGTTTAATCTATCTACCTATTATTATAAAATTCTGAATATAAATGTTAGGGTTGAACGGATTAGTTGAGGAAGCTTCTGAAGAAGCTAACCAGCCTAAATAATCCAAACAAAAGGATAATTGTGTTGATATGAAATTGGAGGAGTTGAAAGAAGAGATTGAGAAGATTAAAGAAAGACAGAAAAGGTGAAAGAGAATAGCTCAAAAAAGGACTAAAGAGAATATACTTTTCTTTATAAACTTTCTTGTGTTTAAACCAATATATGTGCTTTTTGGTTGACTAATTTTTACTTTGGATAATAACTAAAAGTCGTCCTAATGTCAAGATGCTAACAAATAAAAAATGCAATAAACATTTTGAAAGACTGTCATGCCTTTTATATTTTAAATAATTTTATAAAATTAAACTCACTAAATTGAGGTACACGCACGAGGCGCGTATATCTAAACTAGTATCTATATATAATATAAAGGAAGGTCATAGAGGTGGTGATGTGGCACCTCTCTATGGCCTCCATTCTTATTTATCTTTTTTTCTCTTTTTTTTAATTATTTAATTTTGCAAAGTCATCTTCTTAATTGATATTAATAATATTCATAACTATCAATCATTTCACATTCATAGTCCTTAATTATTTATTATATAAGTTTATGACACATTAAAATCACACTAATAAAAAATTATTTTAAGCTCTATATAATGGTTACTCTATTTTCAGTTCTCCATATTTTTCATTTTTTGTCTCTTTGGTTGATTAATGTTTTAATTTGCTTATTTGATTTTGCATATTACAAGGAGATATTATAATCAAATGGTTAGATATTTTTCCATCGTTCAATTTATAAGGTAAAATGAATTGATATATCTAATATAATTATAATTTTTTTTGTTGTATTATACATTTAATATTATTTTTTTGAATTTTTGAGGATATAATTTCTTAAAAAATAAATTGATTTTTCTCTTTGATTCTCTTTGTAGTTTTTAGAGACTTTGATTAATATGTTTTATTTTCTTTGAAGTGTTGAAAGAATTGGATTATGTCATGTTGACAACAAGGTTCTTCTTTCCTGTTTAACTTATGTTTTCTATGATATAGTTTCTTAAAAAATGATTTGATTTTTTCTCTTTGCTTCTCTTGTAGTTTTTATAAGAGAATTTGATTGTTTTTCATCTTTGATTCTCTTTGTAGTTTAGGAAGAATTTGATTGTCTTATGTTGATTATAAGATTCTTCTTTCCTCTTTAACTCATAATTAACTATTCTTTTTGCTTATATAAATTTATATTTAGTTCATGGAGACTCTCATTCAAGGTTATCCTCTCTTCTTCATCGTTTTGGTTTACGAATTAACTAACATGTGACCGAAAAAAAGTATACGAAGGTAAGAAATATTTCACTTTTTCACTTTTTTATTTTTTATGTATTTGGATGTGCTTTCTTAATTTTAACATATTTTATTTATGTACGTCAAGTAATCAATCATTTAAAATTCTAATGTTTCAAATCATTAGTCCTTTTCCCTGTTTTTTTTTTCTTTCTTTGTGAAGTTTTCAATATTTTTTTCTAAAAAGGGTACTTCTGCTGAAATTTTTATATTCATCATTTTGATTTTGTTATTTTTTGAATGCTAGGTTGACAACTTAATTTCTCAGAAAATAACAATTGTTGGTCTATTTTTCACAAACATTGAAAAAAAATAAGTTCATAAACCAGTCATTTCTAAATAATGTGATAAAAATAAATTATCTATTGTATTATAAAAATAAATTAAAGAGTATTTTAAAGAGTATGAAGGAGAACAAAACATGAAACATACCTTTGAATCAAGTGTCGTTTTTAATGAAAAAACGAAGAGGAACAAACACTTGTGACCAAATGAAAATGTATGAAAATTTTGTTAAAATGTTAAAATTTATAAGTAAATTATTTTTTATTATGAACTTGAAGAGATATAGAAGTAAATGAAGATTATTAAAATTAGGAATTATGAATATGAGGAATGTCCAGTTAAAGATTAATGAATATTATTTAAGTAAAAGTTATGAAAGTGAAGTGGGGTGTGTGTGTGTGTGTGATCTATTATTTTTTCTTCTTTTATTGGCCATTTTTTCTTATTTAAATCGGTTATGTTATTGTAAAATTAAATAAATTACTTAATTTATTACAATTAAATATTTTATTAATGAAGGAACATTTACAACAAAAACTCTTCACATATCAATTGAAAGGGGTAATTATTTATAACTCACATCTCTTTAATATATACTCTTAATAAATTTATTTATTTATTTATTTTCCCTTCTTCTAATTGCAAAATGACAATATCTTTTTATATTGTAAGTATATATAAAGGAGAATATTAGCCTATCCTATGTGGCATGCCTTTGAGGCATCCAAATCTATCTATCTTTTTTATGGTTATTTTTGGGCATTAATTGAGTTTTCTTCTCATTTTAAATATTTATGTGTTTAAATAAAATTTAAAATTCACCATATTTTACTCTATTAATTATATAGTAAAATAAAAAAATTATTTATATATTTAAATAAATTTAAAAAGTCAGTCTATTTAACTCTATTAATCATATATATATATATAAAATCTATTATTTTTTCTTCTTTCATTGGTCTTTTTTTTTTATTTAAATCAATGATGTAAAATTAAATAAATTACTTAATGTATTATAACTAAATATTTTATTAATGAAGAAACATTTACAACAAAAACTCTTCACATATCAGTTAAAAGGAGTAATCATTTATAACTCACATCTCTTTAATATATACTCTTAATAAATTTATTTATTTATTTATTTATTTATTTTCCCTTCTTCTAATTATAAAATGAAAATATCTTTTTATATTGTAAGTATTTTATTATTTAAGTATATTTGCAATGAGTAATTACACATGATTCACGTTTTTAATTTTTTATCTTTAATAATATTCATAACTCCCATTATGTTCATGTCCATAACCTCCAAGTTTTAATTTATAAGTTTATCATGTCTTATGGTATTCTATTGCTTGGGGCTTTGAGTTGTAGGTGACAAAAGAGTTTTAAAATGAAGTATAGGTGACACAAGTCTCAATAATTGAGTGGAGGTGACAATTATTTTATTATGGATTAAGAAAGTTGGGAAAGTTTAAAAATAACCCACAAGTTTTTTAATTTACACTTTGATTCAAATGTTAGTTAATATAACAGGAAATAGAGAAAAAAAAAGCCTGTTTCTCTCTCTTCTCATCCGTTGTTGTTTTCTCTCTCTTCATGATTATTGTTGTTCATTGTTGTTGCTACTTTATTCATCATTTTTTGCTTCACTATCATCATCTTCTACTTCATTATCATCTTTATTTTCTTCTTGTCGACCATTGTTGTTGTTGTTGTTAATGGCTACTGCTGCTATCTGACCAATTTTTTAGGTCAAATTTTGTTCCTACATCACTTTCCACTTTGGCATTACTTCATAGGTGACTTTGGGAAGTAAAATTATGATTTCTATTCAAATTTGTCATCTGGGTACACAGTTACTGGTGTTTTTTCCAACAATGGATAGAACCCGGTCATGAATCCAACATAAGTGCCCACAATTTAAACAGATCACTCATCTGGTGCATCAGATAAGTAATCTGTTGCAATGAAAAACTCATATGTTGGATTCATGTTTATGCTTCTATAGTGCCCGTAACATGAATCGAACAGATGGGTGATCTGTTGTAACAGAAGATTAACTATTGCAACAGACTAGTTATCTGTTGGAACAAACTTATTATATATTGCATCAGACTGATTATCTGTTGCATCAAACTTCTCATCTTTTGTAATAGATGAGTAATCTGTTGCAACAGATGAGTAATCTGTTTGGAACAACACAAATCAACCCCTGTCATAAACCCAACAGATAACCAATATGTTTCAACTCTTGCTAATGCTACTGGATTCAAAATTATTTATTACGTCCAATCATCGACATGTTTGTTGAGAAGATAATAGACAGAATAAAAATTAAATACTTCCTCCATCTCAAATTATTCGTCCCAAATTTCCTAATTTGATTTCTCATTTTACTTTTCTTTTTTCATTAATCAAGAAGAGTCAAATTTTTTTTCATGTTTTACCTTTTACATTAATTACTTTTTCTTCAAATTAAAATTTAAACATCATTTAATAGGGGTATTATGGTAAACTAGGCATGTTATTAATTATTTTTCTTAATCAATGTGGTATTTTAATTTGGGATGGGTAATTTGAGACGGAGGAACTATGAATTAAAACATCAAAGCCGTGCAACAAACTAGTAATCTGTTGCAACAGACTAGTTATCTATTGCAACAGACTTATTATCTGTTGTATCAGACTGCTTATCTGTTGCAACATATGAGTAATCTGTCGTAACAGATGAATAATCTGTTTGGAACAACACAAATCAACCCTTGCCACAAACCCAACAGATAACCATTATGTTTCAACTCTATTGCTACTGGATTCAAAATTATTTCTTACGTTCAATCGTCGACATATTTGTTGAGAAGATAATAGATAGAATGAAAATTAAATATGAATTAAAACGTCAATGCTGATCAAACATAATTTTTTTATTAAACAAAAATAAATAAGAATACATATACATAGACTAAAATAAAAAAAATCTTATTATTATTATTAGTATAATTATTGCCAGCCAGCCAATCTTCAACCGGTAGCAACAAGGCCCTCCTCAGTCTGCGGATCTCATGGAGCATCCTTGCTCTAACTGCTCCTAGTTCCTATTGCAGCTCATGAACCTGTATTCGAAGTTCATTCACGGCGTCTTGCAGAAAAACAACATCCTACACTGGATCAGCCATATCTAGAACACATATGAATTTACAAAAAAAGTACAAACAAAAGTAAAAAAAAAGAATATCTGAATGTAATACAACGTATACTACAAATTGGCAAGAAAAAAACTTACCCGAGTCAGGTAGAGAAAGTGGTGGAAGGTGTAATATGAAAGACAAGATGCAATAAATAAATAGAGTATAGTTGAATGAACGACTGAGTAAAGAGGGACCTATTTATAGAGGATTGAATGAGTTAGGCAAAAAGGCGCGACTGTTCACCCCCATCTATTAATTACATTTTTGATTACTATGAAAAGTTATGACTTAATTAAATTAAGAAATATTGTGATAAGTCATGACTTTTCAGCTTATTATTATTAATTAGTTCTTTCCAAGAACCATTTTTATTGAGTTGTGACAACAGATTCTATATCTGTTGCATCAGATAACTCATCTGTGACAACAAATATATCATTTGTTGCAACAAATAGAAAACCTGTTGCATAAGATAATCTATCTGTTGCAACATATAATCTATCTTTTTTTTTAATTATCATCATATCATTAATCCAAATTTGTTGACTTTTTTATTATATAAATTAAAAAAATAGATTTTAAAACAAAAATATTTTTTGTGAAAAGAAATGACACCTATTTAATATTAACGTCAATTATTCAAATTAAATAACCATTTTTTACGGTTATAAATTGTGTTTATCATTTATGTCCTTATTGTTTTCTGTGAAAAGAAATGACTTAATTAAATCAAGCTGGTGAATTTTTTATTATTGTGACAAGTCATGACTTTTTAGCTTATTATTATTAAATAACCTTTTCTCAATTTAAAAATTGAAGACACCTTTTAATAACCGTTTCTTTAATAAAATAATAACTATTTTTACTGAGTTCTGGCAATAGATTGTATATCTGTTGCATTAGATAAACCATCTGTTGCAGCAGATATACCATCTATTGCAATAAATTGACCATCTATTTTAATAGCTTTTTTGATTTCTTCTAACAGCTGATACATCAGTCACAACAGATAAGGAATTTGATGCATCAGCAACATTGTTGAATGTGTTTTAGACAAAAAGTCATGACTGTTCACCTTTTTATTAACAATTATCATATAAATTAATTAATCCAATATTATGACTTTTTTTAATTATATAATAAATAAATAATTTAAAAAAATTAAAAACAAAAATGTTGAAATGTCACGATCAGTTATTAAAATTAAATAACCGTTCTTTTATGGTTATAAATTGTGTTTATTATTTATTTACGAACTGTTTTTCATATTAAATAATCGAAAAGTCATGACTTTTCACCCTCTCAACAACAACAATAACCCCTTTTTATTAATAACTGCCCGTTGCAACACATGATCTATCTGTTGCATCAGATTAACCTCTGTTTCCATAAATGTTCAATCTCTACCACCAATAATTAAATATTAAATAAGAATTAAAAATTCAAAGTGGACCACCAAACATAGATTTTTGAATCCCTTAGGTAGATTCGATATAAAAAAGAAAAATATATACGCTAAAAGATAAAACATACCCTAATTATTATTACTACTATTATTATTATCATTATTATTATTAGTATTACTATTATTGTCAACTGGACAGTTTTCATCAGGCAGCAGCAGGGCCCTCCTTAGCCTTGCTCTAAAGTTGGTCAAATTCCTCTAGAGTTCATCAAACTGCCATTGAAGTTTCCGCAAGGACTCAATATGAATCTTCTTGTACGAATATGGATTAGTCATATTTGTAAGTGTAGTAGAACGATCGAGTAAGGAGGGAACTATTTATAAATGATTGAATTCGAAGGGGTTAGTCAAAAAGCCAAGACTGTTCATCCCTTATTTAAATAAAACTGGTGACTTTCCGAATATGTAAATTAAAAAATGGATCTAAATACAACATTTTATCTTTTATTGTATTTCGGAAAGAAAAAAAAATTGCTTTAAAATAAATCTATCAGATGAGTAATCTGTTGCAAAATATATTCCATCTGTTAGATAACTTATAATATATTGACAATCTGTTGCAACAGATGGATATATCTGTTTGATTTTTCCAATAGATATGTCATATGTTGCAATAGATTGATCATCTGTCGTGATAGATATCTGCAATTGTTTGACAATTTAAACAGATGTGGCATCTGTTGCAACTTGTTAGTCATCTGTTTATTCAATTTAAGACATAGATGGGCTAGAAAGAATAAGGTGTGTGCAGATGAATGGATCCACTATCATGTGTGGGAGTTAAGTATTCCTGATAAGGTCATCGGGATAACACACATAAAATACAATATTTTTGTGAATGCGGTTTTTAACCAATTAGGCACTGATCATTCAAACAAGAACCTGCATTGTACAGTTAAGTTTGATGGGTTCAAATTGATAAGGATAAGGCCCCATGATGATGGTACCGATACCCTGTTACGAATTACTGGCGGTTGTTGCTCATGTTTATGCGTGTTAAGTTTTGAGAAAGAATCAGTATTTGGTGTCATTGCAGAGATCCAATAGCAACTGGACTTAACTTTAAGTGTGAATTGGACTCTGAGAAGGACTTCGAAGCCTCGCACTGCATCAAACAAGAATGGAAAATCAATAGAAATTACCCTGGCCCAAATTTATATGGAAGCGTTGTTCGAGAGATGATTATATGCCAGAAGGAGCCGAAGGAGAATGCCTTTGAGGGAAAAGGGAGTTGATGAAAGACTATATCATCTGAAAGCTAATTGAAGAGAATACATAGGGTAGAAAGAAACTTCTAGCGAATCTGGCTGATGAAATTGACTTAAAACATGAGAAATCTGAATCAAGTGCAAATATAAAAGTGTATCCGGTAATGAAAAATCCATTTGTTGTTTCTCTAAAAAAAATAGTACAGATGGACACTTTTCTAGGGAGTTGCGACTAGGTAGCGTGGTCGGGATTATCACCTAGATAGAAAATAGCAGAAGACCAAGAAGTAGCCTCACGGGCATCGAGGGTTGAAATGATATACAGTAAGCCTAAAAAACTTGAGCCAATAACAACTGCAGTTAAAATAAGCAATCTGAGAGAAGGCTGCAATTTTTTAATTTTAAATTACATCTCATGCCTTCTGTTGACACTCAATTTTGACCGCTCGATACTCCTCTAGGCTATTATTTTAGATAAATTTACTAATTTTAGATGTTAGTATTTTTTACATATTTTTCTTGCATCAAACGAATTTCTGACGTGTCACATTCATAATTTACAAGCACACAAATTATTTTATTATTTTCAATATCATTTTATACATTCTTAAAACTCAAATACGATATTTATATAATTTTATTAAAATTATTCGTAACTGTGCGTACTCACATTTTTTTGCAAATACAATGTCTAGTTTTCAATTATTTAGTACTATTTATTATTATTATTTATTAACCCTGTTATTATATATATTGTTATTATTTATTACTATATATTATTATTATTATTATTTATTAGTATTTTATTATTATTTATTTATTTATTATTATTGTTATTATATTATTTACTATTATTATTCCTACTATTATTTAAATAACAGTCAATTTTAATTTATTTGCTTAATTTATTTAAATTCTAGCCTTTTTCTATTGAATTTATAACAATTCTAGTCATATTTAATTCAATTTAAAAGATCCCAATCCTTTTAATCTCAGCCATGGATCAAAATTGATCCAATGGCTGATATCAACCCACTTTATTCTTTCCATTTTAAACAAAAAGAAAACCCTAACTCTCATTCTTCTACAAAAACAACCACCTCATCTTTTCCTCTCCCTTCTCTCTCTCTCTCCCACTTCATCTCTCCGCTCCGTCCCTCCGCAACCCCACCACCGGCGAGCTCCCTTCATTCAACCTCCAAACGCCGCCAGCCTTTCCTCCTCCATCTCCGTACCCAACGAGCTGACCGGCACCATCCTTTCCTTTACAACCCTCACGCTGTCAGATGGCAAGTCGCACCGCCATGCATTCTCAAACCAACCTTGCTGAAAAATGCTCTAACGATCCAGTAAGCCGCCATCCCTCTCGCCGCTACTCAAATATCGCTGAGCCGACTAGCCTTCTCACCTTTACGTCGTTGCTCAATTTTTTCCAAAAATTTATGGACTCTTTAGAATCCATCACCAGGTTTGATTTCATGTTCGGATTATGTGTCTAAATTTTAATTTCGTTCTTTCGCTCATCTCGTCTCTTTTATTTGATTTGATTTAATAGATTTTAGATTTTGATTTCACGAGGTATGATTTGGGTGCTTGATTAATTTCTTTGTGATTCACATTCTTCATGGACTATAATACTTGAAACGCCAAAGTTCATTGATGTTGATTAACTCTAATTGCGTAATTTGGGTTTTGATATTTTGTGCAATTTTCTGTGCTGAATTATTATTGAATCGAGTTCAGAATTGCAATTACTGAATTTTGTTAATATGTGATGTTTTTGAGTCTTCTGCTCCCTTCCTTGAATTCGAACTTATGACAACGTCACATATGACAACTTGACTTGTTAGCAGGATGTTGCTCGAATCTTTATGATTCCCTACTCCTATTAATTTTGCTCCATTATATTTGGTAAAGCTCATTTGCATCATATTCTGTTAATTGAGTTTTCCTTCATACTTAAATTGGACATATTCTCACTCTTCTATTTATGGTAATTTTCTATCTATTTATTTACTCCGTATTGATCTCAATTGACTGATATAATAGACTGATTTTTCTATTTTCTTTTAATAGTCCCATTAGTGGGATTTTCTTTCTCTTAATTGATTTTGATATTTTTGTTAATTGATTTTTAGTTATTTTGTTCCTTTTAACAACTATCTCCGCTCACTATAAAGGAGGCCCTTTCTCATTATTCTGGACATCTCTTATCACCCTCTCTCACTCCCTATACACTTTCTCTATACAGAAAAACCTCTAACTTCTTAAGTTCACAAGCTCTTAAGTTCTATTACAATTATTACTACTACTCTCTAAAACAAAAGCAATTAGATACTTTTGAGATTTCTTCTAGTGTTCTTCGGGGCTTGCTAAAACATCTTTCACTGTTACAAGTGCCTGGCTTTTGTTATTCTTATTATTTCTTTTGCTGTTTCTCACCGGTAAATTTTTGAAATGATGTAATTTTCATATCCTATGTGTGTTGACTGCATCATGTTGTGAAAGCCTTAAGAAATCATGTCTATAGGAATAATTCGATGTTGTTATTATATATTCCTGTTTGCTTGCCATCATATCTTGTCTCGCAGGTTTAAATAAACAATTACGGGGTTCCCAAGAATCGTCGGGATAGTTATATAACTAGATTGTATTAGTTTAGTTTGCTTTCTTATTTGCATTTTAATACTTTGTAAAGACATTATTATCATAGTAATAAATAAATTTGGGGGACTACTTCGGGGACGGGGATTTACGTGCTCTGTGAACGGTATAGGTAGGCACAACCTAGGGTTATGTGCAATACGTGTTACATGAATTATCTAGGCACAAAATTAGGATTTACTAATATGAATCATGTTCTATGGTGTATTAATTATTCTTAATCTAACTAAAATCGACACCTTATATTGACATTGAGCATATTGATGTATTTCTATCACATTGAATTGATTTTTAGCATGTTAGTATATCTAAACTAGATTATAGGCCTAGTAATATTTTTTTTACATGATTACAAATTAATTCAAACATTTTGCATGTTAACATGCAAGTTATTATGTTAAACGTTTTCTACTTGTTAAATAATCTACTTGAGCATTTTCAGCAGGTTGAACAACGCATTTAATATTTTTCAGCATGTTTAAGTCGAGTTTCTAGCATGTCTACATTAAAATAACTGTGTCAATGTTTTTACATGTTTACCTAGGCACATTTAACATGTTCGCATTAATTTCTTGCGTGCCCCATGTGTTAATTCACTATTAATTAAAAATATAATTTTTGGCATAATGAATCTAATTCTAGCCTGTTTAAAATGCACCTTAACGTTATTTTCAGCATGATTAATTATTTTTTTCAGCATGTTTAAGTAACTTTTCATCATGATTAAGTAACTTTCAGCATGATTAATTAATTTTTCAGCATGTTTAATTAACTTCTTCAGACTATTTAATTAATTTTTCAGCATGTTTAGTTGACTTTCAGCTTGCTAAAATACTAATAATTCTCTACATTTTCTACATGTTAATCTGTTCTCCGCATTTAAGTGCATCCATAACATGTTTACGCATCCTTTAATATTTTACTAGTTTCTTATATTCTCATTATAGTTTATAACACTTAATTCACGAACACATCTCTTGACACAATTACCACACTTGTGACACCCCTCATGAACACACATTACATTGTTGTATACATGAGTCACAGTCGTCTTTTACGACTACTTGTTGAACATTTAGATATCATGTTTATAGGTTAACAACATAACAAATAATTATTTGTCTTCGCATGCTATCATATTAATAAACGTTAATTAATCAAGAGGCTAACTTGAGATTATTACATGATACTTGTTGTTCAATGTGTTCGCGCTTAGAGTCCTAGGCAACATAGTTTTCTTTTAGTCTTGAACAGAAATCCAAAATAGTAAAGTCCAATGCCTCTTGGACGTTAAGTATTATTAAAACTTTAGTTTTATCCTTTTCATATGACACCCTTAGACTTCACATCCAGCCTAGGTGGGGTGGGACGGGTAGTCATTCGGAAGTGATGATCCCAACAGATATTAACAGCGAGGCTAATAACATTATTACTTGTCTAAGAGTTCGGCCCCTTAGGTCGGATGATGATTAACAAGTTGGGTTTCTGATCCGAATAAGACCAAAACATTTCTTTGTTAGACTTGGACGATCTCTTTTTAGTCTTTTTACTTACTTAAATGTTTATTTGGGGCAGCTAGTTTATCATAAAACAGTCTCTTTTTTGTTGCAAATTATGACATTTATTTCTCCTCACTTATCTTATTTACATGTTTTATTTATTCACTTAGATAATCAACAATTAGAAATACAAAAGTAACATGTATTTTCTTTATTAATTACTTTCTCACTTAGTTAAATATTAAATTAATAATAAATTAAGAGACCTTTATTTGATCACATAGAATCCCCACGTAAAGTATGAATTCGGCCGAGAACCACCTTTGTGGACCTTGAAAGGTGCCTAACACCTTCCTTTTGAGGTAATTTGAACCCTTACCCAAACTCTGGTGAACTAAGACTAAATAACAAAAAATAAGTTCGTAGTATCCTAGACCAGTGCCCTAACGCACCTTAATACGTTAGGTGGTGCCTCTTTACACCCTTCCTTTAAACAATCCCAAAAAGAGTTTGTCACGTCGAATCCCGCTTTCCGCGAGAAAAATGGGGCGCGACAGAATGATGACTCTGCTGGGGATCTTAGGTTCTAACCATTACGAGTTTGTGTTTTATGTGGGATTTTATTATGTGTCTAAATTTTATTTTTTACTGTGACTTTTCATGATTATCGTTTGTTTTGACACCTTGATTTATTTTTTCACTTGTTAACCCTTCTCCTTCCCCTTTTATGTATTTTCATATTTTTTCATGCCTATCCTTTCCCCTTTTCTGCCTTTTATTGGCTATATGTTTTGATATTTATTTGTTTTTATGTTGCTAAGCATGTTATTATATTTTGCTATGTGCTACGTGTTACTGCTTTTTAAAACTGGCATCCCGCTCATACTTTCCTCCATTTCAAAATCTCTTTTGTTTTCTTTTTACGAACGGTTGCATGAATACACGGATGTTCTTTCCTAAAACACCCTTCGAGAAATGTCTTGTGGATTGGTCGATCAGCGATAAGTTGACATCCACAAGCTTTCCCACTCTCGAGTTGTCCACTCGAAGGAACCATGTTATAAACCTACTCTTGCCCTTTAGGTCCTTGCTACATATTTCTTTTATTAAGGAATATACGTCCCATTCAACATAGGATGCCATGGCATTCTTGACGCATTGAATGTTAGTCTCATTCAAAGTCCAAAGAGGTTCACAACCCCAAAAGGACACAATTATTTGCTATGTGCTACATTTCTATGTATGTATTGACATCTTGCCAATCTTGTTGTTTCCGTTCTCACCTTAGTCTCTCTTTTTATTTAGTGTTCCTCATTTTAGAGCTCTTTACTCTTAGAATTCTTATTATGTTTGGACCCTACAATACACTCTTACGGCCTATTCAATACCTGCCTTCAATTTATCCTACTGACTCATCTGTTAGCATATTGATCATCTCTAGGCTCAACTCTTACTTCGATAAAAGTTTTAGTCTTATTCACAATCTCTTAGTGCAACTTATTATTTTCGGATATCCTCTTCCTAATGTTTCCAACGCTTACATACTATTGTCCTACCAAGATTCTCAGACATGAATATCTTCGTACTTATGTCGTGCTTTAGCTTTCACAATCCCTAAGTCACATATAGCTCTCATAACGTCTATTCACTCTGAATGAGCATAACTCACTATTTTCAAATAAATAGAATATTCATTCTACACTCCCGTACGTACTCTTTTTTTCTAATAATAAATCCTTTCTTCTAAGGTTGACTAAAGTTGAACATCAGAAATGGCCAGCCAAGCAATGTTTATCGATCTTGTCAATAGCAATGATAAGCATGAGAATTTGAGATTGCGTCAAAACAAAGTTATGTCGAATGTCAAAAGTATAGAAGGGAAATAGAGAGAATTAGGGGGATAATGACTAATCTCTAAAGTTCAGTTGAAATGCCACCATATTTTCCAAAGCCACTATTCGAAGCTGACTTTATTGCTCACACCTACACTATGTCATCTCCTATATCAACGACCTCACCCGCGCCTGATTGTGGGGCATAAGTGAATTTAAGTCGGTATTCAGTTGCACTTCTGAAAGCACTTAATGGGTTGACAACGATGGGAAAGGAGAAGAAAATAAAGGGACGAATTTCTAAGCATAAGGCTGGGCCTTCTCAATAACCTGAGATGAATAAGTCGACCAAAGCTAAAGAAGAAGACAAGGATAGAATTGTGGACTTGAACCTCCCATTATATGACGAGTCTGGAAACCCTCATTCCCACTTGAAGGAGTACGTTGACAAGCTATCTGTTATTGGGCAAAATGATAGCCTTAAGATGAAACTCTTTGTTAGTTCACTCAAGGGCCTAGCATTGATGTGGTACGCCAAAAAGATTCTAGCAAGTGGAACTCTTGGGAAGATTTGGCAATTGACTTTATTAGGCAATTCAACAACAAAATTAAGAGAAAGCTTGTAGCTGAGGCAAATTTGGTTAAGCCGCAATCCAAGAATAAGGGAAAAACGATCATCAACGGGACATTCAAATGTCCAAAGCCTGAGAAACGCATACCCCAACCTCAACTAATATGGTACCCAGCTCCAGAAATCATCCCAACCTCTAATCATGTCTAAGCCTATTATCTCCATTCCTTCACAAAACCTCATCCACATACTTTTTGGTACCTACCTCCATTTGTTACTCTGACACCAAACTATATTTCAATGTCTTACCAAAAACAAATCAACAATCCACTAAACATCAACATGAGCTCTAGAAAAATCCACCAAATAATACACTCCTCTGGGTGAATCCATAGAACAGTTGTATGAACGACTCAAGGAGGTAGGCTACATCACTCCCATTGCTGGCGTACCTTGTGATCCTAAGTCTCGATGCTATCGTCCTAACCAAATTTGCACCTATCAATCTGGGATGAGAGGACATCCTACTAAGGCGTGCTTTTCTTTGAAAAACATGATCCAAAAGTTGATCGACACCAAAATGATAAACGTGATGGGGACAACTTCTGAAGCTGATTGATTTATCAATATTGACTGGTACTTGTTGACATTGGTGAAGAATATCATATTGATTCTCCGCTCCAGACTTCTAAACATTTGAAATTCCTTTAAGTTTCACAATTTGTAGTTTCTTTTATGCTTTTCTCCTTATGTAATTTGAACTACGATCGACCTGATTCCCTTGTGGATATGTAGGATCTCATTTAATGAGTTTGGTCTCACCATAATAAAACTTTCTTTTACCCTGCTTTATCATTTTCCTGTACGGAGTTGGATGAATCGACAATATGATGTGAATCAACAAATCTGATGTTTAATAAAAGTTGACCTTGTTCCTTTCCTATATGTTCATCTTCTTTACATTTGCAATTACAAATTCGATATCACGTTACATCACTGTCTTGTTTCATGCGTTAGGAGCTCAAATGTTTACGCCTAGTCCAATTATTAAGCCCTAGTCTTCATCCTAGGATGCCTTTGTTTTATGTTTATTATGTTTTGAACTTATATGTGCTATGTGATAACTTTCATTTGGGCTTGTTTATTTCATTTTAAGGTTGTATAGCATTTGAACATCGAACTCAAGTGACAATCTACAAAATGACAAATACGCTCAACATCCAAAAAGTTTTTAGTCCTCCTTCTCAAGAACTACGTTGGACCTGACTTCCATTTGGATATGTAGACAGTCCACTTTGGGTCCGGTCTTAATCTAATAAAACATTTTCTTTCCCTTTCTTTCAATTACACTTCCAAAATGTCGGGCTAATAAGCCCAACTCATGAGCATATTAAGGGCAGATTACGGCTACGATATTCAAATGTAGGACAACCATTTCTCTTGAACTAATATTTTCTTTGATTGGTATAGGAACATAAGGTTTCACCCGTTATAGAACGTTTAATTTTATTAACATGTTTATTCTTTCCCTATATGTTCCTTTTACCTTACTAACTTGATTTTTTTTATTTTATTTTTTATTATTTATTTATTTATTTCCACACCTCAAGGATTGATTCGTGCATTCTCTTGCCCATTACACCAAATGAAAAAAGGCTCGGTCTCTTTCTCTTAAGGCTCAGTCATCAAGACGAAGATATTGGTGATAACAACAAAACTAGAAATGAGCATGGTGAGATGATCGTACAAATGGAACAAAGAATTCTTCAACTACAAGGGGAATTTTCACAAGCCCATAACTTGTCTAATTTACCCCTTGCTTTGAATGCTCCTCTCGAACCACAAGTTGAGGGTAATATCGTTGTCAAATCTAATGCCACATTCACAAGCCATCCCTTACCACCACTTCCTATTGACAGCCCCCAAACAATTCAGGCCACATATATACGCTGCCTAAACATAACTCACATCCACATTCTTGTCCACCGCAATGTCACACATATTCAGCTCCACTAAATTATCAAACAACATCATATGCCCATAATACACCACCAACATTTACCACAAATATTCCTTATCCAAACAGCCATACTTTAGATCAAAGTTATGCTAAAATGACTCAATTTACCCACCATCAATATAAATCCAAACCTCCAGCAAACGCCGCTCTTATGCAATTCGTGGTTGAAAGATTGGAACAACTTGAAGGCAATAAGGGGTTGAACGGGCTAAGTTACGAAGATTTGTGCATATACCCTAATGTTGAACTGCCAGAGGGGTACAAACCTCCTAGATTTGAATTGTATAATGGGACTGGAGATTCGAAAGTTCACTTGAAATTATACTGTGACAAGTTGGCAGGAGTTGGTAAAAACGAACAGATTCTTATGAAGTTATTCATGAGGAGCCTCACTGGAGATGCCTTATCATGGTATGTCTCACAAGATGCAGTGAAATGGTCTAAATGGATCGATATGGCCTCTGATTTCATAGAAATATTTGGGGTCAATGTTGAGAATATGCTCGATTAGTTCTATATTCAGAAGTTAAAAAAGAAACCTACAGAATCATTTCAAAAACATAGAATGAGATGGATACGTGAAGCTTTTAAAGTGCGCCCTTCTTTAGATAAAATCAAATGAAGGAATTCTTTATTCGCACCCAAAAACCACAATATGATGAAAGGATGATTCTTATAGAGGATCGAAAGCTTGTTGACATCATCAAATTGGGCGAGAGAATTGAAAAAGGCATTAAAAATGGCATGATAACAAATTTAGAGGCACTACAAGTGATAAAGACTTCACAGGCTGATGAGAATAACAACATGAAGAAAGTAAATTTTGTCTTGACTATGAAAGATCCCAAAACCCTTCCAATTTACCAAACACCACATCCTCCACTTCAATACCAAACACCCATATATCAAGCACTTTCTTATCTATTTCAACAACTTTCTTACTTCGAAATACCTCCAACTACCTTCTAACAACCATTAACTTATCAAAATCCACCAAAAAATCTACGACCCAATTAATTCATCACAACTCGAGCCAAGCGTTAGAAAAATTAGTCAAGACAGTACACTCCTTTGATCGAACCTGTAGACCATTTTTATGAGAGATTAAGGGTTGATGGATACATTACTCCAATTCCTGTAATTGTAATGAATACATGTGCAAAATGGATTGATCATTCCAAATTTTATGCTTACCATTCAGGGATGACAGGCCACACTACAGAGGAATGTCGTGCCTTAAAGGACAACACTTAAGCACTGATTGATCCCAAGGTGATAAGTGTGACGGGGCCATACCCTAATGTTAATTAAGCATTGACATCTATTTGATGTTACGGAAGAGATATCACATCGTTTCCTCATTCTAGGCTTTGAAGAACTTGAGTTACTATAACCTTTACATATGGTTGGAACAATATGAATTTCCCTAATGTAATTTGAACTACGTTCGACCTGATTCCCATTTAAAAGGGATATGTAGGCACTCCTTTGGAGTTCGGTCTTATCATAATAAAATTTTCATATTCTCTTGAAGCATGTAACTGGGCAGAATTTTTGAAAGGAATTCAAAAATTCTATGATTCTACAAGTTTAAGACGGACCAGACATGTAACTGGGGCAGAATTTTTGAGAGAGTCTAAAAAATTCTATCAAGAAGAATTTTAACAAATTCAAGGCTACCAAGGTTGATGCCATGAACTGGGGCAAAAATATTTCAGGAATCCTAAAAAATTTCATCAAGGATTACATCTCAAAAAAGCGATATAAATGCAATGGATTCAGGACTTGAAAAAAAGAGCCGACAGAGACATGAATCAATCTTCCCCCCCTTTTTAAAAAAAATTAATAATTTTTCTTTGAGTGCAGGAATAGAGTGACGAATAAAAATCTTGAGTATGCTATACACCATCAGAAGATATAAGGTTAAGTATTGTCGTTCTATATTTTGAGTGGGTTAAGCACTACCCTCTCGATAGAAACTGCTTGAGGCTAAGCACTGTCCTTGAAAAATTAATTAGGTTAAGCACTACCCTATCTCAACAAATTTATTTGAAACTAAGCATTGTTTCAAATATTTGATGGAGTTAAGAAATACTCTATCAAAAACTCTCTAACGCTAAGCATTGGCCTTAAAAGTTAGTTGGGTTAAGCACTGCCTGCTCTCGAGAAATCATCCGAACTAAGTATTATTTTGGAAACTTGATGGAGTTAAGCCCTACTCTATCTAAAACTCTCTAAGGCTAAGCACTGTCCTTGGAAAGTCAAGTAGGTTAAGAACTACCCTCTTTCGAGAAATTGACTAAGGCTAAGCATTATCCTTGAAAGTTAGTTGGGTTAAGCACTACCCGCTCTCGAGAAATCATCCAAAATGAGCATTGTTTTAGAAACTAAATGGAGTTAAGCACTACTCTTGCTAAAACTCTCTAAGGCTAAGCACTATCCTTGGAAAGTCAAGTGGGTTAAGCGCTACCCTCTTTCGAGAAACTGACTAAGGCTAAGCATTGTCCTTGAAATTTAGTGGATTAAGCACTACCCGCTTTGAGAAATCATCCGAACTAAGCATTGTTTCAGAAACTCGATGGAGTTAAGCCCTACTCTATCTAAAACTCTCTAAGGCTACGCATTGTCCTTGGAAAATCAAGTGGGTTAAGCACTACCCTCTTTCGAGAAACTGATTAAGGCTAAGCATTGTCCTTGAAAGTTAGTTGGGTTAAGCACTACCTGCTCTTGAGAAATCATCCGAACTAAGCATTGTTTCAGAAACTCGATGGAGTTAAGCACTACTCTATCTAAAACTCTCTAAGGCTAAGCACTGTCCTTGAAAAGTCAAGTGGGTTAAGCATTACCCTCTTTCGAGAAACTGACTAAGGCTAAGCATTGTCCTTGAAAGTTAGTTGGGTTACACACTATCCTCTCTCGATAAATCGTCCGAACTAAGCATTGTTTCGGAAACTCGATGGAGTTAAGCACTACTCTATCTAAAACTCTCTAAGGCTAAGCACTGTCCTTGGAAATTCAAGTGGGTTAAGCACTACCCTCTCTCGATAAATCTTCCAAACTAAGCATTATTTTGGAAATTCAATGGAGTTAAGCACGACTTCATCAAGAATCGGCCTGAGGCTAAGCTTTGTCCTATGGAAATCAATCGGTCTACTCAAAAATGAAAATCTATTTTCCAATACTGAACATGGTATGCACAATTGCCTCGGCGTTATTAAATGCTACTACTTTATTGGATATGGTGTGGATTAAGCACAATCTTTTTAAATCTATACGAATAAAGAATCGCTTTCTCATGAAAAATACGCTTTCTTATCTCCTCTTATCATAATTGCTTATTTTTACTACATTGTTCATTCTTCTATAAATACATATCCATACTAGTCATTTTATCCAAATGAGCTAAAAATGGTAGGACTAATAAGTAACTGATCACACGATTCTACAATGAAAAGCTGCAAAAGCTGATCACACGATTTCATGATAGGAAGCCAGAAGTTGATTACACGAATTCACGATATATGAAGAAACCTAAATGCTGATTCCATGATGAGAAGCCAAACGGCCAATGCATGGAGAAGCCTGAAAACCGATCCCACAATGAGAAGCCAACCAGCTGATCACACGATTCCATGATCAACTGATACACTTTCTGTATTTCCACATTTACATTACGTTTATCAATTGTTTATTTCTTACATACCTAACCTTTGTTATTGAGTGATGTAAAGACGCAGGTAATAGAGAAGGAATAACAAATATAGATGATTTTTGTTTCTTTTTTTGGAATATTACTCCATCTCTCCATCCACCACATGAACTCATCCATCACCTCACCTACCTCAAAGTTTTCAAACTTCTCCATACGACATTATAATCGTCTCACCGGCCAACGATATCAATTTTTACGCCCCAACCTTTGTCATAAATATTATTTAGGGGTATTGTTCGTTCCTAAATCTAGAACTACGCACGGCCTGATTGTCATAAAAACATAGATATGTAGGCGACTTAAAGCCAAAGTCTCGACCACACTATTTTTTAACACCTCCCGTTGCCTTCTTCCTAGCAAACCGTCATCTCGGTCGGGCAAATTTGGCTACTACGTCAACTTTTGTTGCTTGACAATTCTTTTATTATTTTCAAACAATGAAGGGGCAGCTGTTGAAAACCCAATTTTGATCACCCGATACTCCTCTAGGCTGTTATTTTAGATAAATTTACTAATTTTAAATGTTAATATTTTTTTACATATTTTTCTTGCATCAAACGGATTTCTGACGTGTCACATTCATATTTTACAAGCACACAAATTATTTTATTATTTTTAATATCATTTTCTACAATTTTAAAACTAAAATACGATATTTACATAATTTTATTAAAATTATTCGTAACTGTCGTACTTACATGTTTTGCAAATACAATGTCTAGTTTTCAATTATTTAGTACTATTTAGTATTATTATTATTATTATTATTATTATTATTATTATTATTTATTAATCCTGTTATTATATATATTGTTATTATTTATTATTATATATTATTATTATTTATTATTTATATATATATTATTATTTATATACTATTGTTATTATTTATTATTTTATTTTTATTTATTTATTTATTTATTTATTATTATTGTTATTATATTATTTACTATCAATATTCCTACTATTATTTAAATAACAACCGATTTTAATTTATTTGCCTAATTTATTTAAATTCTAGCCTTTTTCTATCCAATTTATATCAATTCTCGTCATATTTAATTCAATTTAAAAGATCCCAATCCTTTTAATCTCAGTCATGGATCAAAATCGATCCAATGGCTGAAATCAACACACTCTATTCTTTCCATTTTAAACTAAAAAAACCCTAAATCTCATTCTTCTACAAAATAGCCACCTCATCTCTTCCTCTCTCTCTCCCACTTCATCTCTCCGCTCCATCCCTCTGTAACCCCACCACCGACGAGCTTCCTCCGTTCAGCCGCCAAATGCTGCCAGCCTTTTTCCCTCTATCTCTGTACCCAATGAGCTGACTGGCGTCGTCCTCTTCATCACAACCCTCACGCCATCAGACAACGAGACGCGCAACCATGCATCCTCAAACCAACCTCACTGGAAAAGGATCCAATAAGCTAGTCAGCCACCATCCCTCTCATCGCTGCTCAAATATCGCTGAGCCGATCAGCCCTCTCACCTCCACGTCGTCGCTCAATTTTTTCCAAAAATTGATGGATTCTTTTGAATCCATTATCAGGTTTGATTCTATGTTCAGATTATGTGTCTAAATTTTAATTCCATTCTTCCGCTCATCTCATCTCTTTTATTTGATTTGATTTAATAGATTTAAGATGTTGATTTCATGAGGTATGATTTGGGTGTTTGATTAATTTCTTTGTGATTCACATTCTTCACGGACTATACTACTTGAAAAGCCAAAGTTCACTGATGTTGATTAACTCTAATTGCGTGATTTGGGTTTTGATATTTTGTGCAATTTTCTGTGCTGAATTATTATTGAAACGAGTTCAGAATTGTAATTGCTGAATTTTGGTAATACGTGATTTTTTGAATCTTCTGCTCTCGTCCTTGAATTCAAACTTATGACAACGTCACATATGACAACTTTACTTATTAGCAGGATGTTGCTCGAATCTTTATGATTCTCTACTCCCATTAATTTTGCTCCATTATATATGGTAAAGCTCATTTGCATCATATTCTATTAATTGAGTTTTCCTTCTTACTTAAATTGGACATATTCTCACTCTTCTATTTACGGTAATTTTATATTTGTTTATTCACTCCGGATTGATCTCAATTGACTGATATAATAGACTGATTTTTCTATTTTTTTTAATAGTCCCATTAGTGGGATTTTCTTTCTCTTAATTGATTTTGATATTTTTAATTGATTTTTAGTTATTTTGTTCCTTTTTAACAACTATCTCCACTCACTATAAAAGGAGGCCCTTTCTCATTATTCTGAACATCTCTTATCACCCTCTCTCACTTTCTATACACTCTCTCTATACAGAAAAACCTTTGACTTCTCAAGTTCACAAGCTCTTAAGTTCTATTACAATTATTACTGCTACTCTCTAAAACAAAAGCAATTAGATACTTTTGAGGTTTCTTCTACTGTTCTTCAGGGCTTACTAGAACATCTTTCACTGTTACAGGTGCCTGGCTTTTGCTATTCTTATTATTTCTTTTATTGTTGGTCATCGGTAAGTTTTCGAAACGATGTAATTTTCATACCCTATGTTTGTTGACTGCATCATATTGTGAAAGCCTTAAGAAAGCATGTCTATAGGAATAATTCGATGTTTTTATTATATATTCCTGTTTGCTTGCGATCATATCTTGTCTCGTAGGTTTAAATAAATAATTACGGGGTTCCGAAGAATCGCCGGGATAGTTATATAACTGGATTGTATTAGTTTAGTTTGCTTTCTTATTTGATTTGAAATACTTTGTAAAGACATTATTATCGATGTAATAAATAAATTTGGGGGACTGCGTGGGGGGGGGGGGGGATTTACGTGCTCTGTGAACGGTATAAGTAGGCACAACCTAGGGTTATGTGCAATATGTGTTACATGAATCATATAGGCACAAAATTAGGATTTACTAATATGAATCATGTTCTACGGTTTATTAATTATTCTTAATCTAACTAAAGTCGACACCTCATATTGACATTGAGCATATTGATGTATTTCTATCACATTAAATTAATTTTTAGCATGTTAGTATATCTAAACTAGATTTTAGGCCTAGTAATATTTTTTTTACATGATTAACAATTAATTCAAGCATTTTGCATGTTAACATACAAGTTATTACGTTAAACATTTCCTACTTGTTAAATAGTCTACTTGAGCATTTTCAGCATGTTGAACAAAGTATTTAATATTTTTCAGCGTGTTTAAATCGAGTTTCCAGCATGTCTACATTAAAATAACTATGTCAATATTTTTTCATGTTTACCTAGGCACATTTAGCATGTTCTCATTAATTTCTTGCGTGCCCCGTGTGTTAATTCACTGTTCATTAGAAATACAATTTTTTGCATAATGAATCTAATTCCAGCCTGTTTAAAATGCGCCTTAACGTTACTTTTAGCATGATTAGTTATTTTTTTCAGCATGTTTAAGTAACTTTTTAGCATGATTAAGTAACTTTCAGCATGATTAATTAATTTTTCAGCATGTTTAATTAACTTCTTCAGCCTGTTTCATTAATTTTGCAGCATGTTTAGTTGACTTCCAACATTCTAAAATACTAGTAATTCTCTACATTTTCTACATGTTAATCTGTTCTCCGCATTTAAGTGCATCCGTAACATGTTAACACATCCTTTAATATTTTACTAGTTTCTTAGATTCTTATTATAGTTTATAACACTTAATTCACGAGCACATCTCTTGACACAATTACCACACTTGTGACACCCTCATGAACAGACATTTCATTGTTGCATACACGAGTCACAGTCTTCCTTTATAACTACTTGTTGAACATTTAGATATCATGTTTATAGGTTAACAACATAACAAATAATTATTTGTATTCACATGCTATCATATTAATAAACGTTAATTAATCAAGAGGCTAACTTGAGACTATTACGTGTTACTTGTTGTTCAATATATTCGCGCTTCGAGTCCTAGGCAACATAAATTTCTTTTAGTCTAGAACACAAATTCAAAATAGTAAAGTCCAATGCATCTTGTTCGATAGGTGGGATGATAAGTATTATTAAAACGTTAGTTTTATCCTTGTCATAGGACGCCATTAGACTTGACATCCAGCCTAGGTGGGGTGGGACGGGTAGTCATTCGGAAGTGATGATCCCAATGGATATTAACAGCGAGGATAATGACATTATTACTTGTCTAAGAGTTCGGCCGCTTAGGTCAGATGATGATTAATAAGTTGGGTTTCTGATCCAATTAAGACCAAAACATTTCTTTGTTCGACTTGGACGATCTCTTTTTAGTCTTTTTATTTACTTTACATGTTTATTTGGGGTAGCTAGTTTATCATAAAGCAGTCCCCTTTTTGTTGCAAATTATGACATTTCTTTCTCCTCGCTTATCTTAGTTACATGTTTTATTTATTCAATTAGATAGTCAACAATTAGAAATACAAAAGTAACATGTGTTTTCTTTATTAATTACTTTCTCACTTAGTTAAATATTAAATTAATAATAAAATATGAGATCTTTATTTGATCACATAGAATCCACACATAAAGTATGAATACGATTGGGATCCACTTTTGTGGACCTGAAAAGGTGCCTAATACCTTCTTTTGAGGTAATTTGAACCCTTACCAAAACTCTGGTGAACTAAGACTAAATAACAAAATGTAGGTTCGTAGTATCCTAGACCAGTGCCCTAACGTACCTTAATACGTTAGGTGGTGACTCTTTACACCCTTCCTTTAAACAATCCCAAAAAGAGTTTGTCACGTCAAATCCCGCTTCCCATGAGGAAAACGGGGCACGAAACCTTCTTGTTTGTAGTTTCGATTAGGTCCACTGCTGTTGACCTGATCGGAACCACAAACAAGATTGAAAGACAGATTAGGTGTCATTACTTCCTTAGCAATATGGATTAATTGATCATGTTTTCTAGCCTTATCATGCTTTCAACATTTCTCAGAGAGGATCAGAGGCTTGCTATGGTATATGAATCCCGATAATTTTCAAGCTTGTCTCCAGTTTGTCGATTTGGTATTCAAGCTTGTCATTGCCGTCTTTAAAGTTGGTATAGAGTTCCTGATCTTTTGTAAGATCGATCAGGAACACTTTCTTTGAAGTTTTGGTATTGTAGAAGCCCTTCAAAACACTTCCTTCAGAAGCCTTAAATGATATATGTAGGGTCGCTATGTATGTTTTAGATCAAAATATATTGATGCACACTCATGCAGTGGCCCCAATAATTGAATAGCTTACTTTTATCGAGCGTTGATTAATGTAGCTTTTCTCAACCAACCTTCAAGGGATTTGATAAATTAATTATTAAGGAGTTACATAATTTTTGATCTAAACTGACTCTACCAAGCCTATCAAACGTTACGTAACTCCAGGCTCATTACCCTATCAGAAACCTTTGCTAGAGTTAGTGGAAAAATCAAACTATCTCAATCGCTCAACCTTTCTGCTAATCACTTTTCTCTCATATAGAACACTGGATATTCACCATGCAAAAGTGTACACCATCAGCAGAAATGCTTACCGCAGCGAAAGTCTCTAGAAGGCATGACTAGTAATCTCTCAATATCACTTTTATAACTTTCTTAAAGTCTCTTTCAAATATATTGGAATGGACATAGGGAGAAATTATGCTTAGTTTGGTTTGTCCATTCTAATATAATTGCAAGAGATGTCAAGAAAGTCATAAAAGTGATATTGAGAGATTGCTAATCTTGCCTTCTAAAGGCATTTACTGTGGCAAGAATTTCTGCCAATGGTGTAGACTTTTGCATAGCGGATATCTAGTGCTGTATATGGGAAAAAAGAGATCAATAGAAAGGATGAGAGATTGAGATCATTTGATTTTTCCATTAACTCGAGCAAAGGTTTTTGATAGGGTAATGATCCTGGAGTTACATAACGTTTGATAGGCTTGGTTGGGTCAGTTTAGATCAAATGTTGCGTAACTCCTTGCTAATTAATTTATCAAATACCTTGAAGGTTGGTTAAGAAAAGCTGAATTGAGCAACGTTCGATAAAAGTGAGCTATTCAACTATTGGGACCACTGCTTGAGTGTGCATTAACATATTTTGACATAAAACATACATAGCGACCCTACATGCATCATTTAAGGCTTCTGAAAGAAGTGTTTTGAAGGGCTTCTACAATGCCACAACTTTGAAGAAAGTGTTCCTGATCAAGCTCACAAAAGACCAGGAACTTTATACCAACTTCAAAGATGGCAATGATAAGCTTGAATACCAAATCGGCAAGCTAGAGGAAAGCTTTAAAATTATCAGGATTCACATACTACAACAAGTCTCTGATCTTTTCCAAGATATGTTAAAAGGATGCTAAGGCTAGAAAACACAATCAATTATATCCATATTCCTAAGGAAGTAATGATACCCAATCTGCCTTTCAATCTTGTTTGTGGTTTTGATAAGGTCAACAACAGTGGACCTAATCGAAAACACAAACAAGAAGGCATGGGATGCAATTTAAAAATAAAAAATTGCAACCTTCTCTTAGATTCCTTATTTTAACTGCAGCTATTATTGACTCAAGTTTTCTAGACTTACTGTACATTTTTTGAACCCTCGACGCCCGTGAGGCTGCTTTCTTAGGCTTTTGCTAATTTCTATCTAGGTGATAATCTCAACCATGCTACCTAGTCGCAGCTTTCTAGCAAAGTGTCTATCTGCATTATTTTTCTTTCAGAGAAATAACAAATGAATTTTTCATTACCGGATACACTTTTATATTTGCACTTAATTCAAATTTCTCATGTTCTAAGTCAGTTTCATCGGTCAAATTTGCTAGAAGTTCTTTTCTACCCTATGTTTCCTCTTCAATTAACTCTTAGATGATATAGTCTTTCATCAACCCCCCATTTTCCCTCACAAGCATTCTCCTACCGCACCTTCTGGCATATAATCATCACCCCGAGCAACCCAACCATATAAATTTAGGCTAGGGCAGTAACTATATTGATTTCCATTCTTGGTTAAAGTAATGAGAGGCTTCAAAGGACCTCTCAGAGTCCAATGCACCCTAAAAGTTAGTCCAATCACTGTTGAATCTCTTTACAATGACACCAAAACTAGATCCCTTCATAATGCTTGACATATAAACATGAGCAACAATCGATATTAAATCTTAACAGAGTATCGGAACCATATTCATGGTCCCTCTGCCTTATCAGTTCGGACCTATCAAACTTAACTATAAAATTGCAGATATCTTGATTGAATTGTCAATGACTAAATGGTAAAAACAATACAACTTATTCCTTCAAACCCATATTTACTGTAGCCTCTTGTGTTGGTCGGGCAAAAGTTGATCAACTTTTAGTTCCTTATATCTACAAAGAAGAGGAAAAAAATTGATGTCAAATAAGAGAAGAACAAAAAGAACATTATCCATCTATTATGATAGATGTTTAGTTTGTTGCAATTGATGTGTAGTCTATTGCAATAGATGTGTAGTCTATTATAGAAGATATGTAGCCTATTGCAACATATACGGAGTCTGTTGCAACAGATGTGGAGTCTGTTGCAACAAATGTGGATTCTATTACAATAGATATGGAGTCTATTGGAATACATCAGACCAGCCTTGCTAGTGGTTTGATTTGTTCCAACAGTTGATCTGTATGTTGCAACATCAACAATAATATAAACTTCAAAGAAACAACAAATAAAAACCATCAACAACAAAAGAAACAATATCATTTATTCCAACACTATCAATAACATCATCAACAATAAACAAGCAACATCCTTTGTTCCAACACCACACAATAAGTTCCAACAACACCAAACCCACCAACAACATCAACAACAAAGAAACAGACAAAATACATTAAAATATGATATTATCAACAAGGATTTTAAACTTCTCCCAATAGATGACTTTTTTCGCTTATTGTAATAAAAATTATCGATTTGTTTATTCAACACTTAAAAGTTCGTTCAAATTTTTTAAATAAATATGATATGGGTAAATGATAATTAAATAAAAAAATAGATGTAAATAGCTTGCAAAGAAGAAAATGAGAATGAAAGAACAATAGTGAAGCATACCTTACCTGCAATGTCAAAAGGGGATCAAAACAATAATTTCAGTCGAGGAAAGATATGGATCGATTTAGATCAGAAAGGATATTTATGAGAAAGAGGAGAGAAAAGAGAGAAAAAAGATTGTGATAACCCTAAAAGATGAGAGAAAGAAAAAGATGAGAGATGAATAAAATAAATTTAAGGCTGAATGAGAGATAAGATAATTTTAGATGTAGACGTGGGTTTAAATTTTCATTAATTAATATTCATTAATAACTTAAGGGGCACGAGGAAGACGGGTGACATTAAAAAGATAAGATAAGACTAGTCAATGAGATTTTTGAGTTATCCAAGAAATATTTTTTACCGCCTTTAGTAGAACTATTTTATCTATCTTTCTTCTTTCGGACAGAAGCCTGCTTTAAAATTAATAAATAAATAAATAAATATGTCATCTGTTGCAACAGATATCAATATCTGTTTGAAAAAATCCAACAACTCAGTCATCAGTAACAACAAATGCAAATGTCCATTTGATAATTAAATCAGATATGTCATCTATTATAACAAATATCAATATCTATTTGAAAATTTCCAACAACTCAGTCATCTGTCATAACAGATGCAAATGTCTATTTGATAATTAAATTAGATATGTCATCTGTTTCAATATATATGAATATCTATTTAAAATTTCCAATAGCTCAATTGTTTGTTGCAACAGATTTTATTGAGTCTTTGAAATTGTGTTGGTATTACGTTCATCACGACCCAAGTCGTCGATCAATCCCTTTGAGATGAAAAATTCTTATTAACTTAACGTTAAGCTAGGACCTAAATTTATTTTGATAGAATTAGGTATGAATGAGTTCGTAGGATCAACTAGAACTTCAATTGAGTCTTTGTAATTGCATGGTGTTGGTGTTGCATTCATCCCGACCCGAGTCAACGATCGATCACTCTGAGTTGAAAAGATTCTCATTAACTTAATGTTAAGCTAGTACCTAAATTTATTTTGTTAGAAATGGGGATGAATGAATTCATAGGGTCAACTACAACTTCAATTGAGTCTTTGCAATTGCATGGTGTTGGCATTGCGTTCATCCCGACCCGAGTCATCGATAGATCACTCTGAGTTGAAAAGATTCTCATTAACTTAATGTTAAGCTAGTACCGAAATTGGTTTTAGTATAAATAGGGATGAATGAGTCCATAGGATCAACTACTACTTCAATTGAGTCTTTGCAAATACATGGTATTGGTATTGCGTTCATCTCAATCTGAGTCATCGATCGATCACTCTGAGTTGAAAAGATTCTCATTAACTTAATATTAAGCTAGTGCCTAAATTGATTTTTGTGGAACTAGGGATGAATGAGTTCATAGGGTCAACTATAACTTTAATTGAGTCTTTGCAATTGCATGGTATTGGTATTGCGTTCATCACGACCCGAGTTGTCGATCGATCAGTCTGAGTTGAAAAGATTCTCATTCACTTAATGTTAAGCTAGTAACTAAATTGATTTTTGTAGAATTAGGGATGAATGAGTTCATAGGGCCAACTACAACTTTCATTGAGTCTTTGCAATTGCATGGTGTTAGTATTACCCCGACCCAACTCATTGATTGATCACTCTAAGTTGAAAAGATTCTCATTAGCTTAATGTTAAGCTAGTACCTAAATTGATTTAGGTAGAACTAGCGATGAGTTTATAGGGTCAAATACAACTTTAATTTAGTCTTTGTAATTGCATGGTGTTGGTATTGTGTTCATCCTGACCCGAGTCGTTGATCGATCACTCTGAGTTGAAATGATTCTCATTAACTTAATATTTTAAAAACTATATCTTTTAAAATTTTAAAAATTAATAAAGATCAATTCAGACTAAATTAATAATTTCAAAACTTGTCATTCTCTTCTAAAATTACAAATCAATCTATACAAATCATACATTTGCGTGAAATTTTTTTTCTCATTTCAAAAATGAAGTTCTTGCTCTTCTTTCTCTCTTTATCTCTCAATAATATAGACAACAACTACTCAACATATTGTTCAACCCTTCAAAATAGATTGATTTTCTTCCCATTTACGACCACATAGTTGTTATTTTCAACTTCATTCTCGCTTGTATTTGTTGTTTTCTCTGTCTTCACAGGTAAAAAAGTTTGAGAAGAGTTCTACATTTGTTTTTTATTCTAAAAATTAGGGCTTTTTAGTTAATGATGAAAAAGAATATTTTTAGTTGTATTATCTTCGAGAATATGTTAACAATTTTGAGTTTTGATGCTAAAAAAGACGGAAGCACCCAAGAAAACCCTAGTTTTTATCTCAAGTTTTGTTGATTGTCGTGGTATTGTTGGATGGTGTTTGTGGTGGTGTTGGTGGTTGTTTTTGGTTTTTTAGGTATTTATGGTGTTGGTGGTGGTGCCGGTAGTCTTGGTGTTGGTATTGGTGGCATTGGTTGTGGTGGTGGTGGTGGTATTGGTGGCATTGGTTGTGGTGGTCTTGGTGGTCCATCTGTTGCAACAGGTGGAAAATCTATTGGGAGATATTAAATGGGTTTCCAAACAGATTCCCCATCTATTCCAACTGATGGATTATCCGTTGGAGTATTTTTTTGTAATGTGGTGTAGAATAATTTATTAAAATTTATCTTATCTTTTTTAAAAAATTATGCAGACATCAAGTGTAATGTATTTTTTTGTTTTTTCTATTATTTGTAGTTAAAAAATGTCTTCCAAAGGAAAAGAAATTGAAAATGGATCGACTTCTGACCACCCAACAAAAAAGGCTAGAGTACAGATAGATTCGGAGGAACTTCCTGAACAATATCAGTCAAGGTAAAATGAAAATGAGGAAAGTGATAACTCCTTCTCACTAATGGGGCGTGAATTAATATTGAAATCCCAGCATGATCCTGTTAAAACCATTAGTATCGACAGATTTCGAGTTGTGATGCCGATGGATCGCCCTAAAAATGTAACTGGTGATCTTGTACTTAAATATCAGTTGGGGAAATGCTTTGATAAATTTAGGAGTATTATGAAGAATGAAATAATAGATGGACTTTTTAAGAGGAGCTCTTTTGCATACTTTCTTAAGCTTCCTGAGGACCGTACTCTCTGTTTCCAAATGAACATAGTATATGATCTTCTCAAGCATAGGATCAAGTACGCATGGGATGATAAAGATTCGAACGAGGGAGAAAAAAAGATGGATGAAATCTGCATCAACTACTGTGGCATACCGGTTTGTTTTGGACTGAAAGAGTTTACCACAGTGACGGGCTTGAGATACGATCGTCAAGGAAACACCCCATAAATGGTCCAATAAACGCATGGGAAAAAATGGGTTGTTGGGTATTGTTGGACGACGTAACAACAAATTAGAGGATTTGATTACAGATCTCGAGGATAAAAATATACCAAAGCACTACAGGGAGAAATTATGCTTAGTTTGGTTTATCCATTCTGTTTTATTGGCAAGAGACATCAGGAAAGTTATAAAAGATGATTTGTTGGTGCTTGCTGATGATTTTGAGAAATTCAACGATTATCCCTGGGGATAAAACAGATACTACTTGACTATCCAATATTTACTGACAAAGCCATCCACAGAAACGATCACATTATATGGCTTTCCTTGGATTTTCATAGTAAAATTGATCACTATTTTTACTCATCCATTAATTTATATTGAATATAGTTATTATGACTTTTTTTTGCTTGCTTCCTGTTTATATTTTTTAGTCTTGGGCATTTGAAGCTATTCCTCCCCTCTGTAAGCAGGTGATAGATTACCTAGATGAGGTTTCTCATCTAAGGATCCTTAGGTGGTGGGCTGCAAAGAACAACCCAAAAATGAAGGAGGCTGATCTCTTCAACCCTCTGAATGATGTAGTACGTCTTCTTTCAACTAAAATAATTTGCCTCAAAGAAAGATATTAAAACGGATGTACCATCTGTTGCGACAGATGGGTCGTCTGTTGTAATAGATTACCCATCAACTGCAATTGTTACAATAGATGGGTAATTTGTTGTGATAGACGATCCATATTTCGCAATAGATTAACCATCTATTTTGCTAGTTCCCTGAACCCGACTCAAGTGATTACTTATCAACTATAAATTATGCAACAGATGGGTAATCTGATGCAATATATTGACAATCAGCTGTGACATTCTGATCAGCTATTGCGATAGATAGATCATCTGTTGCATAGGCTGGCATGTTAACATGTAACCTAACTGACTGTAAATTATTATTATATAATATAATTTAAATGCCTTCTATCTTTTTTTATAGGTTGTGCATCCTTGGATCGTGCCTACCGAGCAGGAGTTGGTGATGACTTCTTTTATTACTCTAGGTCTTATTGATACAATAACAGATCCAACGATAGATTTAATAAAGAAGGAACTGGATGGAGCAACAACCATAGGAAGAGCATTTAGGCAAGGTCAGCCTAATGTTGAAGCTCTTCATGACCAACCTACCACAACAGATCCACGTGCTTCTTCTGGGGGTGTTGCTGGTGAAGTTGTTATGATGGTGGCAGCCATCCTGATGCTTTTGCTACTGCAAGTCATGATTATGAGCATGTTGGTGCTCAAGAAAAAAGAAATACGATTGGAAGCACCCCTTACACAGGTCCCTCTCACCCTCTTCACCCTCATGTTCTTATTACAAATACAAAGTGTGCAAGGACAAAGAGGATAAACTCCTTGAAAAATTAGAGGCTATTGTTGAAGTTGTCAAAGAGTTAAAATCTAAGAGGGGTTTCATACCATCTAAGAAGGCGAGGGAGCCATACACTCCTACTACAACGGTGAGGAGGAAGAAAAGAGCAATTAGCCAAGTACTCCCCAATCAAAAATCTAAAAAAATTATAACTCCTCCCGCTCTAAAAGTTATTGAAGTTCAGGAGCCGCTGAAGAAGGTGGACATATACTCGGCACTTGGCTACAAAGAGAAGAAGGAACTGCAAAAAATCATGTCTGACAAGACGAAGGTTCCACAAGAATATACCATGCATTTATTTGATGCCCAAGACTTCATGAGTACGACAAATATGTGTGAGTGGTACGTGGACAATGTAAGTTTACCTTTTCTAAACTAGACTTTCTATCTACTCCATGAAGAAGAAGCTACGCAATAGATGTGTAATCTATTACAACAATTGGGTATTCTGTTGTAACATAATACACATCTGTTGCATAAGTTGCGTTAGTTGGGTAATCTGTGAACTGATTCAGAGAACCCTCTACAACAGAATCTTTCCACTGTGTTTTTCTTCTTTACAATTACTAACATATTTAAAAAATTTCTTCTTATACCACAGTATGTTGATAAAATTCTCTGCCTCATGAGGGCCAGGCAATTATCATACCTTAGTGCTTATGATGCTGCCGATAGAATAATGGATCTCAACTTCTACAATAATTTCAAGAGTAGGTACGATACTTTCCATAATCAAACTGGTCCCGGTGGTTGAGGAATTGATCCGTTAGTTTCTACGTTCAAATGGGATAAAGACATGATTAAATATGTTAGAAAAAAGAGGCCATATCCACACGGCAAGAGTTGGATCAAGGCAAAGAGAATTCTTGTAGTCATAAACATGGAAGTCAAACATTTTCTCGCTGTTGAGATACTACTCAATGAGGGAAAGATTAAGGTTTATGACTGCAACTTACCTATCTTTAAGGAGGCCATGTTTTTAACCCACATGCAGCTACTCTTGAAGTTATTCCCCAAGTTGTTGACACAGAGTAAACTAATAAATCATTTGCCAGCGGAAGTCTTGAAAAAGGAATCATGGGATTTAGAAGGTCGAAATAAGAACATCCACCTTCAAAAAAATAAAATCGGTGCCACGTGTGGGTCGTACTCTCTTACATATATCGAGTGTTTGCTGATCGGCACAAAAATGGTCGGTCTAAGTGACGCCGTTGTAGAAAAGATGCAAGAGGTCTGGTCTTATGGGGTACTATCTAAATTCTTGGAGCCCGTGTATAAAGAAGAATATGTACAAAGACAAAAACGAACACGATAATAATTTTTTATTCCAAGCCACTTTGTTCACTTTACATTGTAGTGGCAATTTTTTTATGTCTGACGAAAGTTGAATTTTTATAATGCAACAGATTGTCTATCTTTTGTAACAAATATCATACCTATTGTGGCAATTGATTATCTGTTGCAATAGGTTGGTCATCAGTTGCATTATACAGATGTTTCTGTCTGTCTATCGCAATAGATATACAATCTATTGCAACATATAATCTATCTATTGCAACTGATGGGCAATCTATTGGAACAAATAAAAAAAGTAGAAATACTTGTTATATAATTTCCAGCAGATGACCTACATATTGCAATATATGTCTAAATCTATTGATAAGACATGTCGTTTGTTGCAGCAGATGTATTATCTGTTGCGATATTTGAATCTAGTATTCAATTTCAATTAACAAGTTTAAAACTAAGGATTAAATTATATTTATAGACAACATAAAATAAATCAAAGCCTTCGAAAATTACATGAAATAACTCAACAAATAAGTGAAATGTAAAATAATTATTATGGATACAAATGATCTACTCTACAAATAAATTAACAAGTTAACCAAGGAGGATAGGTTATTACATTAACAGACTAAAAATATAAAGATCTACTCAATATGGACAAGTTGTTCTTCATCCGGTACTACGGAATTCGGCTTTGGTCGTCTTGGATCTTTAATGTCGCTTGCGCACGATTTCTTAGCTTTCATTTTTTCGTATTTCCATAAAAGAGCAGCATATCTTTGGTGTAGTAATCTGGCATCAAGTATATCATTTGGTACTTGTAATTCATCACTCAAATACTCGACATAAGCAGCAACAAAAAGACCGTAATCCCTGCATTTTAAAAAATAGATAATCCATATCTTGCAGTTCATGTAAGCGTTGTGTAATTTATGAAATAAAACTAAATCATGATACTTATACTTACAAGCTACCAATGGTTTGTTGAGCAATTCCTTCAACATATTGTACATCAAACGGACTACCCATTTTATTCCATTATGCTTCAATCATCAATCAATCAGTATGAACCTTTGGTCCAAAAAGCCACTCATAACAAGGTAAGTAGGCAATATTTTGGCCATCTTTTGTATCTCAGACGACAACCCAGAACATCTCTTTCATGACATCGAGTCATAAACTCGGATGCGCCTCTCTTTTAGAACGACGACAGGCAACACCCAATAGAATTCATCATGACAATTGACTGGGATGTACACTTTATTGACCAAATGCCAAGGTAAGCCATCTGGAATGCTAAAACCTTTGATGATGTTGATTAAGCATTCCTCATTTTGCGAAACTTTTGGTTGTTGTTGATAATACCTATTGTAGGCATTACTAATGTAAACTTTGAACAAACAATTGCTTGTCGTGCATCTGTATTATTCTTGTGTTTATGACTTGTCCTTCTTTCGGAGGTAGTTAAAACTGACATCGATGTGCTACACATATTATCAAATATTTTAGATTATGTAACAAAAAAATTAATACATAGATGTAATTAAATAAAGTATTTATTAATAGTAATATGTATGGCATTTAAACCTCATCATTCCAGCAAGTTTGGGGCTGTGACACCAAATAGAATCAATTCTTTATTTCGGGATGTGCAACAACAAAATTGAAAATATCAAAACCAAGACTTAATTCGTTCACTTTGTAGTATTCGTCATTTTGTTTTCTGCATGATGATTTATATGTGTTAATGTCATATTTTTACAACAAGAATTGTATCAATCAATATCTTTAAAATTGATTGATGTACCTGCCGGCATAATGCGTTAACAGCCCATTGTTAATCTATTCTTAATAGTCATTGATCAACTTTATTAGTTTTTTAGAGCCTCATCTGAGATGTTGAACCCTTCAGACGGGTAATTCTTTCGTTCTCCCAAACTAATAGACTCCACTTTTTCTTCTTATTTGGAAACAGTTGATGGATTATCAAGTGTGATATTATGCTCTTCATAGTAGCTTCTACTGTGACATCACCTGGAAAGTCAAAATTGTCAACGCTAATTACAGATATACAACAGAGTATCTATCTATTGCAATAGATGAATCTTATGTTGCAATAAATAGATCATCTGTTAGGACAAATTTGGACAGGTAAAACAGAGTGGTAGGATAGTTTCAAATAGATGACCCATCTATTGCAACATAAGGCTCATCTATTGGTACAAATTAAAATAGTACGAAAACCTGTTTGATATACTGAAACAGACGGACATATGTTGTAACAAATAACGCATCTGATGCAACAGGTTAGTCAACAAATTCAACAGATGTATATATCTGTTTGATAATTTTTAGTAGATGTATTATCTGTTAAAACAGATATGTTCCTGTTTGTTTGTTGGAATAGATGATATACATTCACCTTCTTCAGCTCATGCTGCTCTCCTGTGGCCCTTTTACATTGAACAACGGTGCAAGACAAAGATAGAGACATTGCAATTTTGCTTTTTTTGATACTTGATGATGCCCTGAAAATATCTTTCCTTCTTCTCTTAGTCACCTTGATCTCTAGTGGAGTGTATGGATATGAAATACTCTTTGATGGAATGATACCCCTTTTAGATGTCATTTCCTTTACAAAAGTAGTTAGTGCATTAATAGCATTAATCACTCCATCATGTTTCACCTTGCAGTCTTGACATTTCCATGTAGAACATTCGCTAAAAGAGGAAAAATCTATATAAACAGTATGATCATAATCATAAGGGCTTATTATTTCAAAAACTGTAAGAGGAGCATCATTTGCCCCAACAACAGTGCTACTATCACTACCACTACCATCATCAACAACAAAAAACTCACCCTCTAAAATTATTTTTCTTGTGATGGTTGTTGCTCCAAATAATTTTATTTTTATTTTATCAACGACCTTAGGGTCCGATAAAGTTTGCACAGACTGTAAAGTAAGAAAAATGGCATCGTCAACTCTCGATTGGTCAGAACAAGCCACGGATGAACAATCTAAAATAAATTAGTACATATATGTAAATCAAGCTCATAAAGTTGTGGATGTAGCCTAGCTGCTTCACTTTTTCCTTTACTTAGACTTGATTCGGTTTCTTTTCTTTTGGGAGCCATATTATCATAAATTAACAGGAACATAAAACAGATTATAATTGATTAATGCATCATTAAAAAAGGATAACAGTAAATCTAACATACAAATAGTAAAATAACAGTTCCAACAGACCACACATCTGTTGTACCAGGTATGTTATCTGTTGCAAAATATAATCGACCTGTTGCAATGGATGAGTAAACCATTGGAAATAATAAAAATAGATCGCTCATTTGTTGTATTGGGAAGGTTATCTATTGCAACATATAACCAAACTTTTGCAACGGATGAGTAATCCATTGAAAATAATAAAAACAGATCACTCATCTGTTGCACCAGAAATGTTATCTATTGCAACATATAACCAACCTATTGCAGCGGATGAGTAATCCGTTGGAAATAATTATAATAGATCACGCATCTGTTGCACTAGGTAGGATATTTGTTGTAGCATATAGCCAACCTGTTACAGCGGATGAATAATTCATTGAAAATAATAAAAATATATCATTCATCTATTGCACCAGGTAGGTTATCTATTGCAGCATATAACCAACCCATTGCAGTGGATGAGTAATCCATTTGAGATAATAAAAACAGATTACTTATCTGTTGCATCAGGTAAGATATCTGTTATAGCATATAAGCAACCTGTTGCAGCGGATGAGTAATCTGTTGGAAATAATAAAAATAGATCACTTATTTATTGCACCATGTAGGTTATCTATTACAGTATATAACTAACCTATTGCAGTGAATGAGTAATCCATTGGAGATAATAAAAATAGATCACTCATCTGTTGCACCAGGTAGGATATCTGTTACAGCATATAAGCAACCTGTTGCAGCAGATGAGTAATCCGTTGGAAACAATAAAAATCAGCCACACATTTGTTGAAACAGATCACTCATCTGTCGTTAAATGAGTTATCTGTTGGATCAATATTGTTTAGATTTCTTCCAAACTGAAGAGTCTTCTGTTGCAATAGATGAATGATCTGTTGTGTTCATCTATTGCATTAGATGTTTAATCTGTTGCATCAGATGTTTCATCTGTTGGATCAGATGGTTAATTTGTTACATTAAATGGTTAATCTATTGCATCAGATGGTTAATCAATTGTATCAGATGGCTAATCTATTATGTTAGATGGCTAATCTGTTCCATCAGATGGTTAATCTATTGCATCATATAGTTAATATATTGTGTCACCATTTTTACCAAGAAAAATAACAAATCAACCCAGCAACACCAACACAACACAACACACGCACACTAAGAACATCGACAGTGACCAAAAATCACCAATAAATTAAATCAACAGTTCGACAACAAGAACTACAATAACAACAAAAAATTATATTTCACACGAAAAAGAGCAGAGAAGAAATGCTAGAAATTAGGGTTTTATTCAGTCCACATTTCAAATTTAAGCAAGAAATATTGAAATTGTTAACCAACAAATAAGTTGGCTCGAGTCATAATTTTTTACCTGTGAAAGAAGAAATGGGACGACGAAGAACTTGAAGTTGTTGTCGCCGGAGAAATTGGCTCAAGTTCCTCTATTTTTTTTTGCGTCGATTGATGGTTGAAAGTCGAAAAGAAACTCGCTCAGCTATTTGTCGCCAGATCTTGAAGGGAGAAACTTTGTAGAACTGTTGGTTGGAAGAGAGTTGAGAGACTGTCGAGAGATAGAGGAGAGAGATGGTTGATTTTGGGGAGAGGGGTACAGGTTGATTTACATTCTTTAAAAGATTAGAAAGTTTTAAAAATATTAATCAAGTTGTCTAATTATGTTTGACTCTTTAAGTTGGTCAATGTCACCAATCCTTCATTCAAGACTTAAAAGACACCTTTCCTTCAATTTTCTCCTATTACTTTGCCTATATAAATTTATATTAGTTTCATGAAGACTCTCATTCATCTTATGTTCTCTTTCAAGTTTTAATTTTTCTTTCTCTTTTCTTCTTTCTTCATTTAGATAAATTGTATGTTTTAGATATGTATCTCAAATCTTTTTCTTTGTTACTTTATAATTTCCTTCTTCATTCTTTCTTTACCATAGCAATTTTTCCTGTTCTTTTTTATTTTTATTTCCTATTTCATTAATTTTAGTTAGATATGTTATGCTATTGATCTTTGTGTTTTAGATATGTATCTATGGCCTTTTTAAAAAAAATTAGAAATGCTTAAAATTACAATATTAATTATTACCAATTTCCTTTGTCTTTATTTTCTATTCCATTAGTTTTAATTGGATATGTTATGGTGTTGATTTTCGTTTAAGGCTTCTCCTAATTGAATGGTTTAAAACTCAAATAGTAAAGCACTTGGATTGTCATTTTTTGGGGGTTTTATTTGTGATAATTACGGTATTCGTATTAACTTTCACTTGATTGATATGTGGTTGAGTTTAAGTTATTTTATTTTTGAAGGTATGACAAGTGTTTGTAGCGATATATAAATATAATAAAACGAGACATATAAGTGATGAGGTAACACATTTCTTAGGCTATGACTATGATTCGTATTTGTCTTTTTATATCTTTTTCTTATTTATTTCTCTACAAAATTATTTAATCACTTTTTTCGTCACAAAAATTAGTTGTTGTTCATGAGTCAAGGAGATTCTACGCCTTTTCAAATATTGAAGAAGTATTACTAACTTCTTTTATATAGTATTTATGAATCCACTTTATCCTTTACAAATTCATCCTTTAATTTTCACACTACACAAACACTTAATATATTATGATTGATGATATGATAAATTTGCATCCAGAAACAACAGATTGAATATTGTCATTTGATTTGCAACCTAGGAAGAGAAATCACGGTAATCATCTACAGGTCATGAATTTATAAGAGGAACATAATAATAAAAATATTTTTAGTAGTATCATTTTTTCTTCATATTGTTATTCTTTTTTGTTCAATGGAGTAGTTTCAAAATAAAGATGTGCCAATAGTGCATCATGTGAATTTTACTAAATTTTTCGAGAGTAATTTACACAAAATTTGAGTTTTTGAAGAAATTCACTGCAATCTGTATCTATAACAGGAGAATGACTATGGAGTTATTACATTAATTATTGTATTACTTTTATTTTTATTTTTTTCCTCCGGTATTGCCTTTTATTAAACATGAAACTAAAGGTTAAATAAATTAGAATTTAGAATCTAATTTATTTGGATTTGAAGATTGAAAAAAATCTTTAAAATTTCATGAATATAATTTATATTTTTAATACCGCACGAAACACAATCAAATTTACTAGTATATATATATAAAGGAGACTCTTACCAAATCCTATACGGCATGTCTTAGAGGCATCCAATACTATTTATCTATTTTGTGGGTTTTTTGGCCATTTTTTAATTTTAAAAAATTAAAAATTCACCTTAACATTATACACAACATTAAACATAGTCATATTAAATAACTTTCATCATCAATGCTATTAAACTTTTCTCATTTATGTGTTATGTAAAAAAAAGAAAATGTTATTTATCTTTTTCATGATTTTTTGGACATTAATTGAATTTTCTCTTCATTTTAAATATTTATGCATTTAAATAAAACTCAAAAGTCACTATATATATATATATATATATATATATATATATATATATATATAAATAAAATAAAATAAAAAAAGTAAAAAATAAGAATAGCAGAAAAACAAGATGGAAAGGAAATTGACATAGGAGAAAAAGAAAAACTAAATCATAAATTGTAGTCACTCAAAGAAAACATCCGTTTTTTAAAAATGATTTTTAATATATTCCCTTTCTTTTCTGATTTTTCATTTTTTCATTTTAATGTTTTGTATATTCTCTTGCAGTCTAATTTGTCTCTTTTTAAAATCCTAATTATAAATGTACCAAAATGATAGTAGCTCCTAATGTTTGATTTTTTTTTATTCTAATGTATTTATTAAAAATAACTATTCATAACTCAAACCTCGTTAATTTATATTCTTAATGATATTCATAACTCTCATTTTTTAATCTTCATAACCTCCAAAAGTTAATTTGTAAATTTATGATGCCTTATGATATTCCTCATTTTATCTCTATAAATTCATCTTTTATGTCATGAAAATTCTCATTCAAAGTTATTCTTTCTCCTCTTTATCACTATAGCCTACTCTGAATTAGCTAAATTGTGAAAGAAAAAAATAACGCAAAGACAAGAAATTTTTTTTTGTTCAGAATCTTTCTTTTCATCTTTTTTTCGTTGATTACAATTATTTATGGGGTATTATGATACACCGAGAAGGAAAGAAAGAGTGCTCAAGAAGTTCTTCACCAGTGTTGAGACACTCTTGATGGTAGTATTATTCTGATACGTTAAATATATATTTAATTTTTAGAAAAATTATTTAGCGATTGTGATTAATTTTATGATCACAAAGTGTAGCGATGATTACGTTTTTGTTGACACTCGGGGAAGAATGACATTTAACAGTCAGATACAAAGAAACAAATAATTGATAAAATTATATATAGTTTGAATTACTTCTTGCTCGTTAATTACTTTTTGGTATGTATAATTTCAACAAAAATATTTTAAATGTTAATAGAACTTAGTGAATATTTAAATATTCAAGAAAAGATGAAGGGAACCGAATCAGGATTTTTTTATTTTTTATGTGAATAGTTCTTTCTTTTGTTTTGTTTTTAAAGTTATTTAAATTAAATAATTTATGCTATTTGTATATAATGGTGTAAAAAAATTCTTTAATTATTGATGAGTGTTTCATTTTTATTATTGATCACTAAAGCATAAAAATGAACTAATTTATTTTATAATGTCATAATTTCTTTCTTAATATATATAATATTTTTGTCAACTTTTTCCTTGCTTGAAATGCAGTTAATAATTGTTTTTCATTTCTTTTTCACTTTGTGAATATAATATTTTTTTTTATTTTATTTCCTTTTTGAAAGAGATGAATAGATATTTCTTTAATTATTACATTATATCGGTAGAGTATGTAGATATTTTATTACTGCAAGTGAAGTTAATATATTTTTTGTCATGTTTCATAGATTATTTTATATAGAAATTGTTAGAACCTAAAGGTAAACATGTGACATGAAAAAAAATAGAATTTAAGAATTAGGATATGAAACTCAAAAAGGAAAAGAGGATTGACATAGAGAATCATATGTATCCATAATTTTAGGCTTAAGTCACTTCTCGCCTTTTAAAATTGCATGTAGCGTTAATCTAAACATCTCAACTAAAATTATAATTATTCAACATCTAGATTATCCAAATGTGTACCTATTTAAAGTTAATGATATAACCACATCTTTTGAGAATTCTCTTCTCATATAAAAGAATGTGTACCTATTTAAAGTTAATGATATAACCACATCTTTTGAAAATTCTCTTTCAATATAAAACAGTATCGAGATTCAAAGCTGAATAGTTAACGTACCAAATTGTTATCAAATATGACCGTTAATAGGTAAATATTTGTATATCGGTGTATCTTATTTATATCTAACTAAATAATTAATCTATAATACTTATAAAGCTAAGAATATATAAAATAATATAACACATCTCTTTGTTCAAGAAATACAATTATGTATTTTTTCTCCTTTTGGGGAGTTTTCTCTATTTCTTTCTTCTTTTATGTGCTTTATTATAAAGCTAAAAAATTCACTCTTTTAAATATAGTATATTAAATATGCAAGTTAAAAAACTAAAAAATCATTTCCTTAAACTTCTTTAATGTAAAACTTAATGATCTTTATTTCATTACTTTCACAATTTTTTATTATCATAATTCCTAAAACAATTAATAATCATATTCAAAACATTATTGGGTGTTTCATATTATAGTCATGTAAATAGATAAATTATAAGACTTTGTAGAAATAATCACATTAGTCATTTAAGCTATTAGAGTATACTTTTCGCTGCTTATTATATTCATTAAAATAGCAACTTATTACTGAAAATTTGATATATACCTACTATCCAAACATTTTTCTTTAAAACTCAATTACATCAATAAAATTATTAATATCTTACATATCTTATAAGACCACGTAAAGTGCGGACAAATTCACTAGTTATACATCAAATAATTTATCAAAATAGGTTTTGCCTATTGTCGGCGAATCCCTTGATTTTTTTTTTTAAATTTACTTAACGAGGTTAATGACATATAAACAATTCATCCAAAAATGGATGGACTGTCCGTTTTGGTACATCTTTAAAAGGAGTGTTCATTTTAATATTTTATGTTGAAAAAGTGTCCCTTTCGATTCGAACTCTCAGTCTCTTCTTCACTATTTATTTAGCTATCATTTTAGGAGGAATAATTGTTGACGTTCACAGAGTAATCTTGCTCTGTTGATGTTCACAGAGTATCTTGAATCTCTTATTCCTGTCGGTTACTCACTCCGTCACAATTATGCGAAAAATTTTTTGTCCATTTAAAAAAGAATGTCACTTATTTATGATTAAAAATCATTAAAATTTAAAATTCCTCTTTTATTCCTAGTGTACATGATCTGTAAATTTTGTTGCCACATAAATGTCTTATGTATTGAAATGTAAAGCAAATAAGGAGAAGAATAGAGAGAGAAGAGAGTAATTCTTATTTTTCTTGAGGGATTCTCTTGAGGGTTTTAATTTCAATGAAAGAAACCCCTTTTATTTATAGGGAAAAACTAACCTTGGGGTTTCTAACTTTTCCATAAATAGATATTCACTATATATGGTAAAGTAGAAATTCACTATATATGGTAATATATTTATAAAACTCCCCATTGGATGTCTAATTAATAGATAACGTGCCTCGTTAAAACCTTTCTAGAAAAAACCTAGTGGAAAAAATCTAGTGAAGGAAAAAGAGTACACATCTCTAAAATATGCATATAAGCTGCCTCATTAAAAAACTTACAAGGAAAACCCAATGAGACAAAACCTCATAAGAGAAAAAGAGTACATCGCGTATTAACTCCCCTTAATGAGAACATACTTGAACCTTTGCATCTCGATCTTGTGTGTCATTTTCTTGAAAGTTGTAATTGGCGGAGACTTGGTGAATAAATCAGCCATATTGTCACTTCAGGAATCTGTTGCACGTTAATATCACTATTTTTTGTAGCTCGTACATATAAAAAAGCTTTAGCGAAATGTGCTTCGTTCTATGTCCTTGAGTCCTCCCTTAAGTTGTGTTGTGCATGTTGTATTATCCTCATAAAAAATCATGGATACCTTGCTACATTTCAAACCATATTTTTTGCGAATGAAATGTATTGTGGAACTCAACCATACATACTCGTGGTTTGCTTCATGAATAGTTATTATCTCAGCATGATTCGATGAAGTGGCTACGATAAACTGCTTTGTATATTTCCAAGATATGACAATATTTCCATATATAAACAGATCACTTATTTGAGATTGAGCTTTATACGATTCAGATAAGTACCTAGCATCAGCATAACCAACAAGATCCGACTATAATTTTTAGAATAAAATAAGCCCATATGTTTGATCTCATTTAAACGTCTCCTAGTAGGAGAAAAACTATACCTTTCTAACAAATTGATCGAAAGGTTATATCGAGTCTTGTAGTAGTTAAAAGATACATTAGTACTCTAATTGCACTAAGATATATAACCAATCCAATTCGATATATTTCTCATTCCAGCAAATAATCTATTGCTTTTGAAAACTCTCCATGAGTTCCAATAATTTTAAAGCTATAAGTTTATTCAATATAAGGATTATAAATAAATCTCTCAGAAACTTTTATATGCTTTAAACATTTTGAATCCTTAAAAAAATTCCATATAAATTTTGTCAACTAATAATATTAAATATTTCATGTGCAACATCTTCAAGTGTCTGGACTGCAAATCAAATAAGTTTTATACTTACCAAGATGCATACTTTCATATCACTTGATAAATGTTTCTATGTCAGCATGCTTAAATAAATATAGAATTTAGATCCTCGTAATCTTTTACAATGTTGCACCAATATTGTATCAAAGAAATTATTGATGATATATCATTTTGTATTGGTTCAAAATGTCACATAACATATTGAGATCTCATCACTTCATTATTTTCAGGTACCCGAACCTTTTATAAGGTTTCATGAAGTATTATGTCGTAGGCTCTTCAAAAGCACATTGCCTTCTTTTTATGATTATTTGCTCCTTATCTTTTTTAAGAATTATCTCATATGGAATTGATTTGTCTACCACGCTTCAAGCATACATAGACTTTGTCCTTTAGGGACACAAAATAAGAGGACTTGCAGCTTAAATATAAGATGTTTTCGACGTTTGACTTGAATTATCTTTTGAATGAGGATCTGATGATAATTCCTAACATATTTCATAGTTGCTTATGATCTCTTTTTTATGTTAAGAAAACTAACATACATCCTCTATCTTCTTTGAAGAATTCATCTTTGTGCACCATGATATTTATTAATTGTATACCATACATCAAACTTTTAGATGAAATATTTGGTTCCGAACTTGAACCAATTGATAGGGAGGAATTAATTATAATTTTTGGTCTAATACAAACAATTGTTATTGTATGTGTTGACACTTAATTTTTGCCCTCCACAACTAAGTTTAATTCTGAGTTTCTTAGATTTTAAATAAAATTACAATATTTTTGTTTTGTCCGAATAAAAGCGTTTCAAAGCATTTATCTAGATTTTTTTTTCATTTTAAGTCGCAATTATATATTATCGTATTCAATTATATGAAATTAAATAATTTTTCTATTTAAATATCTATTTTACGAAATATCAAATTTTAATCAAGCCTTATCTTGAAAAGTTAATTCAAATGGATAAGACCTTGATTTGAATATATTTTGTTCTCAAAAATAATTTATTTGGACGAATATTTATTTGGTTTTATCTTATCAAGAAGTTCGGGATTAAACAAAATATTAATTCGTATCGAATTTCAATTTAATTTAGTCAATCTATTAGATTTGACCATAATTGAAATAAAGTTGGCCATAATTGCAATGCAATCCGCCAATTAATTTTTAATTTGGTCAAAATGAAATAAATTTGGCTAAATTTTAAATCCCAATTGGGGTTATAAAATTTCCAAAAACTCTCATAACTTCTACCCAATTCCCACCAAAAATAATTTCAAATTTGTACTAGATTATACAATTCCCCCTCAACTTTGTCCTTTTTCCAATTTTGAAATTTAAAAATTGTACTACATTATACAAATCCCCCCAACCTTGTCCCTTTTTCAATTTTGAAATTCAAAACAATTTTCCCCTACTTTATCTTCCACCTCACCTTATCTTCAATTTTAAAATTTCAAAAACACCCCTAAATTCTTTCTCCCACATTGGTGGATGAAAAGAATGGAATCCTCATCCTTTCCTATAAATACTATCACTATTTTGGTAGAAAGACCAAGGCTTGAGAGGTGAAAAACCCTTTTGAGCAAAATAGTTATATTTTTTTAGTAAAAATTTTGTTTCATAAAAATTGATCGGCTTCTCAAAAAATTTTGAGTTGACGGCGACGTTTTTCGGTGGTGGTTGATTCCAATAAACCTCGTAGTCTCGTTTTGCTGCCTTGAAAAAGGTGAACACGACTCTCCCTTTTATTTTTATTTTTTATTATCAATTTCTTCTTCATTTCTTTCTTCATAGTAATTTTATTTAAATTGCAATTGTGAATGAGGCTGAGATTGTTTGTTGTTGAGGCTTTGATGGCCATAGGATTTGTTTGTGATGATTATGATCTTTATGTCGTTATTTTAAGTTAAAGTTGATTTATATTGTTGTTGTTTATTCTTATTCACTATTTTAGCTTCATGTTGTTACGTTTAGGGCTATTGTTATCATATAACTCAAATGGTATTTTGTTATGCTTGTAGGTTGTAATTTCACTTAGTTTTGTCAATCTACTGCAAAAGTTTTATTTTTTTTAGTTCTATTATGTTGTTTGTAGCCTAATCGTTGTGGTTTCGATCTTGTTCGGGTTTATTTTTAGTTCTTGAAAAATGACTTTAGTTGTTCAAGTTTGCATCTTTATTGCATAGTCGAACCACTTCTAAATGTTTCCTTGACCTTTAATATCAATGAAAAATATGAAGTCGCTTTATAAACCAAAATTTCTACCCGAAGATCCTTTTGTTTGTGGATTAATCGTTTTGGTTTCGACTTTATTCGGGTTCATTTTTAGTTTCTTTGAAAAATTGCTTTAATTCAAGTTTTTTCCTTTTTGGTGTGTAGTCAAACCGCTTCTAAATGTTTCTTGGCCTTTACTGTCAATGAAGAAAATGAAGTTGGTTTTTAAATCAAAATTTCTATCCGAAGATCCTTTTGTTTGTGGATTAATCGTTGTAGTTTCAATTTTATTCGGGTTCATTTTTAGTTTCTTTGAAAAATTACTTTAATTCAAGTTTTCCCCTTTTGATACGTAGTCAAACCGCTTCTAAATGTTCTTTGACCCTTAATGTCAATGAAAAAATAAAGTTGGTCTATAAGCTAAAATTTCTACCCGAAGATCCTTTTGCTTGTGGATTAATCATTGTGGTTTTGATTTTATTCGGGTTCATTTTTAGTTTTTTTGAAAATTGCTTTAGTTCAAGTTTTTCCCATTTGATGTATAGTCAAACCGCTTCTAAATGTTCCTTGGCCTTTAGTATCAATGGAAAAAAATAAATTCGGTTTATAAACCAAAATTTCTACCCGGAGATCCTTTTGTTTGTGGATTAATCGTTGTGGTTTTGATTTTATTCGGGTTCATTTTTATTTTCTTTGAAAAATTACTTTAATTCAAGTTTTTCCTTTTGATGCATAGTCAAACTGCTGTTCCTTGACCCTTAATGTCAATGGAGAAAATGAAGTTGATCTATAAATCAAAATTTCTACCCGAAGATCCTTTTGTTCGTGGATTGATCGTTGTGGTTTCGATTTTGCTCGGGTTCATTTTTAGTTCTTGAAAAATGGCTCTATTTGTTGAAGTTTGCATCTTTATTGCATAGTTAAACCACTCCTAAATGTTTCCTTGACCTTTAATGTCAATGGAAAAAATGAAGTCGGATTACAAGTCAAAATTTCAATCCGAAGATCCCTTTGTTTGTGGGTTAATAATTGTTGTGGTTTCGATTTTGTTCGGGTTCATTTTTAGTTCTTTGAAAAGTTACTTTTGTTCAAGTTTTCCTTTTGATGCATAATTAGACCTCTCCTAAGCGCATCTTGACCCATAATGTCAATGAAAAAGATGGAGTTGGTTTATAAGACAAAAGTTTTGATCCGAGGATCCATTTATGACTTTATGGTTTACTTTGAACTTGTAAAAGAGAGGAAGGAGGTGGAACAATCTTGGTCAATTAATTTGTCTCTTCTAAAGCACTATCTAAACTAGCTTTAGAATTTAAATTTTAGTTGAAGGTTTAATTTGCGCATTTATGTTGAGCTAAATCGTAAAAATTATACAATTTTATGAAGTTCGCTCAAGATTCATTCTTATATTGTTAAATAAGAATATGTTCTAAAACGATCGTTTCGGTCTTGGTGTGTTGCTTTCTCTTTGTCTTTATTTTGAAGTTGTCTCTATGTCCTTAAGTGTTATTTTTCTATTTATTCAAGTTAAAATGTGAAAAGTCTTTGAAAATTTGTTACTACTTTCAAATTGATTCTAATCTTTCCTTTTTCTTCTTTGTTTACCATGTAAAATGTTGAGTCCAAATGGACTCTCCTCTTATGCAGTTTGATGGTGGGACAATATGGCCTAGTTCCCTTTCGAGTCATCCTCTCGATCCTATCAAACTAGTCAGAATTTTGGAGAAAGAAGTTCTCGCCGATAGGAGAAAATGGGGTTAAAGTTCTTTTTTTTCAGTAGCTAAGAGACATGAAAAGTCTCATTTCTTTTTTATTGCTTTATTTATCATTATGCATTTTGTTATTTATCTATTCATTTGGTCCTCGAAGCCAAAGTTGCAAATTAATACAGGTGAAGTCGATTATGGGCCAAAAGGTCAAAAGATAATTTACGACAGGTTATGGATCAATGCCCAATATCTAGATTAAGACAGGTAAAGGTGGGCTAAAAGCCTAATTAGATTAGGACAGGGCTAATAGATTTGAGCCTAAGAGCCTAAATCGCTTATTTCTTCTCCTATCCCCTTTTTTTCTATGTTATTTGCTATTTGACTTTAATTTGCTTAGAACTAGTTAGTTTCCCTACAAAGTCGTTAAGAAACTAATTTTGCATAAAACTCAGAAAAAATATTTCTTAAGCAATTTCTTTTCAACAATCAATTTTTCTTTAGAAGTTAGTCAAAAGAATTATTTTCAAACAGTCCGGATAACTGTAAGTTAGCGGAAATTTTAGGTGCCTTAAAAACCTTCCTAAAATGTTAATGAGAACCGCTTACCTAAAATATCTAAACTTAAATGATTTTTCTATTTTGAAATCATTCAAGTAATTTATAAAGGTTTTCTTAATTTTCCTAAATAAATTATATGGCGACTCTAAAAGTCATATTTCTGCAAAACAACATGCAATATATCATACTTTAGACCAACACATGAAGCTTTGTTCTCATTAGCAATGATTCAGTTATTTATCGAAGACATTCAATGCCAAACTGGCATTATCAAGATGAATTGTCTTTATTACACAATCTGAAAGTTATGCTCTTAACTCAATTTTACTGAGCAAACAACTTTATCAATGTCAAACTGCAGGTTGACAATAAATGTACATGTGATAATCTTATTGATGCATCTTTTCAACATTTCACATGATAGGTGAATGATCCCATATTCACCTTTTATAATTTTTAGATTTTAAGTGATCTAATCCCAACATTAGTTGGTCCAACCAACTTATCATGAGAACAAACAACATGAATAATTCTTGAAGAATCTTCTAATTCTTTAATACATATCTAATACTCAATATACACATCTTCGGAATGTCACAATCGTTCATGTCAACGTATAAATTTTTATACTATTAAACTTCAAGTTTACCATGACATGTGCCTTTTTACTTTAGTAAATTTGAAATTTACTATTATATGAATAAATTTTCAAATTTACTACTTGAGAAGTATATTTCATAATAACTCATTTAAGTTATTCTGCCTCATTCGGAGGTGAGCTGTGATACCATCATAATCAAGTGCACATTTGTATTGAAATAGTCGAAATTCTCATTTCAGAGAATGGAATATAATCAGACCCTAAGTCTATCAAATTTTAATAGCTAATAACCTCTTTCATGACGTTGCTACTTCAGGAGCAAATCGAGGCATACATATAATGTAGAGAATTTTTCTCTAACATATCTTATAGTCATAATAAGCATGTAAAAATATTATCATTATTTATGATTATTATCATATTGTCCCTTCACGCTTATATTCGTTCATTCAGTCACTTGTCTTCGACTAAATTTTTTGCCCTTCCTTAAAAGTATTTTTACTAGACAAAACTGTCATTTTACTATTTTTTAAAATTATGATTTAATTATATAAACAATGTTTTATAGTAAGAGTCCTAAAATATATGGTAAGTTTTAAAAATTAAGAAGTCCTAAAATATATTGTAACAACAAAATTTATGGTAAGAATTATTATAAGAAATAATAATTAAGGAGTCCTAAAATATATGATAACATCAAAATATATAGAAAAAATTATTTTTAAAATTAATAATTAAGAGTATTAAAATATATGGTATGAGAAGAAGGAAAAATTAAAAAAAGAAATATACGTTTATGGCTTTATGCACTAATTTCCTATTATAGAAGAAGTCAAAATTGGGATAGGTTTATAACCAATTAAATGTGTAATTTTTTTGTCCTTTATTAAAAGAATTTGTAATAAATATTTTTTTTTACTATTTTATTTAATTTATTATTCAATTAAATTAAGAATTTTTAAAATAAATTAATTGAAATTAAGCACTACTAAAATATATGGGAAGAATCCTAATAAACTAATTCTAATATTTAGCACTTTAAATTTAATAAAAGAAGAATACGTAGAATATTATAATAAAATTGTAGTGCAAGTTAAAAAAAAAAACAAGAAGGAAGAAATAGATGTTCGTGCACCTAAAAAAGAGAAGAAGGAGAACTTAATTATTTAAAATTATAATATTTAAGAAAAGGAAAACTTAATAATTAGAATAAATTTTTATTTACTTTTCCTACCTGTTTTCCATAAATATTATCTCTTTTTGTTTGTTTATTTAGTTTTTGTAATAGCCAACTAAGATTTATGGTCCTAGAAGATATTAGAATTCACTTTTCTTTAGAATGACTCCTAAAATACATGGAAGGAGAATTAATTAATATTTTTCTTTTTACTGATCAATTAGAAAAATACTACTAAAATAGAATAGAAAAATACTCCTAAAATAGGACTCTATTAAGGAAATACTTCTATAAATATTGAGATGCACGTTAAACTAGAAGAAAATAATTTACTTATTGGGAAAATATGATTGATGCTCATCTAACTTGCTTCGGTTGCATGTCTAGATTGATGTATGCTTAATTTTCTAACCCTCAACTTCTTCACTATTTTTGTCAACATAATAGAATTCAACATGTGTGTATATATATATCGTCTTTGTTTTCATTCAAGTTATTCTTTAGTGTCAAAATTTTCGCTCAGACAAGAATTATTTTCATCAATACTAAAGCTTTGTGATCACTATTTTATTATTTTGTTGTAGTTTACATGTCGTAGATGAATTTACAGGTGGTAGATGAATGTCAGTCGGCTTTGAGAATTTTTTTTTGGTAAATGTTAGGTTTAATTTTATTATTTTTATATCTTTATTTTGATCATTTTTTTGGGTGTAAAGGTAAATTTTAGTTGTATTATTTTGATATCTCTATTGTCGTATTATTTTGTTATAGTTTACAGGTAGTAAATGAGTGTCAGATGGATTTGAGAAAATTTTTGTATAAAGGTTAGATTTAATTATATTATTTTGATATCTCTATCATCATGTTGTTTTGTTGCAGTTTACAGGTGGTAGATGATTGTCGATTGACTTTGAGAATTTTTTTTTGGAAAGGTTAGGTTTAATTGAATAAATTCTCCAAAAGATGTTGAATTTAATTATTGTATTCATCTTTATTATTTAAGCAAATATCCTATTTAGTGTAACATTTGAACTCAATAAAGTGAGGTACACGCGCGAGGCGCGTACACCTAAAATAGTCTATGTAAAGACGTCTTACGCTATAACTCGATGAGACTTGAACCCATCTTATCATCATGGTGCATTGAAACTTTTAACCTAATGTTTTACGCTCTTAATGAGATGAGACTTCGATTCATCATTATATCTTTTAACAATATTGTTCGTCATGAACAAATTTAAAGTATAAGTGATTCCAAACCAATTATTTTTCCTCAAATTCAATAATAATTATATCATTATAGCAAAAGACAAATAACATAAGAAATTACTAACCTTGAAATTACCTTTAGATTTATAATCTCACCTGGTTTGGCAGAGCCTCGTGCTAATAACGAGTTATGAAATATAAAGCAAATAAGAAGAAGAATAGAGAGAGAAGAGAGAGTAATTCTTATTTGTATTGAGGGAATCTCTTGAGGGTCTTAATTACAATGAAGGAAACCCCCTTTATTTATAGGGAAAAACTAACCTGGGGTTTCTAACTTTTCCATAAATAGATATTCATTATATATGGTAAAGTAGACATTTACTATATATGGTAAAGTAGGCATTCACTATGTATGGTAATATATTTATAACATCTTAAGATTTGTTTGATCATGAATCTAAAAAATCTTTCTTTTTTGGCTACATCAATTCAGATGGAGGGAGAATATCTTTGAGCTCTTTATATGGATGAGGTTATCAGATATCAATAGTAGTATTTACACTTAAATTGAAGACGTCAAAATTCAAAAAAGGAAAGCAAAATACACAAATCAAAATGAATTGAATGAAGTATACTTGTCCAAAAATATATGTTCAATAATATCTGTCCAATTTGAAATATGAATAGATAATTTACTTTTTTTTAATTTATTTTATCTTTGCTATTAAATACTACTTTCTTCATTCCAAAATAATTGAATTGTTGGGGTATGACACAGCCGAAAAATCTTTTAGGACATAAATTGTAGTTTCCTTCACTATTACCCTTTTAATTGTTCTTAAATTGCTCTCCTAGAAAATATGAAGCATTTAAGAACCTCATTAAATGAAATGGTAAAATTGAAATAAATATTCAACATGTCTCTTGAAGAATGAACAATTTATTTATTTTGGACATTGGAAAATAGTTCAACAATTCATTTATTTTGGAATGAAGGGAGTATTTATTACCCAATGCATTTTCAAAGACATTAAATTTAGGATAGTGCTAAATGGCCATAAAAATTTGGCCACAGTTGTAAAAGGACTACAATAATATTTCTCTTTCAAAATAAACTAATTTGTTTTAAAAAATTTAATTAAAGGGAGTTAAATATTGAAGAAAATGTGATTTTACTATTTTCCGCACTAATATATGTATGTGAACAGTAAATTTTGTAAACACCTTTGAAACAATAAATAAAATGATTTATACTAAGTTTAAAAGATAGGATACTTTTATGTTACAAAATGGAAAAATATTTTTTGTATATCAATTTTTAAAGTTAAATGACTTTTATGTTAAAAAAATTAAAATCAATATTTTTATATGATAGACACAATGTTCGGTGATCGCCGATAAATTTGACCTATCTTTGATTTCAGTTATTCAATTTTTCAATTCTTTTAGTTTTCACCTACAACATGCCCAATGTAGTTCCACAATTTTCACATACCTCAATAATTTTTTTAAAAATTATAAAAAAAAATAATTACTCATCAAAAATATTGGTTCACTTTCTTAATAATTTTAAAAAGAAAACATAGGAGGAGTAAAAGTGTTAGAGAAAATTATATACGTGAATCATTAACTACTTGAAAAGTGGAATCAACTCTTATCTTTTTGTTAGTAAAAGGATGCTCTCGCATAAGTATAACTTGACGTGTCTTTCACATAATATAATTACTGCAACGATACTAAATTTTTAGGTACAATAAATTACCTCAAGCAAAATATTATAACTAAATAAGTCATTTTTGTTTCAAATTCTAAAAAGTTATGGCAATTGTTAAGTTTTTGCTTCAAGTTCCATAACTATTTGTTATGGCGAAATGATTTTTGATAAAATTTTGTTGCTAATAATTATTTTTTTATCATGAATTAAAATTTGTTGTATCAACACTAAACTAAAAACACGTTACATTTTAGAGTGAGATATTATATCTTATCTATATAGTGATTGGACAATCTTTATTATAAAATCAAACACCATCGATCTAAGATAATTAGATGTGTTAATCACTTGATTTGATTTGGTCTTATTGAATTTTACAAGTACATTTGAAATATAATTTAAGATAATAAGTGATTAAATATAATTTGGTTTGAGTCAATCTTAACAGGTCTTACTAGCAAATTTGACACGTAATTTAAATAAATAAGTAATTATAATATATTTACTTTCAATTTGTTGTTTATAACGAATATAAATAAAATTTATCATGTCTAACTCTAGTTTTACCTTGATCAAGTGTTATGACTGTTGTTATTTTATTTGAAGTTTCGAACCTCATTCTATCTGTAAACACCTAATTTTGACCCAAACCTAATGTTTTTATATCATTTCAACGTTCAATTAATTTTTTAGGCATTTTAAATTTATCTTACTTTTTGAAGTTTGTTAAAAATTTTGAAAATTACAAAAAAAATAGAGTCACATTTTAAATAAGTTTATTTTATTGTTTATTTATTTCTTTTTTTAGAGAAAAGAAAAATAATAAAAAAAATAATAAAAAAAAAAATTCTAAATTATATTTGTTTTCTTCTTTTAACTTTTAATAAAGAATGTTGTGATATTAATTTTTCTTAATCATATTCCTAAGACTAGTTATTAGCTTATATTATATTTTATTAGTTTTTAATTATTTTTTAATAATAATAAAATAATAATAATAATAATAATAATAATAAAAAAAAAAAAAAAAAAAAAAAAACCTAAACTACCCAAACCACCCACATTACCCAACTCCACACAAACACACATCACTAACCCCATTCCCTTAATACCCACGTACACAAACACAACTCCCACTAATCCCTCACTACACTATCTAAACACATTAAACACACACACACTAGGACACGACAGAAAGAAACAAAAAAGACTGAAAACGAAAAAAAAAAAAACAAGAAAAACAGAAGAGAAAAGAAGGACCAACAGTAAGAAAGAAAGGAAGAGAGTTTGGATTTGACTTTGGGGTCTTCGTTTTGAGTTTTTGGTGACGGCATTCCTATTCTTATTTTTGTTTAGTTCATCGCCCAGGTTATTATTTGACTCTACACTATTTATTTTTATAAATTTTATTGCAAACCAAAGCATGAACAAAGTTGATTGGTTTCATGCATTATTCGACATGTAAAGTTATTATTTATGTGAACTTTTCGCTCTTTATATTTGGTAGTTTGTCTTCTATATTGAGTCAACATTTATTAAATTAGACCATTCTTAGATATTAAGAGGAGATAACTTTAAAAGTCGATTAAGTTCGGATAAAAATAAGGGTTTCGTTGGTTTCTATTTTCCCTTGAAGCTTTAAGTTTAGGGTCTATTCTTAGCAAATTGGTCATGAATTTTGAATAAGTCAATCGACAAGTAATTAAGTTTTGTGAATAAATAATTATCTCTAAAAATGAAGAAGTGGTTTATTCTTCCTTTTGGAAGTCCAAGTATTTTGCCACTGATTTTGTTGTATAAATATGATATTGATATTTTTTTTTTTTTAGCCATCACTTTTAATAATAAGTGTTTAAGTTAGTCTATTTGATGAAGCGTTTTCAAATGTGCTTACCATAGTAAGAAGCGTCTAGTAATAATTTTCGTTTCTTTGGTTTAAAACTTGGTTCTTTTAATATGTCAGGTTTTCCTCTTAAATGTTCATTATCCCCCTAACTACTTTGCTTAAAAAGAAATGAGAGATAGTAGATGATGAAATATATGATCTAAAAGGTTTTTTTAGGTGTTGTTTTTTGTTAAAGTGTGAAAGTTTACCATCGTAATGTGCAAATTATACAAGATACGCTTGATACTTTTAATTGAATTCCTCCCAAATTGTAAAATGGGTTCTCAAATTAATGTTAAATAAAAATAAATTTGACAAAGATCTCATTAGTTCTTGCTCATTTTGTTCTAAGTTGATTGGTGGCATCTTGGGCTGTCTTAGAATAACAAGTTTTTGATTTGAGTCATTTTAAATCATCAATTAAGTTACTGCATCTATAAATTCCCCCATTTTTATAAACAATTAATTCAGGGTGTTAAGTTACGTACTTATGTTCACATGACTTTGTTTAAATTGTTGAATGTTAAACATTTATTTTTATTTATATCATATTCATATTCTCTGGACCAAAATGTTTAATTTGTTGTAAATGTAAAAGAATTCAAAGATTCTTGGCATCAGAAGTTAATAAGTTGAGATGTTAATTCTGAACCGGACTTATTTAAGGCCTAAATAAGTATTAGTCAAGGTGACAATGATCGAGATGGATCACGATTTTATTCAAGACCCGTTGTAATTGATAAAAGAAAAGAGAGGAAAAAACCATTGTAAGGGAGCGAATTTGTAAAAGAATGAGTTAGTTCTTAACCTCAAGAAATTAAGATTTAACAAACAAGTGAAAATTAACGATGAAGTTGGAAAGCCCTGCTACCGACCATTCGTTATAATAAAATTAGCCTACCGTTTGAAATCGATTGAATTGGGTGGGTAGATTTTAAACCTATGAGGGGCTCAGTTAGACTACGAAAATGGGGACGATTCATAAATGCCTTAAAGGCGCGAGAAACGTGCCAAACATTGTGGTGAGGCCGAAAAGTACTACTATCGGTAAGCCACACGTCAACATAATAAATAATTTCAAAATAAGTTAAAAGCGGGAGGCAAACAACTTTTAGGTTAACAAATATTATAAATCCTAAAAAAAAAGGTTTAATTTAAGCTGGACGTAAGTCATTAAAGCGACCGTGCTAGAACCACGGGACTCGAGGGGTGCCTAACACCTTCCCCTCGGTCAACAGAATTCCTTATCCGGATTTCTAGTTCGCAGATCGAAAAATAAAAATTAAAGAGTCATTTTCTTTTTGAATAGGGATTCAATAAGGTGACTTGGAACACCCAAACTCAATTCCAAGTGGCGACTCTGTAAATAAAATAATCCCTTTTCAAAACGTCACTTTAATTGGAAAGACCCATTTTCTCTAAAACCAACTCCCTAGCGGGGGTCGGACGCGGTGAAAAAGGGGGGTGTGACAGATGGCGACTCTGCTGGGGATACAACAAGAATTCGAGCTTTTATATTGACTTAATTGGCTTTATTTAATTTTGATATTGTATATTGTTGGCCTAAATGTGTTCTTTGCCTATATGTTTATCGCTTTGATATTATTTGAATTGCGATATAAATTGTCTTCTCTCGCACACCCATCTGAGTCTTCTGAGATACTGTATATTCAGAGATGCGGTATACGCTCCCGAGCTTGAGATACCAGAGATGCGGCAACGCTCCTGGGAAGGATTCTGTAGTAACCCATGACTTAGGACGGAAAGGGACCAACAGTGAGGCCGGAAAGCCCTGCTACCGGTAAAGCTGTCCCTTGCCGACTCGAGTTGTCCGCTCGTTTCATTGACAGTCTAGATACCTAACTCCACCAAGTTAAACCTAACATAACCGGACTTAGACATGGCTATCCCTAATAGACTGCGTTCTATTTGTATCATGTGTATTTTTGAAGGGTCCGTCTAGGTCAGATTTCACCTTTTGAGACCATCATGTACATTTTATGTGCTACTTATTGCATTATAGGAAATGTCATATCGAATGTTGACCCGCTTTTAAGTGAATTAATTGATCTGAAAAAGGGGTTAAATAAAAATTTTTAAGGATTTATTTTAGAAAATATATAAGATTTTACATAGAACTTTTTTTTTTGTCAAGATTAAGTCGTTTTAACGTCGTGATCTCATTATGTCTGTTTTCTTTGGTTTTAAAATATTTCTCAGGAATATCATAGAGCCCATTTTTGTCAAACATTTTAAATAATTTGATCCACTATTTTATTTTAATAATTTAATTATTTCTGATCTGTCTGGTTCAAACGTCATCAAATTATTGTCTCTACTCTAGGGTGTTTGAGAAAACTTGGATACTTCCCGTTTTGTCAGTTATTATTTTCTCCTGCTCATTTTGAAATCTTATTCCGTGTCATCTCGTCAACTTCTTTCAAAAATTATTTTTATCCTGCTTTAGGAGGTTTAGAATAGAATTCTTATTTGCCATCATTATCCCATAGGGCAATATGAACTCAGTTGGAAGGAGTGACAAGAGGCCGAGGGATGATGAAGTACCCCATTTCATGGTGTTGGATAAAGTTCCAAAGCTATTGCGGATATGGTATAACAATATGACTGACTATGAACAGGGAGAAGTATATAAACACTTGGGATTCTTAAGGAGTCTGTTGAATGTTGAACCACGAAGAGACGTGATAGAATCTTTGGTACAGTTTTGGGATCCTTCAAACAACGTATTCTGATTCTCCGACTTTGAGCTTACTCCCACACTGGAGGAAATAGGGGCGTTTATTGGAAAGGGAAAGAACCTTCATCGAGGAGAACCCATGATACCGAAGCATGTCACTTCCGAAAGATTTTTCGAGCTATTGCATATAAAAAAGAAGAACATAGGAGGCTGCCTAGAAAATGGATGGGTTCGTCTAGAATTTTTATATGAAAGATATGGTCAAGAAAGGGGATTCGAGTTGTTTAAATCAGAACTTAACAACGGGGGATGCTACCAAACCTGGAAAAAGCACAGTTCTGAAGCATTCATAGTGGCTTTTTTGGGAATCATGGTATTTCCAAAGAGAGGAGGAAAAATCAGCACCAATCTGGCTGCATTTATTACCGCTTTTGAGAAGAATACTAAGGTCACCCTCGTGCCCATGATTTTGGCAGACATTTATCGGGCCCTGACGATGTGCAAAAGTGGAGCGGACTATTTTGAAGGATGTAACATTCTATTGCAGTTATGGATGCTTGAGCATATTCGTTACCATCCATTTGTTGTGGATTTTCGAGTCGAGTGGAATGATTATATCAAGGGCCATGAGAAGAGGATGGAGAACCAAAACTTTCCCGAAGGAATAAGAGCTTGGAGGGAGTACATGGAGGGGTTGACGGCGAACAGGATAGAGTGGAATTATCATTGGTTCCCCTCAAAAGAGGTGATATATATGTCTACTTTCCGACCCTTCATTGTTTTAATGGGTCTCCGAGGTGTTCAGCCCTATGTGCCACTAAGAGTCATGCGACAATTCGGTCGACGTCATGCCAATAAAGTATGAATATAATCACAATACACCAATGGTACCATATTAAACAACACAATAAAATTATTCACATGTATTTAAGGTTATCAAAATCACATAGGACCTCATACGGTCAAACATATCACATAATATCTCAATTTTGACAATTATATCACCTATAGCCCCCCACACGGTCACAACACATAGATATCTATTTTCATGATTAGTTCCCACCCTTAACATGCATTTTGTACCATCATTTACTACCCAGCCCATTTTGAAGAGTTAAGCCATAACCTACCTCGAAGCCGAAACCGGTTTGCTACACTTGAACCCACGATCTTATTTTTCACAAACAATCTCAAACTCCACTAAAAATATCAAATATGAAATCTACACGTCAATACAAAACCAACAACACTCATATTGACTACTTTTGGTTCGGGGTCAAAACGGACCCCCAAAATGGGTTTCCGGAAAAGAAGGGCAAAATCGAAACTTTACTTCAAAAACATGTTCCCCATAGTTTTAGGAACCTACAGATGAAAACCCAAGTTAAATAGAGTAAAATCCGGAGTTTAAATTGAAGAAAAACCATTTTTTAGCTTTACCAAGAATCGGAGTTGTTTTGAAGGTTAAATTGATGAAAAACTAGTAATTATAAGATAAAAAAAATATTATTCAAGTGAAAGAAGTGAAATTTGAGTTTAAAATCATGCTCTAAGATTTTGGGGGTTTTGAGAAATTTATCAAAAATAACTAAGAGGAGGGGTGAATTTTTACCTAAAATTCGTAATAAAATCAAGAAAAAGATGTTAATCTAGCTTCCCAAGCTCTCACAAACTTCACTTTTAAACTCTCAAACTATTTAGGGTTTAACTATCAATAGGCAAGATGAAAAATGAACAAAATAGGCGAAAAATGGGTGAAAAGGTTGTTTATATTGTAGAAAATCTGTAATATAACTGTTGTTTTTTTTCTTAAGTCGAAACGGATTTCGACGGGTTGTCCGGGATTCATCCAGAGTCCGATATACGCAAACAAGCTATGCAACCATACTAAATTCGACGTTTCGAATGCGATGGCGATATCATATTTTCAAACAAAAAAATCATTTTCACAAAGTTGACCCCCGAAATACGAAATTATAATTTTCCAAACCGAGGATCGAAATGAGATTTAAAAGCCGTAAAATCATACCAAATATGCTAACACCCTAGGAGTGATATTCCAAATCTGCTGGCGAAGTCGGATTTTCCATCTGAGGTCATTTCGATTAAATGTGGGTCCCACACCTATATTTCTAATTGTCCAACTTTCCGACCAATAGGTCGAAATGAGCTCGGGTGCACCGGGACCCTGTAACGCCCCAGAAAATGGGTCCCGGAGCGTCACACGGTGCTTGAGGCTACGAGTAGCCTCAAGCTAACCCTTTGATCCATTTTCATTCAGTTCAACACAAATCAACGGGGTTTCCATAGATAACCCTCAAATATCAACAGAGTAATCATCATCCAAGAATAAAAGAATTTTAGAAAGATAACAAAATACGACTTATTAGTCAACTCCCAACATCTATACTAGTCTGAAAAGCCTCTAAGAAAATCAATAAAACCACCGAGCCATTGAGACATGCCCCAACTGACTCATACTAAGTTATCAAATGTAAACAATTCCGTGAAACCAAAATTAGACATCACGTCCTCAGAACATGAGGACTCATCACAACAGAGGATGTAGAACAGCGTGCTCGAAGAATCACTATCAAACCTGGAACTGAGCACCTGAACCTACATTCCGAGAAAAGACAACCCACATCCGAAGATGTGGGTCAGTACCATGGAAAGGAACCGAGTATATGGGGGTATATGCAGTTGTATAAACATCATCATCATAAATATTTATAAGAATCATGTAGGATGTATGAAAGACTCACATAGCCCGAAGAAAATCATCATAATCATGAGAGGATGAAATAAGTACAATAACACATATGAGTCATCATATAATTTGTCAATCACTTTCAGTTCATCAAGAATATCAATTCTCATAATGTAAATATCATTTAAATCTTTTGAAAGAATAACTTTCACAATTCCACTTTCAAATCACTTCACCATTCTCCATAGACACAAGTAAACACACACACACTGGGAGATCCTATAACCGACATAAACCATGTGAGCTACATGGAGTTCAACGTACAACCCACGTTGGGGAGAGCCGTCTTATCCTTGCCATCGGAGTAGGACTATCGATATCAAATCCACACAAAATAGTGATCACTATATAAATCAGCCTCAGGCTCACTCCTAGGGGGCACGTAGTTTTAGGGAAGTAAGGTCGCTTTATACCTCCCACACGGTGCTAAAGATTTCTCCCAGACTTAGCTCAGATCATTTCAAAGACAATCCACAACAAAACAATTTCAGTAATATATAAATATACATCGGAAGCCATTACGCTTTCCATCTATCAAAATCAACCACATTGTGGATTTCTTTCACACTCGAGTTCAAAACAACTCCATTAAGAACAAAAGGTCAAATCATTCAAAATATCTCAAATATTCAACATCAATGTGCTTATAACAGACACTTTCTAAAAAAAAAACACAATGTCCAATGGGCATTCACGATCCAAATATCAAAATCATGATAAATATTATTCAAGATTCATATTTTATATCACCACACATGTAAATTCATCTTTCAAAATCATAAACATCAAGATTTCATAATAATCATTATAAGATATGGGTTCATGCTTCAAATTCATAAAAATTAAATAAAAATCATGCCTTTGTAAAGAAGATTATATTTGGGCACAAGAACGAAAGAGAGTTCTTGTTGAAAAATCGCACATACCTTGAATGATGAAATTTAGATCGATACTCATTTTTGAGATATTAATTGTACCTTTGAATGATGGTTCTTGGAGTTCTTGAACTAGGAACTTGGAATCTTGAATAAATTTGCAGAATTAATGGTGAACTTTGGAGGTTCTTAAAGTTGGATGTAGGAGCTTTGGGTTTTCTTTTTGAGGGAGTTTAATGAAATATAACATATAATGCTTCTAATAAGCTTTAATATAGGGTTTGGATGGATTTTGGGTGAGGGGGAATGACCAAATCGCCCCTAAAAATAAAAAAAATTCTCGAATCTGTCCTTTGGTGGACTGTTTTGATAGTCTGAAGTAGATCAACCATAACATTTTACTTCGATATTCAAATTGGATGAAACCAATTTCATTAGAAAGAGGACTCTCATATCTTTCTGTTGATATATAGTATCTCACCCAGATCATTGTGTACGAGGAGTTATGATCGTTTGAAGTTAACCCAAAAGTTTACTTTTGATAGGCTGAAGTAGATCGACCATACTTTTTGCTCCAATAGACAAATTAGATAAAACCAATTTCATTGAAAAGAGGACTCGCAGAGCTTTTCATTGATATATAGTAGATTACCCAGATCATTATGTGCAAGGAGTTATGATCATTTAAAATTGGAGCAAAAATACGCCAGTCCTCAGTACTTTTTCCTGCACGTTTTACTGTTCACTACTATTCACGGTTCGATCGGAATGTTCATAAATCGTCGCTCGGGTGTCCATTTTGGATGATCCACATATTGTTGGAAAGCTTATTTGATACTCTACGTAATGGTGGGTCATAATCTAAGACATTTTGCACGAAAAATTTATAATTCATTCAAGAAGATAGAACCCAACACGTTTACGCACAAAATTTCAATGAAAAATTTCCCGTGGTATTACATCATCCCCCCCTGGAAACATTCATCCTCGAATGACGCTAGACATGCCAAGATTAGATAGGGAATAGAGCATACAGCTGAAACCATTCGTTAGACTCATCACCACATCGTTTCTCACTCCGAATGCAACATAGAATGCATAAATTCAAGAAACTACAGCTAAACACATAATAAATAACAGCTGAACTGCTGCAACTTTTATCAAAAGTGCATGATTTAGGAAAGAACGGTACCTTCGGCTTGATCGAAGTTCGCGAAAAATAGGTGCGGGTACTTTGATCGCATATCCGCCTCAGCTTCCCAAGTTGCACCCTCAATAGATTGTTTCGCCACAACACCTTGACCAAGGGAACTTCTTTGTTCCTTAGTCTTCGGACACTGAAATCAAGAATCTCAACAGGAATCTCATCAAAAGAAAGATCTTCTTGAATGTCAGCACTCATAGAGGAATCCACTACCACAGCATCGCTAATATGCTTTCTAAGCATGGAGACATGGAATATTGGATGAACAGAGGACAACTCGGAAGGCAACTCAACTTCATAAGCTACCTTACCAACACGGCTAAGAATTTTGTAAGGACCAACATAATAGGGACTAAGCTTCCCCTTCTTTCCGAATCTCTTCACCCCCCTCATGGGTGAAATTTTCAGATACACTAGGTCACCAACTTCAACTTAAGGTCTCTCCTTCTAACATCCGCATATGACTTCTGATGACTCTGTGCAGTTTTTAACCTTTCCCTAATCAACTTAACTTTTTCCATAGCCTCAAATACCGAATCAGGACCACTCAGAGCCGCTTCACCCATCTCGAACCAACCTATGGGTGATCAATATTTCCTCTCATATAAGGCTTCAAACGGATCCATGCTAATACTAGAGTGGAAACTATTATAGTAAGCAAACTCTATCAATAGTAAGTGATCATCCCAACTTCCCTTAAAGTCAAGTGTACAAGCTCTCAACATATCCTCTAAGGTCTGGATGGTCCACTCAGCCTGACCATCGGTCTGCGGATGAAAAGCAGAACTCAAAAGCACTTGGGTACCAAGACCCTTCTGAAAAGCTTTCCAAAATTGCGAAGTGAACTGAGTACCCCTATCCGAAATAATAGACAAGGGAACTCCATGCAGTCTGACTAGCTCTCGGATATACAATCTAGTGTAATCCTCAGCAGTATATGAAGTATGAACATGCGAGAAATGAGCAGACTTAGTCAACCTATCAACCACAACCCAAATGGAATCATGATGGCGTCAGGAAGAAGGTAAACCAATCACGAAGTCCATATTTATCTCTCCCCACTTCCAGGTGGGAATACTAAACTTTTGCATCATCCCACCAGGTCTTTGGTGTTCAACCTTAACCTATTGGCATGTTGCACACTTAGCTACAAATGCTACTATATCTTTCTTCATTCCACTCCACCAATAGATTTCCTGCAAGTCTTGGTACATCTTGGTGGCACCAGGATGAATAGAATATCGCGCCCCATGCGCTTCAGCCATAATCCTCTGTCTCAGATCATCATCATTCGGGACACACAATCTACCCTGCAATCTCAACACACCATCTCCCCCTTGGGAGAAAACCTCTACTTTTTGGTCCTTGACTGACTCCTTCAGTCTGACCAAACTAGCATCTAAGTATTATTTTTCCTTCACTTCCGAAACCAAGGAGGATTTGAAACTACTTTGAACCCCTATACTACCTTCAGCAGAGTCAAACAACCTAACCCCCAATCTAGCCAAACGATGTACATCACGAGACAACTCTTTCTTACCTTCTACCACATGTGAAATACTACCCATGGACACTCTACTTAGGGAATCCGCCACAACATTGGCCTTGCCCGAATGGTACAACACACTCATATCATAGTCCTTTAACAATTCTAACTATCGTCTCTGCCTAAAATTCAATTCTCTCTGGGTAAACACATACTGCAGACTCTTATGATCAGTGAAAACATCAACATGGACACCATACAAATAGTGTCTCTAGCTTTTCAAAGCAAACACAACAGCAGCCAACTCAAGGTCATGGGTGGGGTAATTTTTCTCATGGGATTTCAACTGTCTAGAAGCATAAGCTATCACCTTACCCTTCTGCATCAATATGCAACCCAATCCAACTCTCGAATCATCACAATACACCACAAAACCATCAACACCATTAGGAAAAGTCAAAATAGGGGCTGAAGTGAGTCGTGTCTTCAACTCCTGAGATTCGGACCACAAGAACTTCACTTTCTTTTGGGTCAACCGAGTCATAGGAAACGCTATAGAGGAGAAACCCTCAACAAAATGGCAGTAATAGCCAGCTAAACCCAAGAAACTTTGGATATCAGTCGGACAAATAGATCTAGGCCAATTTCTAACAGCTTCAGTCTTTTGGGGATCAACTCTAATACCTTCGGAAGAAATGATATGACCCAGAAAAGCAAATGACCTTATCCAAAACTCACACTTACTGAACTTGGCAAATAACTTGTGATCTCTAAGGGTTTGCAAGACAGTTCGGAGATGATCAGAATTTTTATCCTCACTACGGGAGTACACCAGTATATCATCGATGAACACTATGACAAACATATCTAGATATGGTCTGAACACTCGATTCATGAGGTCCATGAAAGTAGCTGGGGCATTAGTTAACCCGAAAGACATAACAAGAAACTCAAAATGGCCATAACGAGTTCAAAAAGTGATTTTCGGGATGTCACACTCCCTAACTTTGAGTTGATGATAGCCGCAACGAAGGTCTATCTTTGAGAAATAACTTGCACCTTGCAATTGGTCAAACAAATCATTTATTCTCGGAAGGGGGTACTTATTTTTTATGATGACTTTATTCAGTTGGCGGTAATCAATGAACATACGCAAAGAGCCATCTTTCTTCCTCACAAACAACACAGGAGAACCCCAAGGAGAAATACTAGGCCTTATGAAACCCTTATCTAGTAGATCTTTGAGTTGATCTTTCAACTCCTTAAGTTTTGCAGGGACCATACGGTAAGGAAGAATAGAAATGGGCTGAGTATTGGGAAGAAGATCAATCCCGAACTCTATCTCTCTATCAAGAGGTATCCCTGGGAGATCATCCGAAAAGACATCAGAAAACTCATTGACGACGTTAACAGAGTGGAGAGTTGGAGTCTCAGACTTAGTGTCTTTGACTCTAACCAAATGGTAAATACACCCTTTGGAGATAAGCTTTCTAGCTTTGAGGTAAGAGATAAAATGACTCTTGGGTAACACAGAATTCCCAGACCACTCAAACACGGATGCACCCGAAAATTAAAACTTGACCACTCAGGTCTGACAATCAACAGAGGCATAAGAAGAATACAGAAAGTCCATACCCAGAATCACATCAAAATCTACCATGTCTAAATCAAATCAGCCAACAAGACTCTATGGAGAATGGTAATAGGACACTTTTTATACACTTTTTGGGCAACAATCGAATCACCCACTGGGGTAGAAACTAGGATAGGCTCAAGAATAATCTCAGGACTCATTTCAAAATTTGCAGCAATCAAAGGTGTAACATATGAGAAACTGGATCCAGGATCTAACAAAGCATACACATCAAACTGAAATATACGAATCATACCAGTAACAACATCGGGAGAGTCCTCTTGTTCCTGGCGCGACGGTAAAGCATAGAATCTATTTTGACGCTGCCCGCCAGCATTGCTAGAAGAGGCAACTTGAGCTGGGGCTGGGCGAGTCGCTGTAACTGGAGCACTAACAGTCTGAGTCTGGGTCTGAGAGCGATAGTCACGACACCCTTGTCCATCCTATGGACAATCTCTAACTCTGTGACCCATGTCACCACACCAAAAACAACCCCTCTTCTCACCCCAACACTCACCCAAATGAGCCCTACCACACTTAGAACACATGGGACGATTTGGGTTACTGCCAGCACTGTACTGGGACCTGGATGCATATGACCTGGTACCTTGCTCTTGCCTATCTCTAGGTACGGGAGCACTAGCAGATGACGGTGCTGGCATAGACGAACGATCCTGATACTGAGGGCGACTCCCTTCCTGTGATCTAGTCTGACCCTGTCCGTGTTGCTCGGACCTAGCTCTCTTATTCCCTTTCATTCTATCTCTCTCCTTAATCTTATCTTCCTTAATCTGTTGGGCATGAGTCATCAACCTAGAAAGATTCATCTCACTATTCAGCATAGCAGACCTACACTCCTTAACTACATAACTAGATACTCTAGTCACAAACTTACTCATACTAGCCCGATTATCAGCCACTAAGTCAGGAGCATACTAGGCCAACTAATTAAACTTTAGAAAGTACTCCCTAACAGATATAGAGGCCTATCGCAGGTTCATAAACTCTTCCACCTTTGCCTTCCTTATCTCCAAAGGGAAAAACTTATCCAGGAATGCATCCTAGAACTCTTGCCAAGTTGCAGGGACAGCTCCCTCACCTCTACCTTTCCTCCAAGCAACAACCCAGTCATAAGCAAGGTCTTTCAACCTATACGCAGCCAACTTCATACTATGTTCCTCAGATATATGCATCACCTGAGTAATCTTCCGCACCTCCTCTAAAAAACAACCGTGGATCCTCATCAAACTTAAACCCATAAAATTTCAGTGAATACATCCGCATGATGTCATGGATCCTGGAAGCAGCTGAATCACCTCCCTGCTACTGTGGATCCGGGGCCGGGTTGGCCTGAATATTTACAGTAACAGCTTAGGACAGCGCCTGAAAGGCTGCCCAAAATTCAGCATGAGACACGTTTTCATTCAATGGGTCAGCGGGTTGAGGTTGCTGACCATAATTATTTCTTCTCGCTCAACGTGGAGGCACATTTCTAAAAGAGGAGAGAATGAATCAATAGCAGAGAGAGAACTTTAAGCACGATAGACTTCTAAAAGAAAGAATTACACTTTTTCCAAAAACATCTTGTAGCCTTTTGCTCATGATGTGGCATGCTACACACCGATGATCAAGACTCTACTTAACGTGGCTTGTCAGACTCCCTAGGACACCTTAAAACCTTAGGCTCTGATACCAAGTTTGTAACGCCCCAAAAAATGGGTCCCGGAGCATCACATGGTGCTTGAGGCTACGAGTAGCCCCAAGCTAACCCTTTGAGCCATTTTCATTCAGTTAAACTTAAATCAATGGGGTTTCCATAAATAACCCTCAAATATCAATAGAGTAATCATCATCCAAGAATAAAAGAATTTTAGAAAGATAACATAATACGACTTATTAGTCAACTCCCAACATCTATACTAGTCTGAAAAGCCTCTAAGAAAATCAATAAAACCAGCGAGCCATTGAGACATGCCCCAACTGAGTCATACTTAGTTATCAAATGTAAAAATTTTTGTGAAACCAACATCAGACATCACGTCCTCGGAACATGAGGACTCACCATAATAGAGGATGTAGAACAGCATGCCTGAAGAATCACTATCGAACCTGGAACTGAGTACCTGAACCTACATTCTAAGAAAATGCAGCCTACATCTAAAGATGTGGGTCAGTACCATAGAAAGGAACCGAGTATATCGGGGTGTATGCAGTTGTATAAACATCATCATCATAAATATTTATAAGAAATATGCAGGATGTATGAAAGACTCACATAGCCCAAAGAAAATCATCATAATCATGAGAGGATGAAATAAGTACAATAATACATGTGAGTCATCATATAATTTGTCAATCACTTTCAGTTCATCAAGAATATCTATTCTCATAATGTAAATATCATTTAAATCTTTCGAAAGAATAACTTTCACAATTCCACTTTCAAATCACTTCACCATTCACCATAGACACAAGTAAACACACACACACTGGGAGATCCTATAACCGACATAAACCATATGAGCTACATGGAGTCCAACGTACAACCCAGTTGGGGAGAGCCGTCCTATCCTTGCCAACGAAGTAGGACTATTGATATCAAATCTACACAAACTAGTGATCACTATATAAATCAGCCTCAGGATCACTCCTACGGGGGCACGTAGTTCTAGGAAAGTAAGTTCACTTTATTCCTCCCACTCGGTGCTAAAGATTTCTCCCGGACTTAGCTCAGATCATTTCAAAGACAATCCACAACAAAATAATTTCAGTAATATATAAATATACATCGGGAGCCATCACGCTTTCCATCTATCAAAATCAACCACGCTGTGGATTTCTTTCACACTCGAGTTCAAAACAACTCCATTAAGAACAAAAGGTCAAATCATTCAAAATATCTCAAATATTTAACATCAACGTGCTTATAACAGACACTTTCTAAAAAAACACAATTTCCAATGGGGATTCACGACTCAAATATCAAAATCATGATAAATATCATTCAAGATTCGTGTTTTATATCACCACACATATAAATTCATCTTTCAAAATCATAAACATCAAGATTTTATAATAATCATTATAAGATATGGGTTCATGCTTCAAATTCATAAAAATCAAATAAAAATCATGCCTTTGTAAAGAAGATTATTTTTGGGCACAAGAACGAAAGAGAGTTCTTGTTGAAAAACCCCACATACCTTGAATGATGAACTTTAGATTGATACTCATTTTTGAGATGTTAATCGCTCTTTTGAATGATGGTTCTTGAAGTTCTTGAACTAGGAACTTGGAATCTTGAATAAATTTGCAGAATTAATGGTGAACTTTAGAGGTTCTTGAAGTTGGATGTAGGAGCTTAGGGTTTTCTTTTTGAGGGAGTTTGATGAAATATAACATATAATGCTTCTAAGAGGCTTTAATATAGGGTTTGGATGGATTTTGGGTGAGGTGAAATGACTAAAATGCCCCTAAAAATCAAAAAAAATTCTCGAATCAATCCTTTGGTGGACTATTTTGATAGTCTGAAGTAGATCAACCATAACGTTTTACTTCGATATTCAAATTGGATGAAACTAATTTCATTAGAAAGAGGACTCTCATATCTTTCCGTTGATATATAGTATCTTACCCAGATCATTGTGTACGAGGAGTTATGATCGTTTGAAGTTGACCCAAAAATTCACTATTGGTAGGCTGAAGTAGATCGACCATAACTTTTTACTCCAATAGACAAATTGGATGAAACTAATTTCATTCGTAAGAGAACTCGCAGAGCTTTCCGTTGATATATAGTAGATCACTCAGATCATTATGTACAAGGAGTTATGATCATTTAAAGTTGGAGCAAAAATATGCCAGGCCTCAGTACTTTTTGCTGCACATTTTACTGTTCACTACTATTCACGATTCGATCGGAATGTTCATAACTCGTCGCTTGGGTGTCCGTTTTTGATGATCCACATATCGTTGGAAATCTTACTCGATACTCTACGCAATGGTGGGTCATAATCTAAGACATTTCACACGAAAAATTTATAATTCATTCTAGAAGATAGAACCTAACACATTTATGCACAAAATTTCAACAAAAAATTTCTCGGGGTATTACGGACCCGAACCAAAGGTCTACCTAGCCTAAAATCGATATTCTAGAGCTACTGGCATAGTGCGTTCGGTCATCTGTTGCACGGATCAAAAGATATCCACATAAGTCCAAAATAAGGCTCTTAAAGCAATAAAAAGCCACAATATTGCATAAATGATACCAAAATGCATCAAAAATCATGTCAATCACTTCCACACCCCAGAAATATCATTATGCAACTACGGGGAGGGTTAAAATAGTTAAATCACACAAAATCATAAATTTCACATATTTTATCAAATTTTCAGGTCGTTACATCATCTACCACTAAAAATCTAGTTCGTCCTCAAACTAAGGCAAAAGAAATACCTGAATCAACAGAGAGCTGGGGATAAGGACTATGCATATCAGACTCGACCTCCCAAGTTGCTTCATCTACAGGTCGATGTCACCACTGGACCTTAATTACAGGGATCACTCTAGAGCGCCACCGCCTAATATTTCTTGCCAAAAATGAAAACTGGCTCCTCAACAAAGGACAACCGCTCATCTAACTAAACTGACTCCCAACGAATGACATGAGACTCATAAAGAATATAACGACGAAGCATAGAAACATGAAAAACTGGCTGAACAGATAATAGATCATGGGGCAAAGCCAACTCATAAGCCACATCACCAACAGTCTGAAGAATCTCAAATGGGCTAATATATCTGGGGCTAAGCTTGCCCCTCTTCCCAAACCTCATCACTCCCTTCATGGGTGAAACTTGAAGAAAAACACGATCACCAACACCAAATCTCAAGGCACAAAGTCTATAATCAACATAACACTTCTGCCTACTCTGAGTGCTCTAAGTCTTTCCTAAATGATCTGGACCCTATTCAAAGACTCACGAAGCAAGTCCATACCTCGAGGTCTCACCTCTGAAACATCGAACCAAGGTAAATACTGAAACTCTAATGCCAAGGGCCTCTCCTGGGTCAAAAGATGTGCCAAGCTACCTATACTAGTCGACTTTCGACTAAAGGTATCCACAACCATATTAGCCTTTCCTGGATGGTAGAGAATAGTCAAGTCATAATCCTTAAGCAGCTCAAGACAATGGCGCTGCCTTATATAAAGATCTCGCTGGTAAAGAAGTACTGAAGGCTACAATAATCTGAGAAGATATCACAATGGACTCCATACAAGTAGTGCCTCCACAACTTCAAGGCAAACACAACGGCACACAACTCCAAATCAGGGGTAGGGTAATTTCTTTCATGAGGCTTCAATTAACGAGATGCATACGCAATTACCTTGCCCTCATACATCAACACAACACCTAACCTAACACCTAAAGCATCACAAAAGACAATAAAGTCCATACCCTCCTTGTGCAAAGCCAATATAAGAGCTGAAGTCAATAAATCCTTGAGTTTTTGAAAGCTTGCCTCACAATATCATACCACTGGAAGGAAATCTTTTTCTGAGTTAACTTGGTCGACGGAGCTGCAAGGAAAAAGAAACCCTCAACAAAAAACTAATAATACCCGGCCAAGCTAATAAAACTTTAAAGCTCGGTAGGCAAAGTAGGTCTAGCCCAATCACAAATCGCTATAACCTTAGCTGGATCAGCTATAATACTTTCCTTAGTCACCACATGACCCAAGAAAAAAACAGACTTCAACCAAAACTCGCACTTAGAGAACTTAGCATACAACTTCTCATCCCTCAATCTCTGAAGTATAGAACTCAGCATGCAACTTCTCATCCCTCAATCTCTGGAGCACAATCCACAAATGCTCCTCATGCTCAACCTCACTCTTGGAATAAACCAAGATATCATTTATAAATACCACAACAAAAGAGTTGAGATATGGCCGAAATACTCGATTTATCAACTCCATAAATGAGGCAGGGGAATCAGTCAACCCAAAAGACATGACCAAGAACTCATAATGACCATATTGAGTCTAAAAAGCTGTTTTTGGAATATTCAAAGCTCTAATCCTCAACTGGTGATAATTGAATCATAAATAAATCTTCGAAAACACCGCAGCACCCTAAAATTGATCAAACAAATCATCGATGCGAGAAAGAAGATACTTATTCTTAACCATCACCTTATTCAACTGCCAATAATCAATACACATCTATATAGATCCATTCTTTTTCTTCACAAACAAGACAAGCGCACTCCAAGGTGAAATACTAGGTCGGATAAATCCCTTATCCAACAACTCCTGCAGCTGATCCTTTTGTTTCTTCAACTATGTTGGGGCTACCCTATAAGGAGGAATAGAAATGGGCTTGGTACCTGGTTCAAAATCAATACTAAAATCAATATCTCAATCTAGAGGCATACTAGATAAGTCCATAAGGAACACATCCATAAACTTACGGACAACACAGACAGAATCTAAGGAAGAAAGCGAAACAACACTAGTGTCACGAATATGGGCCAAGATAAAACATTCCCTCTCAACTAATTTACGAGTCTGAACATAAGATATAACCCTCTTAGGACCCGAATTAAGTGCACCCTTCCAAGATATTCTTGGCATACCCGACAAACCAAAAGTCACGGTCTTGGCAAAAAAATCTAAGACAGCACGATAAGGAGACAACAAATACATACCCAAAATAACATCAAAATCGATCATATTTATCATAGGCAAGTCTATCAAAGTCCCACACCTTGAAAAGTTACAACACAAGATCGGTGAGCCTGATCCGCCACTAAAGAATCACCTACTGAGGTAGATACACGAATAGGCATGGCAAGAGGCTCAGTAATATAATTAAAACCCAAAGAAAAATACACAGACACATAGAAGAAAGTCGATCTGAGATCAAATAATACAAATGCAGGCCTAAAACAAACGGGAACAATACCTGTAATAGCAATATCAGAAGACTGTGCCTCTGATCTGGCTGATATAGCGTAGCATTGCCCACAACCACCAACCGGCTGAATAGCCCCACGACTACCATCACATCTTCCACTACCTTTACCTTTCGTACCTCCAGTGAAACCCCTATCTTCCACAACTGAAATAGGAGTAGCTCTAAACACACGACAGGGACTGTCTTTGGCATGATGGCCAAACTCATCACACACATAAAGCAACCTCTAAACTTATCCTAATGGTGCACCCTCCTAGAGTTTTCTTGAGAAGCTTGATAGGTAGATCCATGCATACACGACTGACCCTCTACACTCTGAAATGTCTCCCCAAATACTATTATCTGAGTCGTGGCTCACTAAAAAACAAGAGGTAAAATAAGTCCAGCTGGCTGAGATCCTACTTGTGGGGGTGACATAGATGAGGGTTGCACTCTATATCTCGAAACACCATACTCCGGTGTCTGCACTAATGAAGAAATAGTACTCGAGGTCTGAGGAGTACCTAAAGCTGAAGTAGGTGAAACTGAAGGAATACCATCACTAGACTCTGGCACAGGTGGAGTTACCATACTCGTAGTTGGGGAAACACCAAATAAACTCAAAGGAGTACCCTCTAAATGAGTCAAAAAATGAATCAACAATCCCTCCAAGACTGAGGTAGAAGAACTATGAGGCACTGAAGCTGAACCTACACCTCTAACTTGCCCAACATGAGTCTCGAGGGAGAGCTCCCAAGCACTCATCCTAGATGGGGTTGATCCACAAGCTCTTCCACTCTCTCGAGTAAGTCCACGACTCGAGGATCGCTCTCTGGGTAAAGGCTCTGCATCTCTGATCATACTGGACCTAGTCGACACTATCTGCATAGAAAGAGTGAAACATAACTTAGAACACGAGGTATGAAAGAACTTCACATGATAAAGAATAAAATGAAAGAAGTTTCCTAAATATGTCCTATAGCCTCTCAAAGATAGGTATGAACGTCTACGTATCGATCCGCGAAACTCTATTAGACATCCTATTCTTACACCATTGAGACCAATGAAACCTGGCTGTTCTGATACTAATTTTTATCACGACCCAAAAATGAGGGTCATGATGGCACTTGTCACAGCGTACCTTGACAAGTAAGCCTATCACTCAAACTGATACGAAAAGAGGAAAAAATAGAAATATCCCAAGGTAAGGCTTCTAGAACAAAGTTGAACCATATAAATAATCATAAAAATGCAGAAAGAACTTATCATAAATACCGATCATGCCCAAAAGCAGGTGTCAATAGTATAAGACTACTAATACAATCCAAGAGTCAAATGCATTGGAAAAATAACCACAAAGGAATAATAACTATCTCCGAATACTAATAAAAACATAACAACTATAAAAAGATAGAGGTGAACTTCAGACGCATGAATGTCCAACCGCTACCTTGGATTCTCCAACAATCTCATATCTCATATCTACTTTCCGGCATATCCCTCGGAAAGGGTTTTATAAGGTGTTACAATATTTTCTTAAAAAGGTGTTGCAGTGTTTCTCAAATGTTGCCACGGTGGTGCCAATGTTTCATGAATAAGTATGATAAGAAGATGTAATGCTCACAACCAATCACAATGAGTATTTCCACAACCAATCAAATGATATATTTTCATAACCAACCACAATGATATATTCCCACAACCACATGAGCCAATATCTACTGATTATTTTTATTTCATCCATGAATTTCCTCATATCTCATATGCCAATAAAATATGAATATAATCATAATACACCAATGGTACCACATTAAATAATACAATACAATTATTCACATGTATTCAAGGTTATGAATATCACATAGGACCCCACACAGTCAAACATATCACATAATATATCAATTTCGATAATTACATCACCTATAGGCCCCCACAGGGGCCCAACACATAGATAACTATTTTTCATGATTAGTTCCCACCCTTAACATGTATTTTGTACCATCATTTACTACTCAGCTCAGTCTGAAGAGTTAAGCCATAACCTACCTCGAAGCCAAAATAGGTTTGCTACACTTGAACCCACGATCTTACTTTTCACAAATAATCCCAAACTCCACTAAAAACATCAAATATGAAATCTACGCGTCAATATATAACCAACGACACCCATATTGACTACCTTTGATTCGGGGTCAAAACGGACCCCCAAAATGAGTTTTTAGAAAAGAAGGTTCAAATCGAAACTTTACTTCAAAAACATGTTTCCTATAGTTTTAGGAACCTACAGCTGAAAACCCAAGTTAAATCGAGTAAAAAATGGAGTTCAAATCGAAGAAAAACCATTTTTGAGCTTTACCGGGTAAAATCTTTGAAATCCGGATTAAAATCAAGAATCGGAGTTGTTTTGAAGGTTAAATTGATGAAAAACTAGTAATTATATGATAAAAAATATTATTCAAGTGAAAGAAGTGAAATTTGGGTTTAAAATCATGTTCTAAGATTTTTAGGGTTTTGAGAAATTTATCAAGAAATTACTAAGAAAAGGGGTGAATTCTTACCTTAAATTCGTAATAAAATCAAAAAAAAAAAATGTAAATCTAGCTTTCCAAGTTCTCACAAGCTTCACTTTTAAGCTCCCAAACTATTTAGGGTTTAACTTTCAAGAGACAAGATGAAAAATGAACAAAATAGGTCAAAATGGGGTGAAAAAGCTGTTTATATTGCAGAAAATCTGCAATATAACTGCTGGGTTTTTTTCTTCGTAAGTCTAAACGGATTTCGACGGGGTGCCCGGGATTCGTTCGGAGTCCGATATACACAAACGAACTATGCAACTATACTAAATTCGATGTTTCGAACGCGATGGCGAAATCAGATTTTCAAAAAGATATCGTTTTTACAAAGCTGACCCCCGAAATCCGAAATTATAATTTTTCAAATCGAGGGTCGAAATGAGATTTAAAAGCCGTAAAATCATACCAAACATGCTAACACCCTAAAATTGATATTTCGGATCTGCTGGCGAAGTCAAATTTTTCATCCGAGGTCGTTTCGATCAAATGTGAGTCCCACACCCATATTTCCAATTTTCCAACTTTTTGATCAATAGGTCGAAATGAGCTCGGGTGCACCGGGACCCGAACCAAAGGTCTACACAGCCTAAAATCGATATTTGGGAGCTACTGGCGCAATCTGTTCGGCCATCCATCGCACGGATCAAAAGATATCCACATAAATCCAAAATAAGTCTCTCAAAGCCATCAAAAATCACAATATTGCATAAATGATACCAAAATGCATCAAAAATCATATCAATCGCTCCCACACCCTAGAAATATCACAATACAACTACGGAAAGGGGTAAAACACTCAAATCACACAAAATCACAAATTTCACATATTTCATCAAATTTTCTGGTCGTTACAAAGAGATAGAAACGTATGAGAATTTTTTTTTTAGAATAATAGTGATAGTTGAGTCATATAGTTGAGTCATATTATTATCTTTTTAAAAATAAAAGTAATTTTTGTAGGAAATTCAAAATATATGAGCGACAATTGAGAAATAACCCTTGAAAAAATATATGTCAAGTTTTACTACCGATAAAGTTTTTCTAAGTATAATTTTTTTTTTAATAAGTTAATGAATTTTTTTTTAAAATCAAATTATAGTGTGATTAAATGAGTTTGATGAGTTAAATAAGTTTAATATTAAAAAAAAAAACGTTTTAATGGTATGGCATGTCAACTAAGAGAGAAAAAGACTTTTGAGGTGTTTAGTATTTTTTGAGGAAAAAAGTGATAGTTGAGTGATATTGTGATTCTAAATGAAACATAAGTGATATTTGAAGGAAATTTTCAAAACTTGGGTAACTATTTAAGAAATTACTCTTAAAACTCTATTTTCATACACTAATTTTCATATTCATAAAAAAAAAATCATAAAATCGAGCTAGATAAATATTAAATAAAATAATTTAATTAAATTTTTCAAAATATGTACAAAGTATAAACTATAAATAATTAAAAGTTGAACTAAAATTAAACAACTTCAAACGTAAAAAGAAATAATATAACTAACAATTAATAAATAAATTTGTACTAATTAATTTTTGTTTTCTTAATTACATGCTACTACATTTAACAATTATTTAATTATGTAATTGTCAATTAAAAAAATTAAATAATTAAAAATAGAATATATAAATTGTCCCTTCTCATGTATTAGGATAATTTTTAATGTATTGGGAAATGGTACTAAATTAAGTAATGCTATAAATTCAAATTTAGGATGAAAAGGGTAAAAATGTCTAAAAACTAATTAGGTTATAGTGTGAATAGAGCTTTTTACTATTATGGCCAAATTTGGGCCAAATTCTAGTAGCTGAATTGTTTTTTCTTAAATTTATTATATTCAAACGTGATATATAAAATTATCTCTATGATTTATTATTTCTTAAATTATATGTCAACTTATTAATAATGGATAAGTATGGTTCCACAGAGAGTATTTATAGTTAACGTGCATCCGCATTCGCTGCCTGCCGATAATGGCACAGGGTTGTCTGAATCAATAGGAAACTTTGTAGAAGTTTGAAGGCAACCTGAAAACCTTATATTAATAAATAAAGAAAAAACCTTTTCTGTTAATGAGTATGTTATTGAAGTAGGTTCCTGGAAATTGAAATTAGTGGGGATATATAGCATGTATAAATGTAATATGTTCAGTTCGGTTTGATTTTTCTTAATTAAAATCAAATCAAATTAATTATAGTCATTTTTTTTCCAACACCAAATCAAGTTAAATCAAATCACTAGTCAAGTTTCATTTTTTTCCCACGACTTAGCTTAGTTGCGATTTGGTGTAGTTTGTGATTCACTTTTGTTGACCCCTAGTAGAATGTATAAATTGTTGTAAGCTAAGACTTCCATCACATGGGGACTCTCTTTTCCAGTCATGGCCTTTAATTCTTGGCTGCTGTATAAAATTCAAATCTTGGTATTTTTCTTAATTGTCTAGTCTTTGTCTTGTAAAAACACATGCATAAAATACTAAATTGGCTTTCTGTTCCACTTGCAAATACTCTTAACATTCCAATGGTCCAGTGAATGTTGTTCAGTAATTTCAATTACATCAAAGTTGTGAGAACCGAAATATCACTTAATGTCTTACCAATGGTATTATTCTTATATGAATTTTAATAGAGCAAAGTAATTCTTCTCTAAGAATAGAACTTGAGTATTAGCGACACTGCTAAAGATTTAGTGATATACACCAGAAAATAGTTGTTTAGGACTCAGTTTTACTTATCTCAACTCTAGCAAATTTTAAACAAATTATGATTCAACCTACCCGTTTTAACCCGCTTAGATTTAACCCCAAATGCTTATATTGTTAACCCCTAGATAAACAAAGTAATTTTATCTAGTGAACCTAGTAGCATTGTAAATAGTTTTTTTTTTCTTAAAAAAAACAACTCGATGGGCTAAAACTTTCGCCATGCGTAGGGTCCAAAAGAACGAACGGACCATAAGGGTCTGTATACGTTTCTTTATCTTATGTAAGAGATTATTTCTACGACTTGAATCTATAACCTCTTGGCCACATGACAGTAATTTTACCAGTTTATCTATTCCCCTTCTTAGCAATAAAAATAATTATGAGAAAAAAATTTAGTAACAAGATTAGCGATTCATATAAAAGTTAGATATTAAATACCTATATTGCCTGTCATTCGTGTCGATGAGTGTTCAAAGTTATTTCGGGCCTTTATGCCAAAAAAGATTCTTTATCCAAATTATTTTGTCAAATACCCTTAAGTTTTAAATCCTTTGTCAAATACCCACTTAATTCCTCCTCACCACCAACTTTTTCAACTTAACAATTTTAGCCCCAACCTTTATAATAATTCACCCACAAGTTTCTAATAATACACTTCAACCAACTCCATCATCCACCACTATATATATAAAAATAATACCTAGGTTTTCAAAAATATTAAAAAAAAATCCAAAAGCTAAAAATAGAAAGTGGTTATTTTTTCCACCAAAAATCTCCGATTTCGGCCACTTTTCCGGCGTTATTTTTCGGCGATCAGCTGTAAATTAGTCCACAAACATCATAAGCTTGTCCATTGCATCCATTGTTACCCCATTTATTTTCTATCTTCTCAAACACACTTTCCACCATTGTTAAAAAGCTTTAAATCACTCACATTACTCAAAACCACTTTAGAAAGTGCATTACAGCAGCTCAGGCGACTCCAAGTTCATTTCTTTATTCCATAAACCCAACAATCATTGATTACAAATAATATTTGTAATTTCAAGTATTTGTACGAAAATCTGTGCAGTCATCGACCCGTCCTCACCAGTCATCGACTGTGCATACAACACGACATAGACCATAAGCATAATCTACCATCGATCGAAGCTTAATTCTAGGATGTTCTTGTAGAATTTATTCTGGTTTCTGGTGATTTTATAGGAGAATGGGTGGAGACTTCGAAATGTTGGAAATGGAGATCATTTACCAAGGTGACAATTCCCATTCCTGTTCGCCGTAATAGTTCGTACGATGAATTTGTTGCAAGCGTAATGAAGAGCGGGGATCTATATTAAACGCCAAGCAATGTGGTGATTAGTTATGTAATGCATTCGAGGGAAAAGGTGAATCCTACGATCATAAATAGCGATGTGCGTGTGCTGACATACATAATGAATGAGGATGCAGATGGCTTTAGGCCAATTTTGAGGATAAATATGGTTGAGAGGTCCTTTGAAGGACCGCTGAATTCATCAGCACCCCCACCACGGCGCCCGACAGTCGACGATGATTTGATCGATGATGATTTGAATGATTACGAGAACGATATCGATGATACAATTAATATAAAAAATTATTCTATGCATATGGAAGACTTTTCATCAAACTCGCAAGATGATGAAGAATACCGTGAAACAGAATCACAAGCAGGACACTCCTTCACCGATGGAACCAATTTTTGTTGTGGTCAAACATTCGCCGATAAAAAAGAGCTGAAAATACAACTAGACGCAGCAGCGGCGAGGCAGTCTTTTGATTATTATATGGAGAAGAGTTGCACGAAATTGACGAAAGCACAATGCTTATCTCGTGGTTGTGGCTGGCTATTGCGGGCTAAAAAGTATGACACCTCAGACAGATTTCGCATATACAAGTATGTCGGAATGCACACGTGCGGCGTTGAAAATGCCACCCGCAGGCACAAAAAAGTCTCATCCAAATTAATTGCTTCAGTATGCGTAAATCATTTTCAGGATGGTAAGGGTCCAAGCATAAGAGAAATTTAAAGAATTGTATTTAAGGAGTTGCGTTGCAACATAAGCTATTGGATGTGTTAGAAACGAAGTGTAATTGTGAAGAACATCATTCGCGGGACACCGAAGCATGGATATGCTTGTTTGCCGGCTTTTTCCCACATGGTAGAGTTATTGAATCCCGGGTCTTCTTACTCTATCATGGTAAATCGGATGGATGGATCATTCGTTTACTACTTCTTAGCATTCAGAGCTTGCATATGAGGATATGCCCACATGAGAAAGGTAATTTTCGTCGGTGGCACACATTTGTATGGCAAGTATAGGGGCGTTCTGCTGAGCGCCGTTGCACAGGACACCGAAAATCATATATTTCTGATTGCCTTTTGTGTCGTCGATAAAGAGAACGATGTTTCTTGGACCTTCTTCTTCCAGAAGCTGAAGTCTATCATAGAAGATGAACCAGATCTATGCGTCATCTCTGAGAGGCACATTAGCATCGTCAATGCCTTCTTCTGTGTATACAGTTGTGTACATATGGACTTTGCATGAGGCACCTCGCTGAAAATCTTCGCATAAATCAACACTACAGAGAGCATCTTTATCTATTCTACGTTGCGGCAAAGGCTTATTCCTTTGATGAGTTTAGCGATAATTTTTTGGAATTGAAAAGTAACTGCCCTGAGGTAGCTCATGTCCTTGAAAATGTGCTTGGTTTTGAAAAATAGAGCAGAGCACACTTTCAAGGCAATAGGTACGACGTGATGACCACAAACATCGCTGAGTTGCTCATCTCAATTTTGATGGATGAACGGGAGTACCCCGTGTCGTACATATTCAATTCAATTGCTAAAAAATTTGGTGAAAAGTTTAGGGAGTAGCATGCATTTATCAGTGGTAAAGACAACATATTTGTGCCTTCTGCGGAAAGGATCCTAAGGGATAATAAGAGTGCGAGCGATTCCTTGTATGTGGGTAATCCAAATGGGGTTCTCGACGAGTATATGGTGTTCCGCAATGGCGTTACTGCTAAGGTCAATCTCTTGGAGAGGAGCTGTTCATGTTGGAAATTTGACTTGGTGAAAATGTCATGCGAACACGCGATGGCAGCTTTGTGAGCAAAGTACGGCGATGGCGAAGATTATGGTAACTCCATCTACGACTACTCTTCACCAATTTATAAAGATGAAAGTTACCTCCTCTCATACTTGGAAGCAATTAACGTGGTTCCTCCGGAGGCTGAATGAACTGTGCCACAGAAATTGGTAGACACCAAAATTTCTCCACCTCCGTACGATCCCAAACTTGGAAGGAAGAAAGTCAAACGCACTAAGGGCGTCGGTGAGACATTCAAGTCCAAAAGGAGGAATAGGTGTTCAATATGGAAGAAATTCGGACACAAAAGAACCACGTTTACAATGGGCATCAAATCATAAATAGGCTTTTTTTAGCTTCAATTGTAAAGCTACTGTTTTAGGGGATGAATGCGCATTTCTGTAGATTTTAACATTCAGTTATTATTGACCTAAAGCTTTGTCTATGATAGACTATCTATAGTCTATGGTATATGTAATATATGGTCTATAAAATATTATGTATTGATTATATTATTGCTGATCTAACACGTTATGTTGGTCATTTTCCCGGCTAATCTCTCCAATCGATGCAATGAATCATTATTTCCCTTGTTTCCCATTCCCATTTATTAAAAAGCTGCACAAAATGTCTCTTCACGAGGAAAAACAGCTGGTATACGCATACAAAATGTTTTCTCTTGTCAGACATGTCGACCTATCATTAGGTGGATATATGAACGGACGTAATCTACAGGTCTATAAGTACAGGCCCTCTTTCTACGCAACCCTTCAGTTTTCCCTAAATTAAAAATATCAGAAATCGTCTCTTCTTCTTCTTCTTCTTCTCCCAAATAAAAAAATACCTCCAAGAAGGATACCCCAGCTCCCCATTAGACGTGTTCCTTCGAGGCACTATGACCTCCTCCTCTTAAGGAATGATTTGGACCGACTTTTCTACGGACTGGGTCAAGACTGCATCTACCTGGAGCAGGAGCTCCGTCGAATTGCTCGTTTCTTGAGGGCAATTCTGGAAAGGCTCAGAATGGAAGGCCCTGACTACATCACCCCCTACCATCCCCATAATTTAGTTTAAATGTTTTATTTTAGTATATGTTTTTAAGTTTTTTTGATTTATTCATTGCAGAAGAAGCTTTCTTTGTAGGATCTTGTTAGAAGAAAGCTTCTTCCATTTTCTCCTTTTTGATGTAAATTTTATTATGTAATGCAATGAACAATTTTAATACAACTATGTTTCAGTTTCTTTTAACATTGTGTGTTTGCTATCTTTGTTCTGATCCCTTGTTTGAAAACTCGAATCAAATATGTCTGCCGTTTCAAGTTACAGTATTGTGGTTTGACTAATTTCCTGAAGAGTAAAATCTAATGTTTAGATTTTATACAAAGTGTTTCGTCGACGTACATATTAGTCGATCGTAGACTACATGAATCGATGGATCATCGGGTAAATTAAAACAAATAATAACAGATTTTCAAAAAATAATTTAATTTTAAAAGATTTAAACAGATTATCACATGTTATGTGGCTGGTGGAAGAAAATAATTAAATTAAAAATGATTTAAATAGATAATCACATGTTTTGGGAATTATGAAAGACAATTATTAAATTAATTTTTTTTAAAATAAATAATAGTAACATGTATTTTGGGCTGGTGGAATAAAATAATTAAATATAATATGATTTAAATGGATAATCACATGTTTTGTGGCTGGTGAAAGAAAATAATTTAATTAAAAAGAATTTAAATAGATGATGTTGGACTGGTGGTGACACTTAATAGAACGTTGTATATCATGCACTATGTCCTTCATCGATCAGTCTGGTATATCGTAGACTTTCACGTTTATTATTGCATCGACTGATATCATTATTATGCGTAAACCATGGTGACCTATGTACACAGTTATAGACCATCACTTGGATGTAGTTAAATAATGATTAAATAAATTATAAATAAATATGGTGTGGATTTCTACACATGTTAAGGAGTGTAAACAAGTCACATAATCATATTAGAGCTTAGAAAATTAGGGAGGGCGAATTAAAAAGTGTGTGGATGGGTAGTGGTTGAATGCTCAATATCGTAAGAGTAATGTTTCTCAAAGCACAAGTATGTATTGAGAATGATAAATGTTTTACCACTATCAATTGTACACACTCTTTTGATTTAGGAGTGGTGATGAAAGAAATATGTGGAATGTGTAGGCATCAAATACAATACATATCCTATATAGATACTTATACTTTGTTTAAACATTACTCTTATGATATTGAGAATTCAACCACTACCCATCCATGCACTTCTTAATTCACCCTCCCTAATTTCTCTAAGCTCTAATATGATTATGTAACTTGTTTACACTCCTTCACATGTGTAGAAATCCACACCACATTTATTTATAATTTATTTAATCATTTTTTAACTACATTCAAGTGATGGTCTATAACCTTGTACATTGATCATCGTGGTCTATGCCTAATCATGATATCAGTTGATGCGATAATAAACATGTAAGTCTATGATAGACTATACTGATCGATGGATGCCATAGCTCATGATCTACGACGGTCAATTAAGTGTCATCACCAGTCTAAGATCATCTATTTAAATCATTTTTAATGTAATTATTTTCTTTCACCGGCCCCAAAATATGTGATTATCTATTTAAATCATATTATATTTAATTATTTTCTTCCATCAGCCCCAAAACATGTTACTATTATCTATTTATTTATTTTTTAATTTAATTATTTATTTTTTAACTACCTCCACGTGATGGTCTATAGATGTGTACATAGATCACGGTAGTCTACACATAATAAGGATAGTAGTCGATGCATTAATAAAGGTGTAAGTCTATGGTAAACCATACAAATCGATGGCTGACATAGGTCATGATCTACGACAGTCTATTTAGTGTCACCACCAGTTCAAAAGAGAAAAATTACTTTTCCAACGATAAAAAATGGCTACTTTTATAAGCCATCAGTGTGAACACTTTGTTTTTACTTCATATCTAAGGTGTACGTTTTTACTTCATATCTAAGGTGTACATCCCTCCTTATTTTATTTCATCAACTTTATTTTGTTTTTAAAAATTCTACAATGTCGCAAGCATCTCAATCATCCAATTCTAAAAATACTCTAATTTGTCATTGTGGGAATGCGGCTGTCTTGAGGACGTCACGCACGGATTCAAATCCAGGTCGCAAATTTTATAATTTTCCAATTGCAAAGGTGAGGTGTGCGTGTTTTATTTTAAAAGTTAAGTTAATGGTTATGTAATTATTATTTTATCCTAGGATAATGGCGCATGCTCGTTTTTCAAATGGCTTGATGAGCTATCACCTCCATCCAGTCCATCAACGTTTATTCCAGGACTCGAGACATCAAATTTTTAAGGCTTGGCAAAATTTAATCTACTACAAAGGCTCCAACAATGCAAAGAAAATAAAGATTTTCTCATGACTTTGTTCAAAGAAGCTGAAGAACAGAGGGATCACTTTAAACTATTGCTACATGACACCCAAATAGAGAGGGATCAACTAAAACAAAAATTAATTTTGGCCGAAGAAAGAGAGAATGTCCTAAAAATGATGTTATGTGCTATAATGCTAGTATTCGTTCTTTGGAAAAGTGAAACATGGATGTATTGATATTGAATAAATAATAATAGTTCTAATTTTGTATAATGTTAAATACTATTTTTGATAGAACCATAGTCGATTAAACAACACGTCAACTTAAATTTGACCAGTAGGGAAATGATAGACTATGCATACGGTATATGGAATATTAAGTATGCATTCTATGATATCAAGCATACAATGTACCAACTATGAACACACCCTTCATATTCAAATTCCATGCCACAAATCAGTTTGATAGAAACAGGTTCAGCTTAGAATCATAACAAGTTTCATAAAATAAAAGAATAATTGTCATATCCTACCACCAGATGCTTCAAACTTCATATTTGTGAAATAAAAAAAAATTGACATATCCTAACAACTCATCATTTAACAATAAATTAAACATCTTAGCATTTAAATGTCTCTTTCCCTAAGTTCCTCATCAACACAAGTGTTACTGTTGATTTCATCAACAATGTCCATGACCACATCTATTTGGACAGCTTCAACTTTTTTTTTCTCAACAATTGTAGCTGCTTCTTCATTCTCACCTTCTTCTCCTTCTTTTTCAGCATGTGCATTAGCTGCCACTTCTTTAGTTTACTTTTCTTCCACACCTTCTTTTCTTACTTCACCTACAACATCTGCTTATCTCTCAGCTTCAGCAGTTGTTTATTCCTCAGCTTCTTCTTTTTATTCACCTGCTTCTTCTTGCTCAACTTCTTCTTTGTCAGCTTTGTCAGCTTCTTCTTCAACAGTTTTTTCTTTTTTGGCGTATCCATGTTTATCTGTTGTTGCTTCTTCTTCTTCTTCTTTTTCTTCTTCTTCTTCTTCTTCTTCTTCTTCTTCTTCTTCTTCTTCTTCTTCTGCTTTTGTTGCTACTTTTTCACCTTCTTCTTGGCTCTTATCTTCTTCACCATCCTTCTTTTCTTTTTTTTCCTCTTCTACCACAACAGCGTCTAACTCATCTATTTTTCTCTTTTTTCTCCTTCTTCATTCCTCTCCAATTCATGCACATGCACTATTTCATAATATTTTAAAGTGTTACTAATATTTAAAGCTGAATATTCATTAACAACATCAATTAATAAATGAAGTTACCTCGCTCATGTTGTTGCTCATCATTTTCCTTTTTCTTCATTCTTTTCTCTTTGATATAGGCAGCAATATCCAACACCGCTTCCTTGAGCGCAGCCATGCACTTATGAAGATCCCTGGGGGATGAGGTTTCCGCTGCATCTTTGGAGGTGCTCGGAGAATCATCATCACCAATGTGTACTCCAATGGGGTTACCACACAAATTCCCATCATCATCACTGTCCTCATTTGAAGTGAGGACAGTCACCCCTTCTAACTCTTTCTTCAAGACATCGAGGATGTTATTCTTCACCTCATCCGTATATGGCTCAGACGTAATCATGTAATCTATCTTCGTCTCATGAATAGTAGGGATGATGTACGGATGCACGTTCTACCAAATATCAATTAACAATTACATAACATTCAATAAAATGGTACTATTATTGCATTATAGAAAATAAGTTCATACCTCGGTAACTTTTACTTTATACTTGAATGGGTCGCCTTCGATTATCTTATCGCTTTTTAAAGTGTGCCATCTGAGGATGCGGGGGATGGGTAAGGGCTCATCCATTGATTTTCCAGCAACTTTTTCAAGATGAGGAAAGGCCTCATAGATCCAAATCTGTAAGTAGTATAACAGTAAAATAAATAACTATGATTCTATGACATAGTATAAATAAAATGATAATCTACAATAAACTCACTAAAGGGTTTATGGTAGATACCATGAATGCCCAGGAAAATCCGAATAGAGCATAAGATGTCTTCTACTTCTCATCAAATACTTCCTTCTGCTTCTTCAGGTCACTTTTCTTCTTCAGATAGTCCATGGTCAGTTGAAATGTCTCTTTCCCCCACGGATACTTCTCGAAGAAACTCAAAGAGTCGACCATTCGAATCAGTTTTGTGTCGACAAGCTTCGTCGAATCTTTTGCAAGCAACATGGTGTGCAAGAACCACAGTAGACAACACTTGAAATTCTGGTCCTCGTTCAGCTTATTCCCTCTGATCAGGTGTAACAAGTTGGCCGCCGTAATATCTTTTGTTTTTTGTCACCTTAAAACAAAAATTGTCCTCCTTTGCTAACACCTTCTTCATTTGTGATTTACTAGGGTATGATGAGCCCAATACAATAATAGTTCACTACACAAACATACAATAATTAAACCAAAATTGAACATGCAAAATATCAAAACACAACAATTGCTAAAAATCAAACTAGTGCACATAATCAAACTAATTAGCTATTAATATTTCAATTTTCAATATTTCGGCAATCATGTTTTAAAAGAATTTCATTCGTCTGAAAATTGAAATATATCTAGGGCATTCTCATTTCATAGACCACGGGTCTACGAATAGACCGCGGGTCTACGGACAGAAACAAGACGTTTTTCAAATCAAAATGCCAAAATAACTCTTCAAACAACAATTATGCCACCATTCAACACTTCGTTGCTAAAAAAAATACGATTAAATCAAAACACCAAATTCGAAAAAAAAAAAAAAAAAGTCCTACATCACTACCAATCGATTAGCAAAAAGAAAAATCATTTAAATGGATCTAGAAATGATTGAAACTCGATTTTAACTAACCTTGCAAAGAAACAATGCCCCCTTAGCAGCTGCAGACAAAGAACATATGAAAATGACATTTTTGGGAGAAGTTGTTTGAAAGCGGGAGTTGGGAATTGAAGAGGAGAGAGAAAGGCTTCTTTTGGATATTGGAATAAGTGGAGGGGGTTAGGTGTTTTATATTAGAATTTTAAATTTGTATAAATGATGAATTAGTCCCTTGGCCCACGTGTGGGCCCCACTTTTTCCAGTTTTTACACCCTAAACCTAAAAAATAAATCAAAAAGAAATTAAGTGGGTATTTAGCAAAATAGTTTTGCGAAAGTTCTTATTTGCCAATTATTCCCAGTTATTTCTCTACTTTATAGGCCATGACCCATTTAATTTCCAACTTAAGTTTTATTAAAACCCTTCTCGTCAACAGTCAATAAAAGGGAAAAAGACTTGAAAGATTGTCCAGAAAAGAACCTCTAAATCATCCTACCTCTTCAGGCCAATTTCAATGTTGCATGCATATAAATAGACCCCATTTAGGCACTCTGTCATCAAACATATGTGTCAGTAACTTTTTGTATAATCATAAACATGAGATCTCAAGGTAGGAATATCGTAATAGCAACTATAACAATAGTTCTTCTATTAAGCAGCATACCTTATAACGCCACAGCTAGGATTCTAAAGGAAGAAAAAAAGGACTTATTAGATGGAGAACTAGAAACAAACATCTTTTGTTACCATCCTTCTACAATCCTGTTCAGAGTCCTACTTCATATCCTGGTACTGAAGGCAGAGCGTTCAGTGCCAGGACTATCAAGCAGAATAACTTTACCGGTCGGGAAAAGAAGGTTGTTTTTCATCCTCCTCCTTCATACAGCAGAGCCTTCAACCAAAGAGCGGCCTCCAGTGTCTCTTTCTGTTGCCATGTCTACCTAAATATATAAGCACATTAAAATATGAGCTTATATCGGCTTAGTTCTAACTCATTAGACTTGAGTCTTGTACAACTAAAACATCCTTCTTTATCCTGATGTGATATAATTGCTCATTTTTATGTATTTTGTATATTGTTTCATCATTCTTTCATTTGTAGCAATTCTTTTCTAAGAAAAGAACAAATCCTGATGTAGTCCTTTCCAGGACAAATATTTATTTTAAGAGCATTGTTTATTTGTGCATATCATAAGCCTAGATAAGTCCCAAAATAGTCCTTTAATTATGGACGACTTAGATTCAAAATCATTCTTATTCTTTTACATGAAGTATTCATAGTCCTTATTGTTTATCAAATTGGTGCACTGAGGTCTCCAAGGCAGCAATATTAGGTTAACAACCATATGTATGGTTAATGGTTCTTGTACTGAGCTGTGCATAACAACAGCTAGGATTCTAAGGGAAGAAGAAGTAGGAGTTATCAGATCAAACAAACATCTATTATTTACTATGCTTTTACAATCCTGTTCGTATTTTTACTCCTCACCCTGGTAGTACTCAAATGAAGAAAAAGAACAGTTGAGCAAAAGAACTTTGCCCAGCCAGAGAAAAAGAGTTGTTGTTCATTCTCCTCGATCCCTCTTTGTAATAATTTAGAATTTGAATGTAGTAATTCAGAGTATGGATCATAGATTCATTCACGAAATAGAGAAAGAAAAGAAGAAGAAATAAGAACCAGAAGAAGAAGAGAGGAAGAATAAGCAAGTAGAGATCAAACTCAATAATGGAAGTTGTTAATTCTTATTCATTCAAGTGTTGAATCATTGTGATACACCTATATCTATATATATAGAGAATTGAGTTAGCTGATTTAGTAACTAACTAATTTGTTTCCTAACTAACTTCTAACAATGTTAACTGTTGTTTCGGGTACACAAAATCTGTATGTTAGTTCAGTAAACTTCAACATAAGTTCAAGACGTTTCAAGAACATTTATGAAGTTTTCCAACACCTTCAACACAAGTTCACTATGAACTATCAAAGAAGTGTGTTATTTTATTAAGAAATAAGATGAAGCAGAATAAGCCAAGTCCTTCGAATTCACAAAGTGTCCTTAAGGAAATAATTTCCCTCAAGTACCTTAGGTTGCAGAATTTTCCTCTCAGGATAAAATGACTTCACAACCAGAAAGTAGCAGTACCTCAAACGTTCTAGTTTTCTTCAAACTCACTTGACGGGAGATGATCACACGGAGTTTTTAAAAGACAAGAAGTGATTTAATGCAGAAAATTTTCATACCAAACTTGTGGGAAAATGCAAGTTTATATAGCCAAGTGCCTCTTCGAAAAGGAGGCAATGGTTCATCAAAAAGGTGTATCTTTTCTAAATAGTCATGTTTGTCCATTCGAAATAGTGTCTTTTCTGAACAGCCGTAACCATCGAAATAGTCATACCTTTTCATGAAATAGTGTGTCTTTTACTCAAAAAGTTGTGTCTCTTCTGAGTAACTTTCAGCGTTTGTGCATGCAGAAGCATACACACGTTAATGGAGAAATAAAAAACTTTTGCATTTTTTCCTTTGGATTTTTTGGACTGGATTTTCCCTATGTGTCAAAAAATTAATCTCATCGATCATTTTTTGAATCCAAATCCGAAGCCGAGCTGAGGGAGCGATGACAACGACGGCATGAGGCACCTCTTTAGGTCTTGCCTTACTTACTATGTGGAGTTTGTGTTTTTTAATATAAACACATGAAAGTCTCATTCTCCGACCAATGTGGGAGAATTTAGTAGACTTTCCTTTCTTTTGAGTACACTTTTCTTTTTTAAATGTTATCTTATTTTTTTCCTCCACTTAATTCCATTCATTTTCCATTCACACTTTTAATCTTGAACCCAACGTTAACTCCTAACTAACTCTAACCATTCTTAACTAACTTTAGGAAGTGTTTTAACAAATTATGTGAACTTTATTTTATACTTCAATACTCTCTCTCAAGCTAGGTGGGGTGAAATATATCCAAGACTCCTGGCTTGGATTTTAAGTACTCATGTTGAACCTTTGTAAGTCCCTTGGTAAAGATATCAGCTGGTTGATCAGTAGTGACAATGTAGTGAGTAGTACCAATCTTTGTTGAATTTTTCTCTTATAAAATAACAGTTACTCTATATGTTTGGTCCTTTCATGATAAACAGAATTTGCTTCTATCTATAGTGCTGACCTGCTATCACTGAGCACTTTTACTGGTTGTACAATCTCTTCTCCAATCTCTTTTAGTAATCCCAACAACCAGGTTAACTCTGTAATGGTAGAAGTCATGCTTCTATATTCTGATTCTGCTAAAATCTTTGATACCATAACCTGTTTCTTTGATTTTCTAGAGACAAGTGAATTTCCAAACTTGATCATAAAATCAGTAACTATCTCCTAGTATTTGGATATGCTTCCCAATCTATATCACAGTATATAGTAACCTCATTCTTATAATTGCTTGATAACAAAAGTCCTTGTCCAGGTTGTTGCTTGATATACCTTACAATCCTCAAAGCAGCTTTCATGTGTGACTTTTTAGTATATTGTAGAAACTGACTTAGAGTTTGTACAACAAAAGATATATCAGGTCTTGTTACTATCAGATATAGTAGTTTTCCTATAAGTCTTTGATAAGCATCCTGATCAGTTCGAGGATTTTTTGTTGGATCATAGTTGTCTTTTGTATACTCATTATACTCCTTTATGGTTAGCTTTGAGTTTGTAACAACTGGAGTAATAACTGGATTTGCACCTAATAGTCCTGTCTTAGATATAAGCTCCAGTACATATTTTCTCTGGTGCATGGTAATCCCTGACTTGGATCTTGCAAATTCAATACCAAGAATTTGAGTTCACCCAAGTCTTTCATCTTGAAAGCACACTGCAGAGCCTTTTTGGTTTGTTATATCAATTCCAAACTATCTCCAGTAGTGTAACGCCCCAAATCTGGTACCCAAAATGCTACATGATGCTCATGACCCCGAAGGACCACAAGCTAACCCATGACGGATATTTGTGACTGAGCACTGCATAACATACTGTATAAATGCAAAATAAAGGGATGAAAGGCCATAAGTTTCAAAATTTTGATAAAGCATAACATCTGAATAATATGGTATCACAATACCAAAACTAAAATAACTGTCTGAACATACTAGTCTGAAAGCCTCTAAACTGTTTGAATAAGGAGTTGTTGGGACGTATCCCTAATTAACTCCAACTACTAAAATAACCTAAGTACTGAAAGAATAAATAATTAAATAATAACATCCACGAATGATGAGGACTCACTGCTAGTCTGACTGATGAAACTGAAATGCTACTGATGCTCTAGAGCTCGTACTTCTGAACCTATGGTATAAAACACTATAGTGCAAATGTGTCAGCACGATTAAATATACTGGTATGCAAGTGAGGTAGGCTGAATACAAAGGGTTTATATTCATAAACAATATAATCTAACTTAATAACATGAACGTGAGAATACATGCATGAATACGTGAACTATAACTGAGATCATGACATCACTGAATCTAAATACTGATAACATGAGTTTCATATAACTGATATACTATTATCTGAATGACTGTGTCTGACAGTCCTATTTTTTATGGAATTAGTTGAGTTCTGTATTGAACTGGGTGACTGTATCTGACAGTCCTGAATTCTATAGAACTATCTAAGTTCAATTACTGAGACTGGGATTGAGACTGTAACTGTGGGAGGTATTCATCTAACTGACATGCCCCAAATAAGATAATATAATTGAGTTGGGGTCCAATCTGTAACCCCAATTAGAAGGGTGTCAATACTGTGCCACTGGTAAGGATAAGCTGCAAGTAATCCCTCATCTAACAAGTACTCTAAGGAGAATGGTAGGACCCTCATATAACAGGTTAAGCCACCTCATCTACCCTCATTTAACAGGTTTGATATCTTAACCTACGCTGGCTACGTAGTTCTGGAGTGCAAGGATTGCTTCTAAGAATCAAACCCTCTAATAACAGGTAAGTTCCCATCCTTGGGCTCACTCGATGCTGAATCCTACTCCTATCTAAATAGACACTAAACATGATTAACTGAATTGGATTGCATTTATTGAGTTTCGTTGACTGATGGAACACTACTGAGATTATTGAATTTCTGAGATTTCTAAGTTTACTGAGTTTTCCTGAGTCACATGACTGATTGAGTTCTATGAATCATGGCTTGACTCAGAGTATTTGGAAAATATGACACTGGCTCTAGGCGCACAGCTAAATTGTCGGGTACAATTACCCCCAGTACTCCATAGCATAAAACTGACAAGACATGACACTTCTTGACACATGACCATAATCAACAATTCATAGTACAATCATTGGGGATTTTCATGTAGTATTCACATGCTGTAAGCTTACACATGAATAGGAATGCATGTAAACACATCATAATTTCATAAGCCTAATCTCATGAGCATTACGTCAATCCATTAGAAAGCATAACAATAATATGGGAGTCATATCAAACATAAGGAATAAATATGGATTCATCAATTTTGATCACAAATGAGTCATAAGGCATAATTCTTATTCTTTTAGAAATTTTATCAAACACCTTGCATGCATATCTTTAGGCTTAGACATGAATAGTGAAATAATACTTCATGGCAACATTTTACAATTCCAATGCAAGAATTTCAACCATATACTAACATATTTTCATGATAGTCATTAAAGACTTCAATTTGGAAATCGAACAACAACATAAACATGGATATAATTCAATTCATACCATGGAATCCAAAGTTTATATTTCAAATAGGGTTTCTTGAGATTCATGGATGAAAGGAACCCATAAATCAACACTTTTCATACCTGGGTGGATGATTTCTTGAAGATTGATGAAAGAAAGCTTGAATTTTTAACTTGGAATTAAACACTAGGGTTTCTTGTTCTTGGGGATTAATCTTTGAGAGAAACCCTAATTTGGTGTTATAGATGAATAAAGAAGTTATGAGTTCTAATCTGGTATAATTAGGGGTCAAAAAGGGTGGAAAAGGAACAAAAATCCCCTTTTAAAAATGATTTTAAATTGCTGAACGGGATTTGCGACAGCTCGTGCGATGGTTCATCGCTGGCTCGACGGTCCATTATTCTGACCTTCGCACTTGGACCAGAATAGGGACTCACTACCTTATTAGCGATGGCTTAGGTGACGGTCTATCGCAAGCTCGACGGTCCGTCAACCTGTCTATCGTACTTTAGCCAAAAGATTGACTTACTGCCTTAGCTGCGACAGTTTAGGTGATGGTCTGTCGCTAGCTCGATGGTCCGTTAACCTGCCCATCGCACCTGGGAGGTTCTAACAACTCTCATTAAAATGTCCATAACTTTTTACTCCGATACCGAATTTGGACAAAATTGGTATCGTTGGAAAGATAATTCAATTTTCCATATGATAAAAAGTCAAAATTATGGAAATTATTTATGATGTAAACATTAATAATTTAGGAAGTCATCACTAACTCTTCTGGAGACTAGATTTGACTTAAAAAAGTTTGGGGTCTTACAAGTAGTAAGTATTTCATCAACATATACTAAGATTACAGTGACTCCTTGATCTGATTTTTAATAAGCAAGGAATGATCACACTGACTTTGAACAAAACCAAATCTATTTGATGTATATGCCAATGCTTTGTTGTAGCTAAGGATAGGATTGTTCTCATAGTTACCATCTTAACTACTGAAGAGAAGGTCTCTTTGAGATTAATTCCCTCCTTTTGACTATATCCTTTAGCTACCAGCCTATTTAACCTCACCATTGCCTTAAACTTCACTTTCTATACCCATTTACAACCTATTACAGTCTTTCTTGGAGGTATTTGAATAATTTCCCAAGTCTTGTTGTGTTCTAATGCAGTGATCTCTTTCTTTATAGCTTTTATCCACCTTGGATCTTTGCTAGCCTCAATGTATGTAGTAGGTTCTGTAATAGAAGATAAAGTAGTAAGGTAATATTGATATGATGTACATAGACCAGTATAAGATATGTTTTTGTTGAGTCTATATAAGGAATCTTTATGGATAGTTAAAGACCCAAAGTCCTTCAACCAGATTAAAGGTTGTTTTTCTCTAGATGATCTCATATAGACAACAGGTGCTTGTGATGGAATCACTACTGGTGGTTGTATTTCAGGATCTTGTGTAGGCTATTAAGCTTGAGCTTGTCTCGTAGGTTCTTATATTGGTCCTTGATGTAGTGCTTGTAATAGTTTATTATGGTATACTGAAGTGATAGGTTGATGACTATTATGAGGTTGATGAAGTGGAACAATTGGGTGTTCTGGACATTCTTCTACATAAGTAGAGGTCCTTGGAAAAAGAGAAATTTTAGTAGATGATTGAGTAGAAAGGGAAATATATTTTCTTTAAAGATAACATTACTGCTGACAAAGAAAACATTAGTTTGTAGATCATAGAGGATGTAACCTTTTTGAAACTCTGAATACCCTATATAGACAACAAGTTTAGACCTAGAACTTATCATACTGAGTAACATTTTTAGCAAAACACAAGTATTATATAACTCTTAAGTGGTGGATAGAAGGTTTTCTATTAAAAAAAACCTCATAGGGAGATTTATTATTAGTCAAAATTGAATTAGGTAGCTGTTAATCAAGTTTCCTACTGCTAAAACACAATGCCCCCTAAACTTGATAGGAATATTAGCTTGTATTCTTATTGCCCTTGTTGTCTCAAGTATATGACTGTGTTTTCTATCAGTAACTTCATTCTGCTGAGGAGTATAAGTACAAGACCTTTGATGAATCATCCCTAACTCAATAAACACATCTTGGCATATTTTATCAATGAATTCTATTCCATTGTTAGATCTGATGACTCTTATAGCTCTATCAAACTTTGTCTTGACATAAACAAAAAACTACTTTGATATGAGATATACATCTTATTTTTATTTAAGAAAGAAAAACCAAGTAAATTTAGAAAAATCATCCACTAAGGTAAGAAAATATTTATTTCCATCATAAGTAGGGGTTTTATAAGGACCCCGTATGTCTACATGAACCATATCCAAAATAGCATGAGTCTTAATATTACTAGAAGGAAAAGAATTTCTAGTCTGTTTAGCAGATGGACAGATAACACAATCATGAATAGACTCAGTAAATGTAGGTAGACTACTAGGAGTAAGCAATTTATGTAGAGCTCTAGAGGAACTATGTCCAATCTTTTGTGCCAGATATAGAAATCCAGCTTAATAGTTCAGAATTAGGTGCATCAAGACTAGTAATTTTCCCTGTTTCCTTTCTTTTAGCTGATAATTTGTTCATAAGTACATATAATCTATCATCAAGGTTACCAATCTCATTCACCCTCCCAATAAACAGATCCTAAAATATATAAAAATTAGGGAAAATGAAGTAACACACTATAATTCTCTTGTTAGTTTAGCTACTGACAGTAAATTATATTTAAACTGAGGCATAAAGAACATATTGGACATTGTGATCCTGCCTGATATTGAGCTATTCCTAATATGTGTGACTAAGGAAATGTCACTATTAGGTAAATACACCATTTTTGCTTTATCAGACTTCTTGACAACAATTTCATCAAATAGATCAAGATCAGAAGCCATGTGATTTATGGCTCCTATATCTATGATACATTCAGATGTACTAGGAGCTAGTAAAGAAAAATATTGATTCATATCTGCAGTGCTTGCATTGGCTTTAGCATTATCCCTAACTGCAGGCACTGAAGATGTAAATTCATTATGATTTTGTTGAAGCATTTGCATAATCTATTCATACTGACTCCTTGCGAATAAGATAAAGTACTCTATAGCTAGCCAAGCTCTCTATTTAATCCATGAGAAATTGAGTCCTGAGTTTGATGCCTTACACCAATAATGTTAGGATTTAAATTTTGACTAAGAGCTGAGGTGTACGACTCAAAACCAAGATCTGCAATCATATTACATACAATATTGCCAACTAGGAGATGTCAACATCTTTTTCTTGTTCTTGAACTCATTTGGATAACCAATCAATTTGTAACTGACTTCCCTGGTGTGTCCTTTACATTTACTGTAGTCACAAACCACATTAAAGTTTCTTTTATATTTTTGATAACCAGTAGAAGGAATATTATTAAAAGTGGCATGTCCAAGATAGTTAGTGTTACTAGTACTGCCTTGGTGATAGGAATCACCACCTCTATAAGGTTTAAAGTATAAAATTGTCATGCTTCTAGCCTAGATAAGATGGACAAGAATCATATAAGCATGAGTTATATGATAGGCATATACTGTGCAGAGGGTTTGTTTCAGAAAACAAATGCAACTTTTCTTTAAGTTCAAATATACTTACCTCAAAAGCATCATCTTCTTCCTCCAAGTCTGAATCTCCAAGAGCCATGAGTGTTGCTTTATTAACTTCATCATCATCTGAGTCAAACCCCCAAGCTTCTACTATTGCATATTATTCCCTTTTTTTAGTTTTTTTTTTCAATTCCTTTTCAGCCCTTTCCTTTCTCCATTCTATTTCCCAGACAGGACAATCCTTGATATGATGATTAGTCTTACCACACTTATAGAATCCATTTAAATTGTTATTTGACCATTTCTCGCTGCATGTTCCCTTCTTCATTTTGAAGAATTTGCTGAAGTTTTAGCTATAAAGGCAACTTGTTCTTTATCAAGTTTAATTTCTTCATCACTGTAAGATGCCTTCAGAGCTAAGGTATCCTCTGGGGCTTCTAGCACTTTAGTTCCATCAATTTCCATTTCATAAGTTCTTAAATTCCCCATGAATTCGTCCAGGTTCATGCCTGCAAGGTCCTTATTTACTTTCCTGATTGTAGTTACCTTAACATTCCACTTTGATTTTGGTAATACCCTCAGTACCTTCTCGACTTATTCTTCTTTAGATATAACTTTTCCTAAGGAGGTCAGCTCATTTGTTAAGGTAGTAATCCTTGTCACTCATGCAAGGTTTCATTCTCCTTCATCTTAAATGCCTCATACTCAGTAAAAAAAGAGAAATTATGAATTTTCTTACTTGAGATATGCCTTCATGAGCATTTACTAGAGCATCCCAAATTTTCTTAGCAGTGGTGCATGTTGATACCCTATTGTATTCAGCAGGTCCTAATCCAAAGACCAAAATGTTTTTGGCCTTAGCATTTTTCTTTAATGTCAATAAGTCATCAAGAGTGAATTCACGTCTCACTTTCTTGACCTGTTTCCCATCTTCTAACTTCATTGGAATAGTAGGACCATCAGTGATCACATCCCATAACTCGTAGTCTTTCTCTTGAATGAAATTTTCCATCCTATCTTTCTACTAAATAAAGTTAGAACCATCAAAGAGTGAAGGTCTAATAATAGATTGACCTTCACTGTGACCAGTAGGTGGTGCGGAATTCATCATATTGATCTTTGTCTTAGGTGCTAGCCCTTTTTAAGACAACCTCTCTCTAATACCACTTATTAGAGTTTGTGCCCTACTGATTATCTTATTTTCTCCTAACTATTACTTATCAATGGAACGGGTTGCCTGACGTATTCCACTGACGTGTTTCAAGGAAACAGTAAAATAGAAATTAAAGAACACAATGAGGTTTACGTGGAAAACACTCGGCTCAAAAGGTGTAAAAAATCACGACCTGCACCTCTATAGTATTTAACACCAACTTCACTAAATAACTCTGAGCCTCAACAATGAATGATTACAAAACTCTTGTAACCAACAAATAGGAATCATAAACTCTGATCCCTATATCTCAACAACTAGGAATTATAAACTCTAATTTCTTTAACTTAACGACTAGGAATTATAAACTCTAATTTCTAACTATACACATACCTCCTAAGGTATGCGTTCCCAAAGTCTCTGAGTTTTCCCCAACTCAAAGACTATCTCCTAATTTATTTTATAACACACTGAAACTAATATTACATCGATAGCTCAAACGCAATGAACAACTCTAAAAATCAAAGCTAAAACTCTTAGTTGGATTCTATACTTAGGATTTGGTTCTTCAATGTGTTTCTTCAGTAATTGCATAGCACTTCATGAAGTCAATTTGTCAATTATACTTTTCTGCTTTGTAAGTGTGTGAATTAATCTGAATGATGCATCTTCTATTTAAGCACAACTCTCCAAAGAGTCATTCTTTATTTTAAACTCCTCCTTTAATCAAAACTCTCATTACATAGAGCTCTAATTCAAGTGAGACTCCTTCTTCAATTCCAACTCTTGTCTCCTTAGTATTGTAGTCAAACTTCAACTCTTTAAATCAACTTATCTTCAATTATTTTACTCAACCACAACTTTTTCAATTTCTCACGTGATCAGTAGCTTGAGTATATCAGAATTTGGCTTGCTCATTCATTTTTGACTTTTAGCAATCTTTTTCTGCATCTATCAGTAAATCCTGAAACCTGTCTTCCTATGCTTAGAACAGGTCAAGTAGCATGTTCCATTCATGTGTCAATCATCAAAAACTTCATTGATCTAACAAAGAGTCCTTCAATTTATATGTTTCCTATTTTGCGTAGACATCTTCAATCTGCAAAATCTTTCTTCTTCTACATATAGGACTCTTCAGGATATACTCAGAAGTGAAACTCCTTCTTTACGTAGGACTTCTTTTTTAACTCAACTTATTTTCCCTTGTCATTAAGTGTTTGAATCAAATTCAAATTGTTCTATTCCCCATGTGATCCATAAGTTGAAGTTTCCAGTTGCACTGAATTAACTCATATCAACTTGTTTCATTCATATTGTCATTCATCAAAACTTCAAGGTTTCAACAAATTCCCCCTTTTTATGATGACAAACCTCTTATCTTTTTGCATTCAAATATCTTCACCTGTAGGCACTAAAGTATAGAATACTAGAATGAAACAAGTTAGTCAATGGGTTATAAACATTACACAACCCTCTTATCTTTCTCCTTTTGGCATCATCAAAAAACCATTTTAATGCAATAATATACTAGCCAAAGTGATTTGTTATGCTATTCATGGCCACTGAGGCTATCACCTAAACAATCAAACAAAGACTTTAGCCAACCTAGTAATGTATTAAAGATAGCAAAAATATAAGTCAATTTAGCAAAGATAACCATTCCATTTAACTAACAGAGCATGTTCCACATTAAACCTAAGCTAGTACTGAACAAAGGAAAACAATTGAGCATTAAAAAAATATGGTATAAAAATGTGACATGGCTAAGGATACAAATAGTGAGGAGTTGATGAGGAAGGTGGAACAGGTGATATCAACTGTATCAATTAATGAATGACTTCAACATTTTCATCCCTCTATCAATCAAGGTCAAGCTTCAAAGTCATGATCCTAGCCTTAAGGACCTCTTATTCCACTTCATGACTGTCTTGTGCAGCTTTTAGTTCAGATTTATTTTTTCAAATGAGTGTTATCCCTCCTTATTAAAACAGGTAGAGCAACATGATTCATCTGTTCAAGAACATATATTTTTTTTATAAGTCAAGCCTGATTTAGGACTGAGAAGTCCAAAAAAATAACCAATTAGGAACTAAAAGGGAAAGCATGTCCCTTTTCATTCTTCAGAAACATATGCTGCATGTGATTGATGATCAAGCTTAGAAAATACATGGTACACAACTGATATTTTGGTTGAGAAAGAAGAAGGAATTTCTGGTATAGGATTAACACATTTGTGCACACTCATTTGGAGAGAATCATAGAAAGTTTGGTCAACAATTCATTAACTTTATTAAACAATGAGAGGATGAAGTGTGTGGAATTGAACAAGTGTGCTCAACTATTTCAACTTAGACAGCCTATTCTTATGTCAGTGTAGAACATACCTGATAAGAAGAACTTTGTGATGACAATTTCTTGCTTGCATAATCTAATATAAAATTAGGTTAGAAAATTCAAAAAATATGGAATTGGGACACACAACTAAATGTGCAAGACTGAATAAAATAAATTTTTAGCTAATAAGATTAAAAAGAAAAATGATTATTCTAGTCAATTATTGAGTGGAGTTCATGCAATTTTAATCATCCCCAAGTCTAACCTATTCCTTTCAAAATGCTCTCTACTTAGTGCCTTTGGTGCTTCTCCAGTCAATTAAGTAACCCACATAGTCAATATTTATACAGCCCTCAAGAGTGAAATTGCTTTTCTTTGGATATCATAGTCTCAAGCCATTGATTCCCATGAGATATCTCAAGATTCTTTTGACAACACTAATTTTTATGAGCTACCAACAAAATTACCAGCAACTTGTGTTGGTTTTATTGATGCATCCATTTCTTTATTTGTTGTTCCCTCTGTCAATATGCCCTCAATCTGTACAATAGTTGAACCAAGTGGTACAATATATTTTTGTGCATGCTCATCAGTTTCACTGTCATCCTCTTTTCTCATTTTTTTTAAATCTCCCTTGCTTTCCCCTTACACGAGCACTACAAATATGGCCATCTTTCAAATGATCCATTCCCTCTTTAAATATGGTGAGTGAAAGAAACTTTATTTTCTTCTAATCTTATACCTTGAGAAAGCTTTATTTACGCATAAATTCTGCTTGTCTCCTTTCACTCTCACCTGCAAAACAAATTAGGGGTTAACTTTAGGCACCCAGACAAGCTTGGTTCCTTTCTTATGAGTAAATGGATAAATCAGATTTCTTCTACACCATACAGGCAACAGGTGACGTGACCTATTTCTCTGACTAAGTTTAGTTATCTTTTTCTTGGTCTGAGATAGTTTATTTGCCAGATTTAGACTACTAGATCTGCTTTTGGCAGCAACTGGACATTCAGTGGTTGGATGTCCAAGGTTTCCACAGATATAGCACAAGTCTTGATAAGCATCAAGACTTTTTTGAAAACCCAAACCAGCGTTTTCACTGTGATATCTTTCACTCAACTTATGTACAATTTTTGAGGAATTTGTCCACTTGTTTCTCTTTCAAGGTCAAGTTTTAGTTTAGAGACTTCTTGACTCAGTTTATTCACTATTTCTGTTTCATTATTGCACTCTTCTTTGTACTTGACCAATTCAAGTTCAACTTTTTCTTGTTCTTTACTCTTGGTGTTTTTTTCTTTTTTAGAGTGTGTCAATTTTAGAACTTCATACTTAAGACCATTATTTGAAGAATTAAGTTATTTAACCTATTTGTTGAGAGAGCAGTCTTCCTGTTCAACAGTGTTCTTGTAAGCTTCTAAATCAATAAAATCAAATTTGATTCTTGCAAGACTGCTGAATAGCTCATCCCCATCAGAAGTTGATTCTTGGAAGTCATCAATTAGTGCACTCATCAAGGAAATAAGTTTTGTTTTAGAAAACAAATGCAACTTTTCTTTAAGTTCAAGTATACTTACCTCAGAAGCATCATCTTCTTCCTCCAAGTCTGAATCTCCAAGAGCCATGAGTGCTGCTTCATCAACTTTATCATCTGATGAGTCAAACCCCCAAGCTTCTACCATTATATATTCTTCCCTCTTTTTGTTTTTTTTTTCAATTCCTTTTCAGCCCTTTCTTTTCTCTATTCTATTTCCCAAAAAGGACAATTCTTGATATGATGATCAGTCTTACCACACTTGTAACATCCATTTAGATTATCATTTAACCATTTCCTGCTACCTGTTCCCTTCTTCTTTTTAAAGAATTTGCTAAAGTTCTTAGCTATAAAGGCAACTTGTTCTTTATCAAGTTCAATTTCTTCATCACTGTAAGATTTCTTCAGAGCTAAGGTATCCTCTGGGGCTTCTAGAACTTTAGTTCCATCAATTTCCATTTCATAAGTTTTTAAATTCCCCACTAATTCATCCAGGGTCATGCCTGCAAGATCCTTATTTTCTTCCCTGATTGCAGTCACCTTAACATTCCACTTTGATTTTGGTAATACCCTCAGTAGAGTAAACTTAGGGATGAGGGCTCACCTGAGAGTAGAGGGCGTGACCCTTAGTAGTAATCCCCAATTTCCATAACTACGTAGCCAGTGTAGGTTAGAGATGTCTACCTGGCAGTTGAGGGTTGACAAAGTGTTTACTTGATAGTTGAGGGTGACGCCTATCTTATTAGATCACATGCCAATTCAGGGTGACTCCTTAGTAATTTAGAACACCAGTTTAGTAGATAGACACAGCCAGTGCTAATACCAGTGGCATGGTACTGACATCCTTCCAACTGGGATTATAGGTTGAACATCAATTATCTCAAATTGAGGCATGTTGGTTAGATGATACCTACCACACTCTCAGTATATTTTTAGTTCAGGTTTGCCTGACCAAAGCATACAGATTCTCAGCTATTCAGTTATCAAATTTTGGTCTTTCAGTTTATAAGTTATTTTAGATATATATTTGTGCTTGATCTTGCATTCTCAGATATTATGCTTTTTCATGCATTCATGTTTAGTTATCTCATGTTATTTAGTTAGTCCTTATTTTATATGCACAGTACCCCATGTATATCAGCCTGACCTTATCTCATATACTAGTACATTCAAAGTACTGACCGCATACTCTTTTTTGCACTATGATGTCTTATATCATAGGTTCAGACGCACAGTTTTTTTATCACAATTAGAAAGCTCAACATTATCCAGCAATCGTAGTGGTAAATCCTCATCCATCGAGGATATGTTATGATTATTCAGTTATTTCAGTATCTTACTTTATTCAGTCAGTCGGAGTTAGTTAGAGGTCTGTCCCATCAACTCCTCAGTCAGTTTAGAGGCTTTCAGATATTTAGATAAAATAGTTAGACAGTCAGTTAGTTACTTTTAGTTCTTATCAGTTATTTCTGATATTTAGTATTTTGTATTTTAGTATTCAGATATACTTTACCTTCTCAGTTTATCTTCCGCACATATGTTATGTTCATATTTTATTTAGTACTCATAATAGGTACCAACTCATGGGTTAGCTTGCAGTCATTTGTGACCTTAAGCATTATTGTCGTGACTAGGGGGTAGCCTCAGGTTGTGAAAAATCTTGGTATCAGATCCCAAGATTTAAAGTACCCTATGGAGTCTAAAAGTCACGTTAAGTAGAGTCTTGTGCATGGGTGTAAAGCGCGCCATACTTATGGACAAGAGGCTATGAAATATTTTAGGAAAAAAGTGTCCCTTCTTTCAGTATTCATGTCGTGCAAATGAGTATGAACTCTATTTAAGTTCTCTTTCTAAATCATCCTTCATTCCATTTACAGACTATGTCTCCCAAGAGAAACAACAAAAGAAGGAACGAGAACCATCTTGCACCACCGTCTGTTCAGGAAGATCCCCTGAATAAACATGTCTCTCACACCGAGTTCAGTGCTAATTTTACTACCTTAGCTCACTCAGTAGCTGCTCAGCACAATCAGCAGGCTGTTGTTCCAACTAATCCAGTGGTAAATATAGTTGCAGTTAGTATTCAGGACTTTACCTAAATAAATCCTTCTTTGTTTTCGGGATCCAAGTCTGAGAAGGATCCGCAAAAGTTTCTTGATATGGTTTAGAAGGTGACTAATATTATGGGTGTCACTTCGAGTGAGAGTGCAAGTTGGTCGCGTATCAGTTGTATGATGTAGCTCACACCTATTTTAAGCAGTAGAAGGAGGATCGTGGTGTTGAAGTAGGGCCTGTTGAGCAGGAGGAGTTTTCCACGACATTCTTAGATAAGTTCTTCCCGTTAGAATTAAGGGAGGCTAAGGTTCAGGAGTTTAATAACTTAAAATAGGGTAGTATGAGTGTGAAGGAATACTCGCTCAAGTTCACTAAGTTAGCAAGGTATGCTCCTTCGATGGTGGTTGATAATAAGTCTAGAATGAGTAAGTTTGTTTATGGTATATCTGATAGTGTGGTCAAGAGTGTTGGACCACCATGTTTATTAAGGAGATGGACTTATCTAGACTTATGGTTCATGCTCGGTAGATTGAGGAAGAGAAGATTAAGGAGAAAAAATGAGAGAATAAGATGGCTAGAATGGGTAGTTTTAACTTTTGTCAGCCAAGGTCAGAAGATGGTAACTGTACTTAATTTTGTCAAAAGTCTTCATATCCATCCCTATCTTCAGCTAGTGCGCTAGTGCCTAAGTTAAGGCAAGATAGTTGGGATAGAGTGCCAGGCTCCAAGTCCTAGGGTAATCTGAACAGTGTTCGTACTAATCCATTCTGTAGGAAGTTTGGAAGATATTATCAAAATGTATTTAGAGCCGACAGTGATATGTGTTTTGGATGTGACAATCCTTGCGACAAAGTTAGAGATTGCCCAAAGGCCGGCCAGTAGGGTCATTCTAATCGTCCTCCAATTCCAGCTGGTCACCCGACTCAGTAGGGTACCACTTCTAGAGCAACCAGTGAGCAGCATCAAACTAGGTTGTATTCCCTCCAGACTTGACAGAATTAGAAGAGTTCTCTCGATGTAGTTATAGATTCGTTGCAAGTCTTCCATCTCCATGTTTATGCTTTATTAAATCCTGGAGCCTTACTTTCCTTTGTAACTCTTTATATAGCAGTCAATTTTAGTGTCAGTCCCGAATCTTTAGCAGAACCCTTCTCAGTATCTACTTTAGTAAGTGTGTCAATTATAGCCAGGCAGGTATACAGGAACTGCCCGATCATAGTATCCTAAAAAGTCACCTCAGTTGACCTCATGGAGTTAGAGATGACTGATTTTGACATCATTCTTAGCATAGATTGGCTCCATTTATGTCATGCCTCAATTGATTGCAGAAATAGAGTTGTTTAGTTTCAGTTTCCTAATGAACCAGTTATTGAATGGAGGGGTAGCACTTTATCTCTTAAGGGTCAGATTATTTCATATCTTAGAGCGAAAAAGATGATATCTAAGAGGTGTGTTTACCATCTTGTTTAAGTCAAAGACTCTAGTTCTAAGACTCCCAGTCTTGAGTCAATTTCAGTAGTAAGGAAATTTCTAGATGTGTTCCCTGAAGACCTTCTCGGAGTTTCTCTTGAAAGGGAAATTGACTTCAAAATAGATCTCCTTCTAGATACCCAGCCAATCTCTATTCCACCTCACAAAATGGCTCCAACTGAGCTTAAAAAGTTGAAAGAGAAGCTGAAAGATCTCATAGATAAGGGTTTTATCAGGCCCAATGTTTCCCCATGGGGCACACTAGTTCTTTGAATACAGTCACAATCAAGAATAAATATCCACTCCCTCGGATTAATGACTTATTCGACCAACTTTAGGGTGTCAGTTATTTCTCTAAGATAGACCTCAGATTTGGCTATCATCATCTTAGAGTCAGAGAATGTGACATTTCAAAGACAGCCTTTAAAATGTTGTATAGTCACTTTGAATTCCTAGTTATGTCTTTTGGACAAATGAATGCTCCTACGGCTTTCATGGACTTGATGAATAGAGTGTTCAAGCAGTACTTGGACATGTTCATTATAGTTTTCATTGATGATATTCTTGTCTATTCCCATAGTGAGAATGATCATGCAGACTATCTCAGAATTGTATTGCAGACTCTTAGAGCTCATCAGTTGTTCGCCAAGTTTAGTAAATACAAATTCTTGCTAAGATCAGTAGCTTTCCTTGTCCATATTATTTTTGGTGATAGAATTAGAGTTGACCCTCAAAAGACCAAAGTAGTGAGAAACTATCTCGGACCTATTTCTCTATCAAATATCAGGAGTTTCTTAACTCATTGGTTTTGGCTGGCTAATATAAACGGTTTGTTGAAGGGCTCTCTTTTATTACATACCCCATATCTTGATTAACACAGAAAAAAGTCAAGCTTCAGTGGTCAGATTCTTGTGAAAAGAGTTTTCAGGAGTTGAAGACTCGACTCACTTCCTCTCTAGTGTTGACTTTGTCAGATGGTTCAGATGGATTTATGGTTTACTATGATGCTTCCAGAGTTGTTCTTGGTTGTGTGTTGATGTAGAGACGTAAGGTAAAAGCCTATGCCTCTAGGCAGCTTAAGCACCATAAAAAGAATTATCCTACCCATGACTAGAGTTGGCAACTATTGTTTTTTCCTTAAAAATTTAGAGGCATTATCTTTATGGGGTTCATGTTGATGTGTTCATGGATCTTAAAAGTTTGTAATATGTTTTCTCAAAGAAGGATTTAAATCTTCTTTAGAGAAGGTGGCTTGAGTTGTTAAAAGATTATGATATAAATGTGTTGTATCATTCGGGCAAGGATAACTTAGTGGTAGATGCCCTTAATAGGCTATCTATGGGTAGTGTTGCTCATGTTGAGGAGGATAAGAAGAAGCTAGTCAGTGAGGTTCATCAGCTTACTAGATTAGGTTCAGTTGGTTGATTCAGCAGAAGGTAGTGTATAGGTTCAAATAGTTTGGAATCTTTACTAGTTGCCGAAGCAAAAAAAAAGCAAGACAGATATGCTAGTTTAGTTAAGTTAAAGAAATCAGTTAGAGATCAAAAAGTAGAGGTTTTCTCCCAAGGTGAAGATGGTGTGTTGCGTTGCCAGGGTAGGTTATGTGTTCCGAGTGTTGATGACTTGAGATAACAATACTCTATCCATCCAGGAGCAACTAAGAATCTTTTCCTTTTTTTCTATTTTCTAAATAAAATAAGAATGTACCGTGACTTATGGGAAATCTATTGGTGAAGTGGTATGAAGCGGGATATTGCAGAGTTTGTAGCTAAGTGTTCTAATTGTCAGCAAGTTAAGGTTGAACACCAAAGGCCTAGTGGTAACTGTAGATGTTCAGTATCCTAATATGGAAGTGGAAAGTGGAACATGGATTTTGTGATAGGGAAATGAGAAGTTCATACTTCTTACTCAGCTAAGGATTCTGCCAAGCTCTATCTTAGAGAGTTGGTTAGGTTGCATGGGATTCCATTATCTATCATATCAGATAGGGGTACTCAGTTTACCTCTCACTTTTGAAAGGATTTTCAGAAGGGTCTTGGAACTCAAGTTCATCTCAGTACAACTTTTTAACCTCAGACAGATAGTCAGGCAAAGAGGACCATTCAGACCTTAGAGGACGTGTTGAGAGCATGTGTTATTGAATTTAAAGGTAGTTGGGATGATCACTTACCTTTGATTGAGTTTGCCTATAATAATAGTTATCACTCCAATATTCAGATGGCTCCATTTTAGACTCTTTATGAAAGAGGATGTAGATCTCCTATTGGTTGGTTTAAGGCAAGTGAAGCTACTTTGATAGAGCCAGATACAGTATTTGATGCGATTGTGAAAGTTTAGTTGATTCGGGAGAGGCTGAAGACAGCCCAAAGTCATCAAAATTCCTATGCAGATGTGAGGAGAAAAGATCTTAAGTTTGAGGTTGGTGATTTGGTTTATTTAAAAATCTCACTCATGAAGGGAGTGAAGAGATTTGGTAAAAAGGGGAAACTCAGTCCCCGTTATGTTGGCCTATATAAGGTATAGAGTAATTTTGGGAAGGTATCTTATGAGCTTGAGTTGCCTGCAGATTTAGCATCAGTGATCCAGTGTTTTATGTTTCCCTATTAAAGAAGTGTATTGGTGATTCAGCTGTTCTTTTTCCATTAGAAAGCATGGATGTTCAGAATAACCTTTCTTATGAAAAAATCCTAGTTGCTATCCTTGATTGTCAAATTCGTAGACTAAGGAACAAAGAAGTTCCCATGGTTAAAGTTCTTTGGCGGAATCAGTTAGTTGAGGGAGCCACTTGGGAAGCAGAAGTAGATATGCGAACCAAGTACCCTCATCTTTTCTCTACAAACTCATATTCATCTTAAGGTAATGATTTTCCTCAGATTGACTCTCTTTCATTCACTGTTTCATCTATGTAATCCATCTCATGTCGTTGCATACATTCATTTCAGTTCATGTATTATGTTTCAGACTCAGTTATGCAATCATTTTTTCAGTCATGCATGTTTAGTTTATGATCTCAGTTTCCCCAGTGTTCTCAGCTAACCAGCCTTATTCGAGGACGAATATTACCAAGGGGGAGATATTATAATACCCCAAAAGATCTTAACTCAAGTTAGATCATGCTCGCATGTTAAAGGGGTCCAAGACTTAGAAATTTCACTATGTGTTGGGACTAAGTCATTTCCAAGCCCCCTAAACTTCGATGATCCTATTTTTTACCTTCCCGAACTAAGAACATCGATTTTTCAGTTGATTCATGATCGAGGTAGTTAAAAATACATCTCAAGTGAGTTTCAGAATTTTCAGACGAGCATAGTGGTGTGTTTGGGAATCCAAAATAGTAGCAGCATGGGGATAACCCCACGCTGCGCCCTCAGTGCACCACTACAGAGCCCACATTGCGCCCTCTAGTGCGCCGCACCAGACCCATGCCATGGCCCTCAGTGCGCCAGCCTAGAGCTCGTACCGCGCCCTTCAGTGCGCCGCTTCAAAGCCCACACTGCGCCCTCCAGTGCGCCATTCCAGAGCCCTCATCGCACTCTTCTTTATCCATCTAGCTTTTGTTCTTTGTTAATTAAGGTTATTTGGGTCAATTCCCTCACCCAAACTCATCCATAACATGAAATTTAGGTCCTCAAGGAGCATTATTTGCCCCTTTATTCATAAAATCTCTCAAGAAAACCATCTTCCACCTCAAGAACAAACGAACCCTTACTCAAGAAATCAATGAATTCGAACTTCAAACCTCAAGAAATTCCCAAGAATCTTCACGAAATTATCTAGTGGGGTATGTGTGATGTTCGTCCATGGGTTTCTTTCACCCATGGAGTCCAAGAATCCCTTTTTGGTTTTAAATTATGAGTTTTTCATGTTAAGTTGGAATATCACCATGAATCTCTGGTGAATTCAATTACAAGTTATGTTTGTAAATGTTTTCAAGTGGGATGAGCCATTACATGTTTTAAACATTGTAATCCTCACGTTAAATCCCCAAGTTATGAGTTTTGGTCTTGTAATCATGTTATTCTTGCATGCTTTACCCATTTCTATGCTTAAGTTCACGACTCTCATGTGTTTGATAGAATGCCTAAGCGTTGGATTTTGAACAATGATCTCCTACTATGATTTTAAAACTTTTATATGGCATTATTATTAATTTCATTCAGTGCTGGTGGGATATGAACATCCGATACCTATGTGATTTACATGAGTTCAGATTTTCAACTACGCAGACAGTTAATCCATGACTTTTATCATTATTCTTACTTGTTTATGATCATGGTGAGCACTATCAGTTATGTAATAATGTTCAGTCTAGTTCAGTCCATTCCAATATCAGTGTCAGTTCAGTTAGGAGTAGGATTTAGCACCGAGCGAACTCAGGGATAAGGGCTCACCTGATAGTAGAGGGTGTGACCCTTAGTAGCAATCCCCGAGTTCCAGAACTACGTTGCCAGAGTAGGTTAGAGATGTGTACCTGGCAGTTAAGGGTTAACAAAGTGTTTACCTGCTAGTTGAGGGTGACACCTATCTCATTATAGCACCTGCCAGTTGAGGGTGACTCCTTAGTCCTTTGGGATACCAGTTTAGTGGATTCACACAGCCAGTGTTTGTACCCGTAGCATAATACTGACACCCTTTCAACTGGGGTTATAGGTTTAACTCCAATTATCTCAGATTGGGGTATGGTAGTTAGATAATACCTCCCACAGTCTTAGTACCATATTCAGTATAGTTTTAGTTCAGGTTTGCTTGACCAAAGTATACAGATTATCAGTTATTCAGCTATCAGATTTCAAACTTTCAGTTTACAAATTATTTCAGATACATGTTTATGCTTGGTCTTGCATTCTCAAATGTTATGATGTTCATGCATTCTTGTTCAGTTATCTCATACTATTCAGTTAGTCCTTATTTCATATGCACAGTACCCCACAAATATCAACCTGACCTTATCTCATATACCAGTACATTCAAAGTACAGACCGCATACTGTTCTTTGTGCTATGATATCTTATATCATAGGTTCGGACGCACAGTTTCTCAACCGCAGTTAGAAAACTCAGCATAATCCAGCAGTTATAGTGGTGAATCCTCATCCATCAAGGACATGTTATGATTATTTAGTTATTTTAGTATTCCACTTTATTCTGTCAGTCGAAGTTAGTTAGGGGTCTGTCCCATAAACTCCTCAATCAGTTTAGAGTCTTTCAGACATTTAGACAAGATAGTTAGATAGTTAGTTAGTTACTTTCAGTTCTTTTAGATAATTAGTATTTCGTATTTCAGTATTTAGATATACTTTACCTACTCAGTTTATCTTCCGCACATATTTTATGTTCATATTTTATTTAGTGCTCATAGCAGGTACCAGCTCATGGGTTAGCTTGTGGTCATTTATGACCGTAAGAACAATTGTCGTGACTAGGGGGTAGCTTTGGGTCGTGACAAGTAGCCTATATGTACTGAGGATTTGTTATGATTATGTTTAATATCTTGTTGCCAATCTTAAAGTTGCGTATGTGAAAGATGAAAAGCATTTTTAATTGAATACATAAAAGGAAGAAGTAAGAAGGAAGAGTTGTTGAGAATAGTGTAAACAACATACCACCACAAAATTCTATAATGCCTATACGCTTGGCAAGAATGACGGGATACTCATGCAGGTGATGTAATAACGTAGTTCCTTCATTATTTGCTACATCATCCCATATAGTAAATAGGAAAGGTTTCTTGTTGGTCGATATAACAGATGCAGAAATTGTTACAATACAAGCATGTTTTAGCAAGTAAGTAGAAGGTTTGGTGAACTTTAAGTAAGAGGCAAGTAACTCACCTCTAGTCCACCACAATAGCCTTCCTAAAGTGGTTACTTTGGTCAGTTCTATAGTGTATAGCATTGCAGTTAGCTACTACTGTCGGTAAGTCTAGTGTAATGAAAATTAAAATGTTAGGTAGTAATTCGATTAATAAGGCCTACTTAGTTGATGGGGAAAAGAGGTGAACATGTAAACTATGAGCTCACAAAATTCAACACGCGGATGTTGGCGTTCAATAGCTGAGAAAGAAAGTGCATTCAACTTTCTCGGAGCAGGCATGGGTGCTTTCAATCTATCGTTATTGGTAACGGGCTCAACAATTATGTATCTGTCAACCACCCATTCATACGTACTGGCCCATATTGAGTAACTGCAGGAATCTCTAACTTTCACACAAGAAACTAAATATGTCTCAGAAAGGACAAATAACTTCTCATACTTGGGAATGTCATCATCATATAGTACTATGGAAACCTATTGTTCCTGTAGTCAAGTAAAGGAGGAACAATTTTATATATGCAAGTATAATTTATAGACGAAGTTGTTAGAATTTTTAGTTGTTGTTTTTATGAGTTGTGAATTCAATTGTTCTTAATTTGCCCTCACACTTATTGCTTTTGTAGTCGCAACAAATGTCCTGTAGTTTATAAGGGATTGTTGTAGATAACGTCTAGGATATCAACTCCATTTTTTAATTGAGAGCAGAGGTAGAGGTAAACTTACACTTTTATCTTGCAAAAGTATTGTTTGAAAATGGACAGATGAGTCTCTGCACTGGCGAGGCCGAAATGTGTCCACTACCTGAACTTTACAGGTCCAGTCTGCAGTTTCTTTTATGATGGTGTCCACAAGAAGCCCCTGATCCATTACGGCAGCCCTTGTTTCATTATGGTAGCAGAAGGTACAAGTTAAATCATAACATATGATAGAGTAAATTAATAAACAAACTTGTAATGAAATAGTTGCAATTAAAACTAAGCAGGAAGACATATCTCTTCTAACAGCCAAAGTTATCACTTTTCCTTGATTTGTGTAGCTTTTCTTGAGCATCCAAAAAAGGTGATGCTCCCATTCTTCCAGGTAACGATTATAATTTATTTATGTTCATTGTTAGAGTAACTAAGTTGGTGTGTTGCTGACATCCAAGCCATTTCTAGTTGAAAGACAAAATACCTAACTGATTTTTTGGCATTACTGTGTTGGTAAATTGTATCTATACCTAAGCTTATTATGTTGGATAATAATTTATTTTTTAGGTACCCCAAACTTGTAGCAAGAAGTTGGTGCCTAAAATACCTACTCCTGAGCATGTAGCTGCGGATACATATGAAAGGAATTATTTGCACACTTTTTCTCAGCCAACATCATATATACATGCTAGAGGAGGTATGTGAAGTGTATAGGGGTTGTGTTTGAATTTTCATTTGAGAAGTAACTTCTATAATCTTGTTAAATTTCAGTAGCTCTGGCGAATATCGGAGAATTTGTTGAGTATGATGACAAGGAGGAGGAGGATTGCTTTGTAGAGTTCAACAGAGAGAAAAATTCTTACAGCTAAAAAGTTAAAATCTTAAACATTCTTCAATGTACCTATTTGATTTCTGTTTCTTCCTTATGGTGGCTTCATCCTGAATTTTTTCTTTCATACGATCCGTGCTCCTAGAGTTCGTCTATTCTTTAACTGATTTTGGACATGCGTGTGCTTGAAAAAATCTCTAAAACAGAGTTGGATATTGCATATTGATAATCGTGTAGAGTAACTCTTTAACGTAGACGAAAAAATAGGACAAACCCACAAATTTCACAACCATAACCATATAAATGAATAAAGTTTGCTGCTGAAATTATCAGGTGTAAAAGCACATACCATTAGATAGATCACATAGGTAGCAGATCAGTAAAACACTTGGGAAAATGGATAATAAACTAAGCAGGTTACAGAAGTAAGAAACCAAAAACAACAACATCCAAATCAACGAAACAACTAAAATAATGACTGAAGAGAACTCACAGAGACTATGGAGTCGCAACCTTCGATGAAGGGAATTGTCTTACAAAAATTTTTGAGATAGTGTAGAGATGTTAAAGTATAGAAATACTCTCCTAACCAATTGACACGTTTAACTTCGACTAAAAAATTGATAGACACGTATGTGATTACTCAGACAAACAATGAAAAGACTAAATCAACCCTTAGCAAATGACGAATATAACCCTGTGAGAAAGCTGGCAGGACAACCTTCACTAGCTTCCCACGGCACTTCTATGTATTAGTAATACTTATCATTAAATTATAATATATTTTAAAGTAGGTGATGATTTCTATAAATATTTATTAGAGAATAAAAAAGCATTTATATATTTAAATTATAAAGAAAGATATGTGAAAATCTTGTTTCGTCGTGAAAATTTTAGTAGAAGAAAATTGGATGAGAAATAAATGTAGCAATAATGTATGTATAAAACTAAAGGTGAAGTATTATGAATATATAAAAATAAAGTATAAATATATTTTGTGTATGGTCGTGCAAATACTTATATACCCAGTGGCGAAACCACCTTATCATTAGGGGGTTCGGATGAACCCCTTCAACGAAAAATTATATTATTTATGTATGGTTAAAATTATTTTTTATGTATATATAATTGATGTCGAACGCCCTCTGGCTAATTCGTATGCCTATTTTTTTTAATTTTAAACTCCCTTAGTGAAAATTCTGGCTCTGTCACTATATATACCTTGTATTTTGGATGCTTTTAAAATTTGAAAACTTACAACAAATATTAAGAGATGATTATATAATGTAGCAAAAATTTTTTGGTATAATAAAACATATGCATATGCAATAAGATAAAGACAATTTGTAAAGATGACATAGAGCCCATTTGGAGGATTAAAAAAAATAGTTTTTAGCTTAAGTAATTGAAAGCTTAAAATAAGTGTTTATAAATTAAGTAGATAAGTGTTTGAATAGAAGTGCTGAAACTGAGAAAAAAAATTATTGATGTATTTGGTAAACAAGTGATGTTAAACATTTTTTTGTTGTTAAAATGAATTAAATGTCCTTGAAGCTTTTAACATCATAAGTAAGGTAAATTATTTATAATTTTTAATTGAAAAATCATTTCTATTTAAATGTACTTTCAACGTGAAGTGATTATGTGAGATCATTTCATAAATATAAGTTAATTTTTTTTTAATTTTAGGATATTTCTTTTATATAAAAATAGTATTACATTGTAATATTGCAAGCTTGTACCAATTTGATTGTGTTAAAAAATATGTAATCCTCAAATATAATGATGAATGTGAAAACAAAGGAGAAAGATGAGGAGGAAATTAGACGAAAGAGACGAAGAGAATCAAAGAGAAAAAGAAAGAAAAACTATAAATTCAAGGGCTACAAGTTTAGGATATTGTTGGAATTAAAAGAAAATATAAGCGATAAAAAGGTAAATATTCTGGTCAAACCTAAAAAAAATTAATCTAAAAAATAAAAAGATGGGGCACCCCATTTCTCACTTTTTTTCTTTTTTTAATCAATTTTTAGTTTTTTTAAGTACTTTTAAATATTTACCAAACACCTAAAAAAAATTAAAAAGAGATTAAAAGCTGATTTAATCAAATTTTAATCTTATCCAAACGGGCTCCTAGTATGTTTGGACTTGATCAAAATTAATGTGCAAGGAATACCTCAAATGGGGATGAAAACCTTGTTTCGATATTGAGTTCATGCATACCATAATGATCAAGTCTGGAACACTTTTATAACAACCGTTTGTCTTTGAAAAACCACGTTATAGCCTCTAAAAAGATAATCTGCTCATTCGAGCTCCATTTTTTTTTTTTGAAGCACAATATAACTTATAAAATAGTTGAAAATATCATACCTTGTAAAAGATTTTTCAATTTAACTTGTTCCTCGATGTATATATGTGTACCTAATACAGAAAGTCCCTTGAACTTATTTTATCAAATCTCCTTAGGTGAGTTTAAACTAAGAAATCAACTTTTGACTGGTGAGTAAATACATAGTTGTTTCACCAATACATATCTAGGCAATTTACAAGGGTTAAAATATAAAACTAAACAAATAACCAATATAATTCACAAGAGAAATGTTGGGAAAGAGGCAGGGGAACTATCAAAGTGTCCGACGGGGTAGCAGCGGAAAAATACCCAAGTGAGAGCTTTCCCTTTCAATTTGAACCAAGAGGAGATCAGTAAATCCAAGAAAAATAAATAATATAGCAGAAAATAACTCAACCACATAAATACGATAAAACAAGAATAACAAGACACCAAATTTATGTAGAAAACCTTTTGGTGTGAAGAGTAAAAAGTTACGGGATCAAAACCTCCACTATAATCACCAAGAGTTACAATATTGTTCTCTAAAATGTCCACCAAACAAGTGCCAAACAACGAGCAACAACACAACAAGATAGTACCAAAACTAGAGAATAAAAATGGACAAAAACACCAAAAATGTAGCTGCTGTTCGAGAATTAAAAACAGCAGGTACAGGCCACCAAATCCACCTTCATTAATTTCTAATCAAAGATTGAGATGAGAGGAAAAATCTATTCAAAAATCAGCTCAATCGTACAAGAAATAAAGTAGAAATCACAATTTGAAGTTGACAGCTGTGACTGAAATTTTAGGTGCGAAAATGTGCTCTTGTTTTCTCTCTATGGCTACTGAAACTCTCTTTTTGTGGATGTGAAATAAGACCAAAAAAGATCTATATATATGACCCATAGTAATGGGCCAGTGGGAAAAAGTGGGTTGGTCTAAACTGATCTTTATTTATCCACATAGGAAGGGAAAAAGACCCATGACCCAATAATTCTCCCCATCCCGACTATGTGGAGAAGACCGTTATCCCAGCGATCATGCAACATTAATCAAACTTCCCTCTTGGCGAAGCTTTAGTCATCATGTCGGAACTATTATAATCCGTGTGAATCTTCTCAAGTTCAAGCAACTTAGAATCCAACACATCTCGAATCCAATGATATCTTACATCAATGTGTTTAGACCGATCATGTAATGTAGAATTTTTGCCAAGACGCATGGCACTTTGACTGTCGCAATGAAGCACATACCTCTCTTGAGCACAACCAAGTTCCCCCAAGAATCTCTTCATCCAAAACAATTCTTTACAAGCTTTAACGGCAATAATAAGCTCAGCTTCTGTAGTAGATAGAGAAACAGATTTTTGTAACCTGGATTACCAAGACACAGTTCCCCCTGCAAAAGTAACCAAATACACTGAAGTAGACTTGCGAGTATCAACATCACCAGGCATGTCTGAATCAGTATAACCACAAAGAATAGACTTTCTTGTACCAAAACACAAACTCAGACTACAAGTGCCACAAATATATCCCATAATCCACTTCACAACATTCCAATGTTCTTTTTCTAAATTAGAAAGAAAACGGCTAACAATACCAAAAATATGAGCATATTCGGTCTTGTACAAACCATTACATACATCAACTACGAACAAATGAAGCATAAGGAACTTTCTTCATATCTTGCTTCTCATTATCACTAGAAGGACACTGCTTCGTGCTCAATTTGAAGTGTATAGCTAAAGGTGTACTGACAACCTTAGCCTTATCTATGTTGAACCTTCGAAGTACTTTCTGAATGTACTTCTCTTGTGATAACCACAACTTCTTGTCCTTTCTGTCACGAAAAATCTGCATGCCAAGAATCTGTTTTGTTGGTCCTAAGTCTTTCATAGAAAAAGACTTACTCAACTCTTGCTTTAACTTTTGATCCTGCAAGCATTATGACCAACAACAAGCATGCCATCAACATAAAGCAACACAATAATAAAGTCACCATCAGAGAATTTTTGCACAAAAACGTAATGGTCTAAAGTATTCTTCTTAAAGCCCTGTTGACTCATAAAGAAACTAAACTTCCTGTACCACTGCCTGAGAGGTTGTTTCAAACCATACAAGCTCTTCTTCACTTTGCAAAGATAATTCTCTTTTTCTTTGACTTCAAAACCTTCGGGATACTCCATATAAATTTCTTCATCTAAGTCACCATGGAGAAAAACAATTTTAACATCTATTTGCTCAACCTCTAAATCTAGACTTGCAGCTAAGCCTAGAACCATACGAATGGATGACATCTTCATAATCGAAGAGAAACTCATCAAAATCAACTCCCATTTTTTGGTTAAATCTCTTCATAACAAATCCAGCCTTGTATCGTGGAACTAGGTTACCATCTTCATGTTTCACTTGAAAAACCCACTTGTTTTTCAAAGCTTTTCTGTCTTTAGGCAGCTTAACCAAATCAAAGGTATGATTATCATGCAAATATTTAATCTCATCTTTCATAGAATCAAACTACTTTTCTTTTTCTTTACTTTTCATGGCCTCATTAAGACTCTCAGGTTTTCCCACATCAGTCAAGAGTACATACTCATTAGGAGGATAACGAGATGAAGGTATTCTATCTCTAGTAGATCATCTGAGAGAATTTTTTGAAGCATCAACAACTGGTTGTTGATCAACCATATCAACTTGCACTGGAGCATCAAGAACATCATGTTGGTCATTCTGAATATAATTATCATCTTCATTATCAACTTGATTTTCATCATCATGAAGATTTTCTTTAGGAACAGTAATCAAAGTAATTGTATCAATATCAACCAGACTCTCACTACTCTAAGAATCAACCTTTCCATCTTTGTCAAAATCTTCAATTGTTTGGTCTTCAAAGAACACAACATCATGGCTTCTAACAACTTTTTTCTCAACTGGATCATAGAAATAATAGCCAAATTCATCTTGACCATAATCAATGAAGATACACTGCCTAGTTTTAACATCCAACTTTGACCTTTCATCCTTAGGAACATGCACAAAGGCTTTACACCCAAAGACTCTAAGATGATCATAAGAAACATTCTTACCAGACCAAACTCTATCAGGGACATCACCATCTAAAGCAACACTAGGAGATAAATTGATAACATAAGCAGCAGTAATAAGTGCTTTATCCCAAAAGAAATCTAGTAGCTTAGCATCTAAAAGCATATATCTAACCCTCTCAACTAGAGTTTTGTTCATTCTCTCTGCTAAATCATTCAACTGAGGAATCTTTGGAGGAATTTTTTGATGTTGAATACCTTGCTCTCTGCAATATCTATCAAAAGGATCAATATACTTATCACCATTATTTGAGTGGATGTATTTCAATTTCTTCCTTGTATGCCTCTCAACTAAAACCTAAAAATCCTTGAACACATCGAGTACTTAATCCTTAGACTTCAAATAAAATATTCAGAGTTTGCGAGAATGATCATTAATAAAAGTCATAAAGTAAAGCGCACCACCATAATACCTTGTTTTAAAAGCACCACACAAATCAGAATGTACAAATTCCAGCAAAACAAGCTTTATTGAAGGCGGATGACTCTGAAAAGAAATATTTTTTAGTTTAACGGCTAAGCAAGGAACACACTTCTTCAACTTTCTTTTTTTTACTCTAGAAAGCAAATTTCTCTTAGCCAAACTATCAATCTTCTTCTCACTCATATGACTCAACCTTTTATGTCATAACTCTGATGAAGTATCATTCTCCACTAAGTTTATCAAGCCTCAAGAAGTAGAGCCCTAAAATACGTATAAGTTAGACAACTTGTCACCTCAAGCCACAATCATCGAACCTCTAGTAATCTTCTACTGGCCAGCACCAAGGGTGTTAACATAACCGTCATCATCAAAGTTTCCTATAGAAATCAGATTTAAGCGAACATCTGGAGCTTGCTTGACATTGTTGAGAACTAGTTTGGAATAATTGTTACTTTCCAAACAAACAGTGCCAATGCCAAGTACTTTAACTTAATTATTGATCATTTTCAACATCCCAAAATTACCTGGAGTATAAGAAGAAAATAATTCCTTCTTTGGCATAACATGAGAAGTAGCACCAGAATCCATAAACCAACTAGACTTATCACAAATAAGATTAATGAAATTCTCACCACAAGCAACAAGAATATCATTATTAGCAACAACTGCAATACAATTTTTACTATCACCTTCTTTCTTTTGTCATCTCATATCTCTCTTATGCTTGTAGCAATATTTCATGATCTGCCCCTTTTTGTTGCAATAGCCATATGTAACATTCTTGAATTTAGACCTCGACTAATTCTACTTTTATCTCTATCATTTGAACCTCTGGACTTATTTTTCTTTCTTTCTCCAGTAATCAAAATATCAGAGTGTGAAGATTAAGAAAATGAGGCCTGAGATTTTCTTCTCATCTCTTCATTCAAGACACCACTCTTAACATATTCCATAGTTACAACACCCCAGGAGTAGAATTAGTCAAAGAAACTTGAAGAGTTTTTGAAGAGTCAGGCAGAGTATTAAGAAGCCAAAGTCCCTGAATTTCTTCATCAAACTTTACACCCATTCCAGACAACTAGTGAAGAACACCCTGAAAATTATTTATATGATCAGAAATAGGACTGCCCTCTTTATACCTGATGTTTATCAATTGCTTAAGCAGGAACTTGTTATTGTCAATCTTTGAAGCATAAAGTGTCTTGAGCTTGTCCCATAAACTTTTGACATGTGTCTCATTCACAATATGGTTTCTAACATTATCTTCAACCCATTATCTAATATATCCACAAACCTACAGGTGCTCAAATTCTCAATCCTCATCTGTCATGGATTGAGGTTTAGTAGACGCAAACATAAGTAAATGCATTTTCTTGACAAAGAGAAGATCTTTTATCTTTCCTTTCCAAGTCTGATAATTACTACCTTTCAAACACACCATTTTGCTTATATTTTCCTCTATCATTCAAATCAATAATCAATAATAACCAACGCTCTAATACTACTTTGTTGGGAAAGAGGCAGGGGCACTATCAAAGTGCCCGACGGGTAACAGCGGAAGAATACCCAAGTCTAAACTTTTTCTTTCAATTTAAACCAAGAAGAGATAAGCAAATCCAAGAAAAACAAAGAATATGGTAGAAAATAAATTAATCATACAAATACGATAAGACAAGAATAATAAGACACTAAATTTATGTGAAAAATTCTTTGGTGTGAAGAGTAAAAAGTACAGGACCAAAACCTCCACTATAATGACCAAGAGTTACAATATTATTCTATAAAATGGACATGAAACAAGTGTCAAACAATGAGCAACAACACAACAAGATAGCACCAAAACTAGAGAATAAAAATAAGTAAAAATACCAAAAATGTAGCAGCTGTTCGGGAATAAAAAGTAGGAGATACAGGCCACCAAGTCCACCACCATCAGTTTCTAATAAAATATTGAAATGAGAGGAACAAGCTATCCAAATATCAGTTTAATCGAACAAGAAACGAAACAGGGATCACAATTTGAAGTTGACAGTTGTGGCTGGAATTTTAGGTGCGAAAATCTGCTCTTGTTTTCTCTCTGGCTGTTGAAACTCTCTTTTTGTGGATGTGAAATAATACCTAATGGTCCTATGTGCAAAAGTGGATTGGTCTAAATTGGACTTCATTTATCTACATAAGAAGGGAAAAAGACCCGTGACCTAACAAGAAAGTGTTAGTAAACAATAATAGGTAATACAATTGAGCAAGCAAGAACAAGACTAAATAGGAAGAAGTGTTAGATTGTTTTATAGAGTCCATAAGCATTTGAGAAGCTTTAAGGAAAGCTAGACTTGATCAATATGAGGTAATAGCAAACGCAAGCTTTAATTTGGATAGGGATGGAGTTCATTTGAACTTCAAATATGCTACCGAGTACACATGTAAACAAAAGATAGGAAAAATTAGCATAATCTTAATCTCAACAAAATTAACACATGAGATAAATACTTCAACTATTTTCTAAACTTAAACAAGACGCTAACCAATCCAACAGTTTACACACCGTCATTCAAGCATATATTGGTAAGAAAGTATTTGAAATAAACTTCTCACATAATATGTAATTAGGATAAAGTTGCGAGGCACTTAGCTATCCAAACACATCTACACCTTTTCAATGAGTTACCAAATATAGAAAGTACCAAAAAGAAGCAACACATCCTAAGTAGATACTTGTAAGACTGCAAATTATATTCCTTTTTTATCAAATATTTCATGATCCAATATGTAGAAAATCTCACACGAATAAGTGTAAATATGGACTCTTTGAACTCAATTTTTCAGAATGTGTTAAGAGTACTTCAATTAGCAAATGATCAATTGAGTTTAGACGAGACATAATATGACTCAACAAATTTTAACACGCGAATATAGATGAGTTTCTAATACATATCCATCGGTTAAAATAAGGCATCAAGTTATCCAAATGACTGGGAGTCAAAACAATAAAGAAACATGAAGCTATAACTTGGTATTAACCACTCTTTGAATTTTCAATCCAATTTGGAGCTATAAATTCACGCAGTATCACTTCCCCATTACTGAAAATTAATAAAAGGACTAGATGCTTATCACATATTCATGGACATATTGTGAATAAATAAGCTAAAAACAAAGCAAATAAGATGAGGTTCTACATTACTTCGTACACAAAAGTTGTATATCCGAGTTAAGACAAACTTAAAAATTGAACTCAACTTTTAGTAGACAAAATGTAATGAAGGAAACGAAAAGGAGGCAGGATAATAGCTAACTTATTATAAACACAAAGCTGCCACATATTTGACAATAAAAAATCAAGACGAGGTAATAGGACCAAATTTTGATATAGAAACAACAATAACATCAAGACGGGATAGAAAATCACTTTTACAGTAATTTATGAAACCTTATATAACAACCTTGATTGTGAAAATTTTTTTTTTGACAATGCATTTTGATTTTTCTATCATTTTTTGAGGTTTTTACATGATATTTATAAAATATGTGGATGATTGTCATAGTCCTCGATGCATTATGGAGTGATTTGGAAGAGCTTGAGACTAGTTGAGGCTTTAAAAGTCATTAGCTTAACTTCAATCAATATGTTGTATTTGGAGCACCAGAAGGTGATTTGAAAATTTTTATTAGGTTTGGAATGTCAATTTTGACAGCGAAGTTGGTTCTGGTTTGAAATCTTTATTTTGTATTTTGATCCTTCATATAGAAAATAGTGAAATAAGCTAAACCGGGGTCATGAGGGATAATTTGTTATAAACAATCTATTTTTTAAAAATTCAATATTGTCATTGAGTCCAGAATTTCCAAATTATCCCATTAGCATATATGAATTAGTTCTGTAAGGTTCCGAAGGAATCTCGAGGGCCCGTTCGAAGAATTTCAAAACTGGCAAACTCAACATTTTTGCTAATATCTAGTGCCTCAAGCATCCTTCTTTGTGAATGTGGGCCCCTAGATACAAATGAAAAGTAGAATAATTTCTTTCATCATGATCGCGAAGAGTAATTAAGTCGGGTCTAGTTTTCCTCTTTCATCACAAATGCGACAAAGTTGTTGTGATCGCGATGTGTCCTGATCTTCAGCATTCGTGAACGCGGGAGGCTAACCACAAATGTGATGGTAAATTATTTGTCCAAATCAACGTTGACCCTCGCGATTATGAGGCTTGAGCCGCAATCAAGAGGTACTGTTCACAGAACAGTATAAATAGTTTATATTTACGTTTTTTATTTTTGGACCTTGAGGCTTTGAAAAAGGTGATTCTTATGGTTTTCTCCACCATTATTTCTTGGGTAAGATCTAAATTCATATTTCCATTATTTTCTAGTGATTATATCTTCAAAAAATACCTTGTCATCTTGATTTTAAATGAATTTTGGAGGATTTTGCCGGTAAGACTTTATAATAATTTTTCTTTGATTTGAACATCAGTTTCAACTTGTTTTCGCATGAATTTTCAATTGTAAACTAATATGATCATGGGGAACATATTCTTAAAATAGAATTCTAATTTTACCCCTTTCATTTGTGAACTCATTTTTCAAATCCATTTTGGACTCAATTCTAATATAGTTAATATGAGTATCATTGACATTGTTTTACTACTTAAATCACATATTTGATAGTTTTAACTTGTGCCAAGTCCATTCACAAGGGAAAGGCTCTACGCTAAAGGTTCTAGACTTGAATTTTGGCACTTCAAGGTAGATTACGGTTTAGCTTCCTTCAGAATAGGTCGGATAGTTAATGAAAATGTAAAGCATGCTATAGGTTAGCGAGTTTAGTCATGAGATTTATATTTTAGTATTTTTATTTTATCACATGCTCGTGCGAGGCTTATTTGTACATTATTGTTGACTTAGGAGAATATAATTATTGTGATGCCTAGTGGGGGCTTTATATGATATTCTAGGTCTTACATGTACACTGACTTGCCATATTTATTTTTGTGTCACATGACTGGGAGCTTGACTTATTATTATAGGCCTTGCATGAGTATTTATTGCTTTGAAAATGATATTATTGATGTCTTACATGACTAATCATTCTAATGGTACCGAGTGAGCACTAATAATATGAATTATTGACATCTTGAGTTGAATTTGAGATCATTTATACTTGTATTGAGTTGATAATTATCTTTATACTGATTGATTGTGCATATTACATCCTTATTTCATCTATACATATTCATGTGATTGGTGTCACTGAAAATATTAATTTTTGATAGAAAATGAGACACTTTATAAAATGCCTATCGGGGGATGTGCCATTAGGATTGATTTAGTAATACTAACTTTTGCTAAAAATTGAGATACTTTATAAAATGTCTATACCGAGAGACGTGTTGGAAGGGTTGATTGAGATATGATATTGAGATTATGATAAAGTATATGAATTCCGAACCTCCATGGGTCTTGTCTTGAAGAATGAAGGCTTGGAAGGTGTATATGAAAGTTCCACCATCATTGCTTCATTTCATTACATTGTATGTATTCCACTATATATTAGTTGTTGCATTTCTTATATACATTACGTGTTTAGCTATCCTTTTTGACTTATTATATGTTATATAATTGTTAGTGGAGACGGTGTGGGCTATCATTTGAGAACTTTTCTATTTGCAGGTTACATGCTCATAACATCTTTTATTTTATTTTATCCTTTGCTTTGTTCAGTCGTCCTATAATACCTACTGAGTACAAGTGGATCATACTCATTCCTACTTTGCACCTTTCGATGCAGATCCTAGTTGGACAATGGCTCATGGTAGCAAAGTTCGTGCTATCAGAGTGACATCTTGAGGTACTGGCGAGCTTTAGACTTTGGGGCAGATTCTGGACCTCATCTTATCTTAGTTGCCATTATTTACCTTTTGAAGACATGCTTATGTATTTTCAGTATTATAAGTTGTATTAGATGCTCTTTACAATCATGACACATATATCTTGGAAATTTTATACATTTGGTCCAAATTCATGTTATTACATGTTATGGCCTGGGTTCGTTCTTGAAGTTTACATTTATGGGTTAATTTTCTTATTATTGATCTGTACTTAATTTTGTAAATTTTGGCTTACCTAATAAGATTGACCCAAATAGGTGTCATCATGAGCTCAACTTTAGGGTAGTGATATCATATCAGTCATATATTGAAATGTCAATTAAAAAAAGTAAAATAAAGAATAAAGGTTCACCTTGTGTTAGGTAGCAAACATGAGGCTCTAACGTCAAGTTTTTCGGGACTCAGGACTCAAACTCAAATATGATTCAAAGAGAATTTGAAAACACGAAGAAAAGTAGTAGTGTAATAGAAAGAAATTAATAATATATGTAGTATGAAATGATTTGTTATTGTGACTTTGCTTGTGATTTTTCCTCTTTTTCCCAATCTCTACACTTGTCTTTGAAGGGTAAGATCATGGGTAATTTATAAGATCAAGAAATGAATGATTTTTGGATTTCAAATATGGATTTGAATGAAATCAAAAGAGGGTTGAAGATTTGAAAATTGAAAACCAAAAGAAGGTGAAAATGGATCAAAAATAAGAAGAAAAAAAACACGGTGACGATATCACTTTTTCAAACCTTGAAAGTGAGGTTAGAGCCATTAAAGAGCTTAAATAATTATTTTGAATTTGATTTAGGTATTTTCATCGAATGAAAATCATATACATGGTGGACTTGAGGGTTGAAAAGGGTAAAAATTGCGAGAATCTTGCTACACCATCAGCTGCTAGGCAGAAAAGAATGAAGGTGATGTGTATGGTGGCCATCATTTCTTGTTTAGATGGAGAGAGAGGAAGAAGAAGAGAGAAGAGCTAAGGGTTTCTTGGTTGTTGGTATATATTAGGTAGTGAGGACGGCAAAGATCAATGTTGGTTTGGAAAAATAGGGCGTTAGGGATTTGTGACCGTTTGACCATTTTGAACCGTCTGATCATTTGATCAAATGACTGTGATTAATCAAAGGTAATTTAAATAATATAAAATATATGTGTAAATTCCATATAAATATATAAATTATATTTTATTCAAAAAATAAGAAATCGTTACACTAAATTGAGCCAATGATAGAGATGAGGTGTGCGTGTTTTGACATGGATTATGCTTCTTTATGCAAAAAGACGTGTCACCATTTCAGTAAAGGAGAGGGTTTGACAAGAATTGATGAGTTGGATGTGGAATTGTTTGAATTGTATTGGGTTTGAGCCAATTTGGACTGAAATAATGGATTTCTTTTGTCCAAGAATTGATAAATAAATTGGGTTTGAGTAAATGTAATTGAGATTGAACTAGAAATAGCTCAAATGCTTTTTTTCAATTAAATTGATTAACAATGCTTATTAATTAATACAGTGAGATAATATAACTAAAATAAATGTGGATGTACATATCAAAAAAGATTTTTAATATAAAAAGTAACTAACTATATCTAATTAAAATATTTTAAAATGCAACATGAGAAGAGAACTCCTTTTTTTTCTTTCAAAATTTGTTAGAATAAAAGTCTGAATTTATTTTAGTAAATTATTTAGGACTAATAAATATAGAAAAATTAATAGAATGACAAAGACGAGATAAAATTGGGTGTCAACAGTTGCCCATGTTTGAACAAAGATAAGGCAAGAATCTTTGGACAAACAAGTTGATGCAGTAGCCAATTTTATCTCAATAGAAAAATATTATGATCACGCTCTAGTTTTTAAGCTGCCTACATATCTCCAGTTGTACAAGAAGTCAAACCATATGTAATTAGAAAAGAGGTCCTAGTAGGAAATAAGTTGTTTGTTTTGGGTATGGTCAAACTCTTAATTTTGAGCTGCCTACATATCTTGAGTTGTACAAGAAATCAGGCCATATACCATTCAGGAAGGTAAAGATAGAATAAATTTTGATAGACTCTCAAAATTTGCATTGGTGTTGAATTATAACTGCATAATTTTCTTTATTAGTAGAAAATGAAATGATTTTTCACATGAGTAGAGTGAGTACGACCATGAAATTTGAGCTACCTAAATATCCATGAAAGAAATGAGAATCAGGACTGATGTAGTTCTAAAAGATAGCATGGAAGGAGAAACGCTTTTGTAGGAATTCCTACGAAAGATTTTGGGAGGAAATGATCGTGGAATCTTAAAATAGCCCTAATATTTTGTTGTGATAAAAGTGGGATATAAAAGGTCTTGGAGATATAGAATGAAATCCAATTAGATGAGAATTTATTCGAGTTGAGTTTCAATAATGAGTCTTTAACATAGCTAGGGATGCTTAACATTCTACTAGCTTGCTCTAGTTTGTTGCTAAAGAGTAATTCCACCTTGTAATGCATTGCCCAGTAAAACAGATAAAAGGAGTGACAAAGCAACTGTTGTGGTTCAAAAATAATAAATTAAAATAGTAATATAAAGAGTATAGTTTTGATATTGAAACAAATGTTGACGCCTCTGTCATGTAGAGTGAATGTATTATAGGATTTGACTAGCGAAGCATCTTGCGATGTAGAGGTTTTTAGGTGGCAGGGCAATTGCTAGAAGTGTAAAGTCCTCCATTTGGCAAAATGTTCATTAGAAAACTAAAAATTGTGTTGTATGCCCTATTGTTCGGGATGGACTTGCCCTGTCTTATTATTCAGGCCGGACAGTACTTGTCCTATTAATTGGGGTGGACTTGCTCAATCTTATTGTTATGGGCGGACTAGCCTGTCCTATTATTTAGGGTGGACTTTTCATGTCCTGTTGTTCAGGGTGGATTATCCTGTCCTATTGTTCAGGGGCAGAATTATTGTATTAATCTCGGGTGTATTTATACGTTCGAGTGTTAATTATTTCCTATACTTTGGTCTATTTAGTGAGGTACATTCCATATATGTTCATTTGATTGAGCTTTATATGTATTTATTAACTAATGGATATTATTACTGTTTCAAGGCTAGACTTTTGCAAGGATTGAGCTTGATGTCGATGCCAATACCGAGCTTGTGGATGAGTGGAGGCATTAAGAGCACTATCGAGAAGCAAAAAAAGCTTAAATAGAGTTAGAAAGGCACTACAAAAGTGTGGGAGAAAAGTGAAAGGACTACACTACAAAGGGAATTTTGAGATTGAAAAAACGTCTTCGTGCCACAGAAGCTAGGCTCCATTTTATTGGAGTGGCATGGAGCTATCCATATAGTGAAGTGCAAGAAATAGTGTGGATGAATACATAGATCGTGGGATGCTATCTAGGACATATGATAAGGGTGTTGCACACTAGCTAGGCCATGCGATAAGGGCGTTCCACGGCCTTGGGTTTTTTGGGCAAAACTTATACTACACTATAAATAGGAGACATAGCTTCTATTCTAATGATACTTGGACGACTTGGGAGAGAACAAACACACGAGGGAGGCTCCAAATAGGTTTTTTATTCTTCTCTTTTCATTACTTAATTCTTGTATGAACTACATTAATTAGGTGATTAAAAAGTATATTATGAGTGGCTAAACACCATATTTCTAGGGTTGAGGATACAATCATGATTACTTAGTATTCAACTATGTTGGTTTAAAGTTGACTATCGCATTTGGTTGTTCATATGTTGTTGTTATTACTACTCTATTGATTTATGACCTTTAGAATACACCTATATTTCTATTGTGAGCCCGGAAGGAGGAATATTAGATTAGAACTTAGAACATATAGAGTGGATTCTTTCCCTTTTAAAAAAAATTAAAGATAGGATTCATGGTTAGGATAGGAATATACCTAATATGCCCCATTTGGCTCAAATATGGGATATCATACAAATTTGTTTGAATTAGTTCTCACATCTCCGCATAATGATGTAGTTGTGGGGATAATTTAGATAGATGATTAGAGGTTTCGAAGACCATAATCATGTTATTAACCCCGTGAATCAACAATTAAGATAGTTAACTTAACCAATAAGATTGTATAGTTATGTAGGATTGTTCAAATTGCATTGACTCTAGATTCTTTCTCGTTATTGCTTCCAATACTTTATATTCTCATTATTTCTTATTGTTATGTATTAAATCTTTAAAACTCAAACTCTCTTTTTGGTTATAAGTATCGTAGCACCTGAATTAGATTGATTACTAAGCATCAAGTTTCTGTGGGATCGATATTTGTCTCAAAAGGGTCACTTTATTACTTACACGAACATTTACACTTGCATGTGCGGTTGGACACAAAATGCTTTTGTCTCCATTGACGGGAACTTGAAAAATTAGAAACTCTCTAATCTTTAGTTTTACTATTCTTTTTTATAAGTGTTGATGACTTGGTCTTATCTTTTGAACTTGAAGGTACAGGATTAAATCTCAACTAAGCTGGCAAGGAACTAGGATTCGACAGAACCATATCCTAAACCTAAGCAACAATTGTACCAACTGAGGAGAGAAATAACACTTCTCTATCCCATCCCACAAGTTCAATAGGGCGAAGCCATTCCCACAGGACTGTGAGTGAAGTGGCAATCCACTCACAACTAATGTTACCTTCACCATTCACATATTAAAACTTGGGAGTAGATTTAAGCTTAAAAAGGGCATGGTGAAACTATTACACAGGCCTATCATATGAGGATCTATAGGTTCAACTACAAAACTTCTTGGAGATCGGTGAAACTTTCATTCTCGCTAGAGTCTCCATAGACTATGTGAGGCTCACCCTTTCCCCCTTTTCGCTATTGGGGAAATGGAAGAAATAGTTGAAGGCAGAACCTTCAAACCAATTACAACTTGGTACAATGTGGTAAAGGACTTCCTCATCCGATTCTTTCTTTTTGAAAAAATTGCAAGGTTAAGAAGTGAGACCCTAAGTTTCAAACAAAAGCCAGATGAGAATCTCTATCATGCGAGAGTGATTCAAATATCTTCTTAGTGATTGTCCGCACCACTAACAGACCAACAAGGTATTGACTCACATTTTAATTGAAGGTCTTGACCATAACATAAGAATTTTGCTAGATTTATCTGCAAGTGGTCAGGTTTTAGAGAAAAATTATGACGAGCTATATACTCTCCTGAATTGAACTACACAAGATAATTCTAAATGGCAAGGTATGTATCCGAAAGTGTGGTAAAGAAACCTACAGATATGATTGAGGTGGATAGTGTCAATTTTGGCTGGACGGTTGGCCTCCTTTAAGAACCAAATATTGGCACAGTTCAGCAAGCTAAGTATAAATCAACCTCAAGCCCAGGATAATGCAATTCAGTAGGCTTAAACTTGGTGTGAAATTTATGAAGGTAGTGGTCATTCTGCATATTTATGTGGAGAAAACCTAGGTTCAGTGAAATCCGTGGGTAATGTACTAAAGGGAATACAGAATTATGGTAATACCTGTTACTGTAATTGGTAGAGTTAGCCTAACTACTCATGAGTCACTAATCAGGCTCAACTTCAGCAATTTTAACAGCAGTAGGACAGTTACAATAACACTCAGTCTAATAATATAGACGAGATTTTTTAAAAAGATCCTGGCCAACCAAGAGTAAATGGCAATTAAAATAAAAAATCAATGATTGGATTAGAAGAATCTAGAGACATAATTAGGCCGGTTAGTTCAGGTACAAAACACAAGACCTTAAGAGGGTTTGCCTAGTGATATAAAAAATCCAAAGAGAGTGATGGCAATCACCTTGAGGAGTGGTAGAGACCTTATTCAGACCTCCAAAGAAAAATCATGAGGCACAAGGGGAGTTAATTCCCCATCAAGCAGATGAGAAACAAGTGGCAGTTAAAGAAGATGAAAATTCAGGAAAGTCTGAGTACCGTAAAGCAAAGGCAGTTGAGCAAACACCAGAGAGATCACTACCACCATTCCCTCAAAATCTAAAAGAGGCTAAATAGGATTCTTGTTTTAAGAAGTTCTTTGACACGTTTAGAGAACTTCACGTTAGCCTTCCTTTGTTAGATGTCTTACAGGGAATACCTAAGTACGCTATGGGGTCGTTTGGTGGGAGGGATAGAAAAAGATAATCTTGGGACAATTTTTTAGTACCCTTTAATCCATTGTTTGGTTAGAAAAGTGTAGAATAACTTATGCAGGATTAATAGTTAGTACTGGGATAAGTTATTCCTACCTTGGGGTGGTATAGTAATACCGGGATAACTTATACCGGGAAAAAATGTGCAAAATAACAAAAATACCCTCCTTAAACTCTCTTTTATACATCACTTTTTCACATCCATACATATTCCTATAATTTTTAATACCATTTCCTTCACTACTCGTTATTTTTTTGATAATATATTTTTCTATTAAAAAGTTACACTATAAATATAATTTTTATTTATGAATATATTATACATTGAATTTATTTGCCTAATGCTTATGTTTATTTATAATTTGATTTCTCGTATAAAAACGTTGATTCCACTACTTAATTACATATTTTTAATAAGTAGTCTTTTGTCACTTAAAATTTCAATTTTATATATCAATTAAGTAACTTTAATATTTTACAATATAAGAGGGATAGGTGCTTAAACAAAGTGAAAAAAAATAATAAAATCTCTCTTACTTTAACAAATTTAAGATGGAAGTTTTATTTTTAAAAACGCATGATACAATCATGAGAATACACACATAAATGTATCTAAGCAAAATAAGATGAAAATCTTATTTTTACCTATGAACAAATAAAGTTTGCAAGAAAAATATTAAAAAAATAAAATAGGGTGGAGGATATTTTTGTAATCAAACAACTATTCTTAGAAATTTACAATGCATACTGTTTTGAATGTGACAAACCAAACACTCAATAAGAAACAATTCCAGCATAACTTATCCCAACATAACTAATTCCAGTATAACTTGTCTTCAAACCAAACGACCTCTAAGTACTTGAAGAGTGTGGTGACTAGTAAGACTAAACTTGGTGATATTGAGACGGTAGCACTTATTGAGGAGTGTAGTTATGTGGTGATGAGCAGGATGCCCAAAAAACTCAAGGACCTTGGGAGTTTCACCCTCCTCATACAAATTGGTGTAAGTGATGTGGTCCATGCTTTGAGTGATTTTAGGGCACGCATTAACTTGATGTCCCCATCTGTGTTTAACAATCTAGGCTTGGGAAAATTGAGGTTGTGTTTAGTGGTGCTCCAAATGGCAGGTGGAACTAGAGTGATCCCCTAAGGAATCATAGAACACGTTCTTATTAAGGTTGGTAAGTTCATTATTCCTACTGACTTTATTGTTCTTAATTATGATACAGATGACAGGGTGTCAATCATATTGGGATGTCCATTCTTGGCTACTGGAAGAGCATTGATAGATGTGAGAAAGGGAACTCTGTCAAAATAAGATTGAATGATGAAGAGCACTCAATACCCTCTCACACTATAAATATTTATGCACGATTACAACTATGGAAGTGGATGAGTATAGGGTGGAAGAGTGTAAACCATCATTTACCTCTTTAGACTCTCTCATAGAGTTATCCAATTTAAGAATTAATCCAAAAATTGTGAAACTTGAAGAAGATCCTGAAAAGGAAAGTATAGAAAGAGTTGTAGACCTTGAGAATAAGCACTCAAAAGGTCAGAAAAGAATAAGAAGATGGGCCTCGAGTAGGAGGCAAAGGATGAGAGACTGCAGTTATGAGTTGTGATGTTAGTCGTGCTGTGATAATAAATCAGGTGTTGCTTGGGAGGCAAACCAAGTTAAGGTAGTTATTTTTAATTATTCATAATTTTTCTTTAGTATCACCTCTGGTTTTTTTTTGTTGAAGGCTAAATACTGAAGATTTTAGATAAGGAGCATGACAGAAACTGAGTATGGGGTCCTTTGGACTCCTTTGATGACCATAATTCTACTAGCTAGGCCTAGAGGCCTCAGAAGTATTTCTATCCTTACTTTTAGTTTATACTTTAGGGACAAATTATAATTTTAAGTGGTGTGGAGAATCCTTCGATTGTTCACGGTGAAGTATTGCTATGGGATTTTTATTTTTTGTTTAGTTTCTAGTTTTGACTAAATTTAAAAAATTACAAAAAGATTTTATCTTTCTTATTTTTATTTTTGGTGTTTGGTCTGTTTAAGTAGAAGCATACTTCACCTACCCCTTGGTTTTTTCTTTTTGGTTCTTTTTCAAGGGAGAGCCCTTTGAATTCAATATTTATTTTTGATTTTTAGGAGCAATTTTTAAATTTTGTCATTAGGAATAAATAGAGATGCTCTTGCTGGTGCTATATATGATTACATGAGGCAAGTTGGTTTTGAATGTAAAGACTATGTAGTGATTGAATTACTATTTTTGAGACACCTAGGCTCATTTATATGACTCTTGTCTGATGTTGGCTTAATTTTGAATCCGTGCTATTACTGGTTTAAGAGTCTATAAAGATCCTTCTTGAGTTAAGCATGTGTCATGTGTGAGTGAGGACTTTGGTTGTATTCCTTGTTGTAAAGTAATGTCTAGAACTTGGCCGGTGTGTTTGCAAACTGAAATAAAGAATGTTGAATTCAAGAGATTATATAGGAATTTCTTTTATATCCTTGTTTTATCCATACTTTATCTACACTTTTTGTATGATCTTAGTTAGCCCCATTGAGCCTTTATCCTATTTTTTGGTAGCCTTATAAGTAGCTTATTCTTTTCTTTCAATTGACCTTAATTTGATCCAAAACTCCTAAGCCCTTTAGTTAAAACATTGAGATATTAAGAAGTGTATAATTGAATAAAGAAGAAGTGAAAGTAAAGCCCTAAAATAGTAGTTATTGGTGTGTTGAAAAAGTTTATGTATTATGGTTGAGAGCGATGTAAGAAAAGAAAATTAATCATATGTGAATCTTGTGGTAATAGCAAATAGTCCCTACTAAAGATGTATGAATTAACTTAAAGAGATGGGGCAAAAAATGAATAGGGATGGGGAGATAATAGTGGTAAAAAAGTGGTGGGTTAGAGAAGAGTCTAATATAAAGAGTAGTGTACTAAAGTGCTTAGGAAAGATAGTCATTATTATTGGCCAGAATAGTTCCTACCCATTCCTTAGCTTACATTACAACCCTTAAAATCCTAATTGATCTTGAGCTTTGATGTCTGATATTAGTGGAGTATTACACTAAGGGAAAGATTATCATTCATTCCATGTGACATGTGATTTCCTTTTGAGAGTGAGCAAAATTTGATTCTTACACCCATCCTTATGTGAAATTGCATATCTATGAGTGAATATGGGTGACTCTCTTGTGGTAAGGGCTCATGTTTAATAATGGATAGTTGATTTATATGATATCTTTGTTGAGTAAAGTGTATGAGTTTGCCAACTTGGTAGCGTCAATTCTTGAGGCTAGGAAGTCTTAAAGTAGTATTCATGATTTTTGCAATCATAATATGACATGCATAATGTGGAACTTTCTATTCATTCAGTCGTTGTAGATCTGGCCTAGAATGTCTTAGTTCATACAGTAAGTTTCGAGTCTTTCTTGATTATGTATAGTATAAAGAGTAGTTTGAGGATGAACAATGCCTTAAGTGTGGGGTAGTGATCTCGAGCATATTTATACGTCCAAGTGTTAATTATTTCCCATACTTTGGTCTATCTGGTGAGCTACATTGCATATATGTTCATTTGATTGAGCTTAATATGAGTTTGTTAACTAATGGATATGATTAGTGTTTCAGGGCTAGACATTTACAAGGATTGATCTTGATGTGGATGCCAGTACCAAGCTTGTGGATGAGTGAAGGCATTTGGAGCACTACCGAGAAGCAAAACAAGCTTAAATAAAGTTGGAAAGGCATTTAAAAAGTGTGGGACATAAAGAGAAGTGAAAGGACTAAAATACAAAGGGAAATTCAAGTTTGAAACACATCTTTGTGCCACAAAATCTAAGCTTCATTTTATTAGTGTGGCATAGAGCTAGCCAAAGTAAAGTGAAAGAAATAGTACGGGTGCGCTTATAGAGCATGGCATACTAGCTAGGCTGCACAATATGCGCATGGCAGCTAGCTAGGCCACGCGATAAGGGCGTGCCACGACCTTGGGTTTTTTGGGGCAAAACTTATACTAAACTATAAATAGGATACTTAGCTTCTATTTTAATGACACTTGGACGACTTGGGAGAGAACAAACATATGGGGTTTTTATTCTTCTATTTTCATTTCTTAATTCTTATATGAACTACAATAATTTGGTGATTGAAAATAAGATTATTAGTCTCTAAACACCCTCTTTCTAGGTTAAGTCTACGAACATGATTACTTAACATTCAATTAAGTTGATTTAAAGTTGATTATCATATTTGATTGTTCATATGTTCTTGTTATTACTATTCTATTGATTCGCGACCTTTAGAATACACCTATATTTCTATTATAAGCCTAGAATGAGGAACATTAGATTATAATGTGGAACATATGTAGTAGGTTATTTTCTTTAAAATAATTAAAGATAGGATTCGTGGTTAGGATTGGAATATACCTAATTTGCCCCATTTGGCTCAAATATGAGATGTCATACAAATGCGTTTGAATTAGTTTTTACATTTCCGCTCAATGATGTAGTTGTAGGGCTAATTTAAATAAATTATTAGAGGCTCGAAAGACCATAATCATGTTATTAATCCCGTGAATCAACAGCCAAGATAGTTAACTTAACCAATGAGACTGTATAACTTTGTAGGATGGTTCAAATTGCCCCGACCCTAGATTACTTCTCATCATTGCTTCCAACACTTTATATTCTCATTATTATTTATTGTTATGTTTTAAATCTTCAAAAATCAAACTCTTTTTTGGTTATAAGTCACACTTGCCTAATTTTAATAGTAGCATTTTGAATGAGATTGGTTTCTAAGCATCAAGTCCTTGTGGGATCGATATTCAGCTCGGAAGGGCCACTTTTTTACTTGTACGACTACGTACACTTGCGTGTACAGTTGGATGCAATGTATCCTATAGTTCGGGGTGGACTTGCCCTTTTTTGTTATTCTGGGCAGACTTGCTCTATGTTTATTATGTTAGAGTATTGTGACCAGTTGGTTAGTACTTAATGTCCGAGGCTTGAATGGTATATCCTTTTAACATAACTTGTTGCATACTTCCTTGCAACCTAAAATATTTGAGAAGATTTTGTTAGTCTCGAAATAATTATGGATAACTTAATGATATCAAGCTGTTCAACTTGTGATAGTGAGGTTTTTTGAGCTCCCAAAATGTTTGAACTTTTATCAATTTCCATAGCGTCATTGTTCCTATGCTAAAAGAAATATTACTAGTTTAGGGAGTGGACATAGATTTTTATGTTGATCGAGAACTCGATGTAGTATCTATATTGTCCTTCAGCCTTCTAGTAATTTATAAATCTATTTGGAAATTCAAGAGATAGAGTAGTAAAGCTTCCTGATTATAAATGATGTCCTTAAACTAGTAAATCTTCTGGTGGATACTTTCTCTATCTTGATCTTTGATCTCGTGATACTATTAGAGCGACGCGATCAATGTGGCTTAAGATGATAGATGAGATTTTTGAAAAGCTAGAAAGAGTATTTTGTTAGTATGATCGGGCTTGACTCAGGTTACCTGTGTATCCTAGAATATGAATTAGGTCAAAATGTAATTCCATATTAGGAGAATAAAGTAAATTTGGTTAAAAGAGTGAGTGAGTGGTGAATGGTAAAGTCAACAATTATGATGAGCTTGCCTTTAAAGGCTTTGGTCATTTACCAAAGTGATATCTCATACATAAGAGTCTTTAACATCCCATCGTTTTCCCTTGCCACTAGCGATTAGCATCAGGGCATTCCTTTCTTTGATTAATGCATTTGAAAGTTTTGGAATCGATAAAATTTTAAAATTCATGTCTTAAGGTCGATTCCTTCATGGCATGGTTTTGATCTAGAGAAAAGTGAATGCATTATGTAAAATATTTTCTTATATAGTCTCAATGACTCAAAGTTTGGTGGAAATAAGAGGCTTGGTATACGCACGAGTGTTCCTTGCATAAAATTTGAACATTTCTTAAGAACTACCTCGACAGTCTCCATATCTTTGTGGCATCTTTATATAGGAACTCTTTTTGGATCCACTACTTGACCGTATCACTAGCTAATTTGGTTTTTGTTTGATGATTGATATATTAGTCATAATCTAAGATTTGAGTGCTTCTTGAGAGTATAACTTCGTTGAAAACCCACTGTGGGATTGTAGGTACAGATCATCGATCCAGAACTTTTTTCTGATTCTTTCATAGTCATGTACTGCATGAAGATTCCTATGACTAATATAACGAATGTAGTCAATCCTACATTGATTGTCGATGTGTTTTTTGAAAGAGTTTGTATTGATAGTTCAACATAATAATACCCTTGGATAAATTCTTGAGTTAAGTGGTAGAAGTTTCTTTCATGTTTACCGACAATCCATTTATTCTAATACTCTGGCAAACACATCATACCAGCTTTGATTGTGGAGAAGTTTTACCCCATTGATGCTTCACAAATTTGTGCATTATTTAGTAGAATTCAACCTTGATTGTCACACTTCCAAGTTGAACATACTAGCCTTGACTTGAATTGGACCTTTTCCTCAATTATTTTTGGAGTCTCTAAAAATTTACCCCATGTAACACCCCAAAATCTAGTTCTCGAGACGCCACAAGGTACTTCGAACTACAAGTAGTCCTGATCTAACCCTGGCTACCTTCTAACACATCTGAATCTCATCATAGGGAAATATGAGTGCAAAATCATGATCAAATACGGAAAACTATTTGAATAATCTGAATATATCTGAAAGTACTAATCTCATCAATCTGAGTAAACAAATACCAAAAAGTTTGAACACAACAACTAAGATCTAAGACTGAATCTGGTAGTCCGACAAGCCTCTACTAACTAAATCTAGAGAGCTACTGGGACAGGCCCCAGCTGACTCTAACTGTCTAAAATCAATAAAAAAACATCTACTAATAATACAAACATGAATAGCTAAGTCCTCGAAATATGAGGACTCACCAACTGCAGGGATGTAGATGAGATGCTTGAAAAGTACTGTCGCTGCTGAGACTGAGCACCTAAACCTACATTATGAGACAATGTAGCACATAGACGTATATGTGGATCAGTACTTTGAGGATGTATTGAGTATATGGGGGTGCATGCAATAAGTAAACAATATCATCATAATTTGTAAATCATGCATGCTAAACATAAATGACTCACATAGCTCGAGTAAATCTAAAATCATGAATGATAACGCATATATTCTAAATCTTGTGAGTCATTACACTTAGTTCTAAAAAAATCTGTATTCTCTTTTTGCTCTCAAATCATGTAAGCTATATGAAATCTGAATCTCATTCTGTATAGTAAATACTTTATCTCATAAAGTTGTTTTAAGAGTGGGAGACATCTATTAGGAACGTTCGTCTAACCGACGTGTACACCATGTGAGCATCCATGGTGTCCCACGAGTAGCCCCCGGTTAGGTCTGTTCTACCCTTTCCATCAGAATAGAACAAACTCATCTCAGTGATCACAATCTCAGTCATCTACGTAGAAGTGGGAATAATATAAATCCTACTTTGGCACGTAGTTCTAAGGTATAAAATCGTAGTAACGTACCCATCTCGATGATAAATACTACTCCCAATCTCATTCTCAATATCTCCAAAAAAAATCCACTTTAAAATTAATCTAATGGTTTATAATGAAAACCAACTATAAATCTGTAATTTGAATTTGTAAAGTGGATTTCATATCTATTCTAAGACCAAAAGGTCAAATCTTTCTCAAAATCTGAAAGCATTCTAATCATGGGGTGCTTATAGAACAACAATTCTTTAAATAACAATCTTTAAATAGGGGTTAGTGACCCATGTACCAATATCATGATAAACATCTCAAAAATTCATGCTTGATAATATAAATATTCATAATTCATCATAAAATTTGGAAATTTCAGCAATAAGCATAACAATAGGAACATACCCATGTAATTTAACCTCTAAAACATTGGAAATATCATAATCTTGTATATAACAATTATGAGTATAATCTCTAGCTTCAAATTCATGGAAAACACATAAAATCATATATCTTTAATAATTAAAATAGGTTTTGGGCACAAGGATGAAAGGATTGTCCTTTTTGAAATCCCACATACCTTAGATGATGAACTAGATGCACAAGCTTGCTTTTTGAGACTCTATTTGCACTCTTGAATGAGGATTCTTGAAGCTATTGGTCTAGGGATCTTAAATCTTGAATCAATTTGGAGAAAAGATGGTGGAATCTTACGTTTATTGGAGATGAATGTTGAAACCTAGGGTTTTGGATGAGAGTAATTTTGATGAAACTTAGCATATAATGCTTCTAAAAGACTTTAATCTCGTGTTTGGACGGATTGAGGGTTGGGGAAAAGTCCAAAATACTACCCTTTAACTTCTAAATGAAACTGGAAAAAATAAACTGGGGTCCCAATTTTTGGCCTTAGCGCGACGCGCCACGATGGCGCTAAGCCAATGGAAAATGCCAACTGGAAACTGGGCAGACTCCGCAATGTGGGGTCATCGCGGTGCCCCTTTGGAATGCCATTTTGGCACATGGTGCGATGCGCCATTATAGCGCTGGGCCTCTGGAAATTGACCAATGGGTATTTAGACCTCTTCACGATGCGCCAATATTGCGGAGGGCTACTGAAAAATGACAATTGGGATTTTTGCTCCACGACGCACTAAGAGTCCAAATGACGGTGTTTTACGACTGGAACTTAAAATAGCCATAATTTCTTACCTGGTTATCGGATTTAGGTGAATCTTATATCGTTGGAAAGCTTATTCAATTTCCTACACTATGGAAAGTTCAAATACAAAGAATTCCACACAAAATAAACATCATTCATTCTAAGAGCTAATCTTTGATATTTTTAGGGATGAGTTTAATCTAGGAAAATTACAGGGTATTACACCCCAGTCTTACCGAGAGACTTTCATGATAATTCATTATCACACATATCATTGAATACATTGATGGAACGTATCGGATCCTTTGAATATCACTGTTAGGATCCAATTTCTTTTTTTTGCTATAGGAAGATGAGTTATTATAAAGATATCGAGCCTTATGTTGGCTGCCTATGTATCCCATCGAGGAAAATCAGGTAGCACGAGTTCCAATTACAAAAAGGGAAATGACTCTAGTTAAATGCGACCAAACCTAATGAGGGTTGCCTATATATCTCACCATGAGAAATCAGGTCAGAAAGTAGTTTTGTTACATGATAATTAGAGGGGAATCCTATTTTGGAAATGACATCAAATGTAGGACTCTACTGATTGCATTTGAGTTGATCAATTTAGAATTTATCTTTGTCTATTTTTCTTGAAATTAGCGCTTCCCTATAGAGTGCCTCGTAAAAGAGGATTTTTCGGCTTGGCACAGATGATGATGTCTATCATGTCATATTTACCCCTATATTTTCATTACTGGGAAACAAATTGTTGTTTAGATTTGGTTCCACTACAATATATTGAATTTCCCTTGTTTTGATCAAATTCTCGATTCGTTGCTTTAATCTACTACAATCTTTAATATTGTTCCCTTGAACTTACCAACTTGGGTTACAACAAATCTGTCGCCTTTTAATCTCTCAAGAAGTTATGCTAATGGCTCAAAAAATTATGTGTGGCTTCGATCATGCTTGTCTTTTAGACCTTGTCTTAGCACAAATGGTGTTTGATTTGAGTGTAGTGGTACGTAGATTGGTACACATAGTCGTGGTGAATTTTTGTATGTGGGAGGTTGGATTTAATGGTAATTTAGTACGATATTGTAGGCATGACATGGTTGTGATTTTGATTTTGCATGTTATCTAGGATTTTGAAGTGATCAGAGGGATTCAGATATTATGTAGTGCGATATCACAACATATATTTCTTCTTATTTCTCTTTTGTAACCCCTCTGGTGGACTCTGACTCAGTAGATTTGCTCTAGTTATTTGTCAACTTAATATTTTCGAACTTAATTTCTACTTCTATAAATTTCTCTATTTTGATGCAATCAGCAAAATTTTGTCCCAACATGGACATTATCCTTCGAAAGTAGACCCCTTCCTGACTACAGATAACATACTTCATCAATTTATTTTTATCCATCGGTGGTTGGACTTTTCCTGCCTTAGACCTCTATCATCGATCATATCCCTGAAATGACTCGGGTGGCTTCATTTGACACTAATGAGGGAATGTTGATCAAGTGCAATTTCCGTGTTGTACTTGAAGCGATCCATAATGTCTTATGCCATGTTTCTCAATTTACATCAATGATGAGGGTATTATTTGATGTACCAAAAGAGAGCATCACCTGACATACTTCTATTGAACAACTTTATTGTGATCATTTCATTTTTTCAATCCCTACTAATTTATCACAACATGCTCTCAGATGAGTATGGGGGTCACCAGTTCCATCAAAAAATTCAAAATTAGGTGGCTTGAACCCAACTGGAAAATCAATAACTGGATGGATGGATAGATCTTTATAGTTTAAGCGTGTAAGACTCCACAAAATTCTCTCGTAGTCTAAGCCTTAGAGCGTGTTTAGTAAAGTGTTAATCCAACCCTAAAAGGTCGAGAAGTGTATTCCCAAGAGAAAAGTATTTTAAACCGTATAGAATTTCACTAATATCAAATTTTTTCATGTGGAGAATTAAATAATATTTCCATCGATACCAAATTCGCCTAAATCTGACACTTGGGCAAAGAGTTAGAGCCATTTTAGTAAGACAGTGTGCCACCTGGCACTTTAACGCATCGCGAAGCCAGCCAAAATGGAAATCTTTAAAATCCAGTGAGCCTTCGCGATTTTGGCGCATCGTGCCAAGGCTTAATTTTAGAGTTGTCAATTTTCAGTGCACCAACGCGATTCCACCGCGTCGTGGTGCCTTTCCAGTTCGCAAACAAGGTGGCAACGCGATTTCCACCGCGTAGTGCCATCAAGCAGTTTCCCAATTATCCAATTTCCAGTAAGCTGGCGTGATTATGGCACGTCGTACCAGCATGTAAAATCAGGATTTTTTAGTTTAATTCCAAGGGTAAAAACAGTCATTTTGCTACCCCTATATATACTCCTGAACTCGGGATTTTGCCTCATTTAACCCAAAAATACTAGTTTTCTCCCAAAGTTGTTCAAGAACAAGAGCTAGGGTTCCAAAATCAATACCCTAATCATTAGATTCCTCCGTTAACTTTTCAAGAATCAAGAAACTAAGGTATGCAGATGTTGATTCTTAGGTCCCTTTCATCCAAGAAGTTCAACAACCCTTCTCTAAATTTGAAAGATCTTATGTTTATGAGTTTTCATGATTTGTGTGAATTGAAATTGGAGTTCATGCTATTATTGAGTTTTAATTTATGTTTTGTTGATGAAGCTTCAAGCTTTGACCCTAGTATGTGATATTCATGTGATGTTCATAATAAACCCACTTCAAGTTGCTTGTTAAGTGATGTGTTCGTGTCAATTAAGTGTAGAAATTACTGAATAAGCAAAGCATGCTCCCCATATGTTTGATAAAATGCTTATGTGAAGAAATTAGAGCCATTATAGCATGTTGACTAGAAATCCTGAATTGTGTGCAAGCCCATGCATACCAAGTATTTGTTGAAAAACCTTAGTGAACGAATCGTTACATGATAGCATGAAATTCCATAATTATGTGCTTTTCGATACATGCTAAGACTTTAATACATGCTGAGTGTTTGATGTAAGACCTTGTTGAATGGAGCATGAGATAATAGCATATCTCCCCATACTATTACATCTTTATGATTTCTAAATACTTGAAGAGATGCTTTAGTGATTGTGATGGTGAATGAATGTCCATGGTCTTGATTATTCAAGAATGGTTATGATTTACTTTTATGTTATCGAATCCTGGGGTATTTATACCTAACAAATTAGCTGCAGTCTAGGGCCCGTGTCAGTTTTCTCGATAATCTCGGTTAAGCCACGACTCTCAGAACTCAGTGAGTTATAGAACTCTGTACTCTCAAACAGATGCAGAACTTAAAAAATCTTAGAAATCTTAGTAATCTCAATATCACTGGTATTCTAGCCTCAGTTCAGTACTCAGCTCAGTCCTAGTAGTATTCAATTGTTCAGTTCAGAACTTAGCACCATACAGTCAGATAACGAGATTCAGTAGTATTCCGTCAGATACGGAACTAAGTTAATTCAGCGTAACTCAATCAGATCATTTGAGAAATATGATCAATATTAGATTCAGTTCAGTTTAAGTTAAGAATCAGTTCAGAGTCTTTCAGTTGGGACTAGGAGCTCGCACCGAGCGAGTGCAGGGATGGCGGCTCCCTGTTAGAAAGGCAGAGTCATTAGAAGTAATCCCTGAACTCCAGAACTGCGTAGCAACGCAAGATATAGGAGGCACCCATTAGAAAAGGCTTGTCACCTTCTAGATAGGCTTGACTATTATACTTCCTTAGGCTTGACTTTCTACGAGGGTCACCGTTAGAGAGGCTTGACCAGAGAGGTCTTTACCTGTGGCACGGTATTGACACCCTTCTAGATGGGGTTACAGGTTGGATCCCATCGGTTCAGATTCAGGGCATATTGGTTAAGTGAGCACTCCCACAGTTACAGTTTTAGTATCAGTTTTCAGAAAAGAACTCAGAAATCAGGACTGTCAGATACAGTCATCTATCTCAGTGAGGAACTCTGATATTTCCATTAACTCATCGACCACCCGCTAGATAGGCATGGTCCCACATAAAGCTATTGAGTAATCTCATTATCATATCTAGAGATCACCCGTTAGATAGGCTTGATCTCAGTCTCAGATTCAATTGAGTAATCTCATTATCAGATCCAGAGATCACCTGCTAGATAGGATTGATCTCAGTCTCAGATTCAGTTGAGTAATCTAATTATCAGATCCAGAGATCACCCACTAGATAGGCTTGATCTCAGTCTCAGATTCAGTTGAGTAATCTTATTATTAGATCCAAAGATCACCCGCTAGATAGGTTTGATCTCAGTCTCAGATTCAGTTGAGTATTCTTATTATCATATTCAGAGATCTTTCGCTAGATAGGTTTGATCTCAGATATAATCTTTTCTTATCATTGATAGTAGATTCCGAAATCATCCGTTAGAAAGGTTTGATCTCTGATGCAGTCAATCGAGAGTAGAAAGCTTAGAATTCAGTCATTGATATGAGTAGATTCAGTTAATCAGTTTCAGTATCAGTAGTTTTCGAGATCATTCACAAGATAAGACAGATCTCAACTCCAGTACTCAGTTATCAGTATCAGATGATTCAATGTTCAGTAGCTCAGGCATTAGTAGTGAGTTCAGATGGTAGTAAAGTAGTATCCGAGTTTTAGTATTTTGAGTCACGATGATTTCAGTTATGGTTCATGCATTCATACATGTGTTCTCATTCAGTACTCTCATGATTATTCAGTTAAGTAATTGTTCATGCATGAGCCCTTGTATTTAGCCTTACCTCATCTTCATACTTGGTACATTCCCGTACTGACGCATTTTCACTATGGTGTTTTTTTGACACCATAGGTTCGGAGGCACGAGATCCAGAGTACCTTTAGCAGCTCAGTCCCAGTCAACAGCAGTAGACATAGAAGTCAATTCTCTTCAGTCGAGAATGATCCTTATTTTTATTATTATCGTATAAGACTTATTTTATTTTCAACAGACGGAGTTAGTTGGGGACATGTCCCATCAAATCCATAGTTCAGACAGTTTAGAGACTTTTCGGACAGATGTATCAGTATTAAGTTTTCAATTTTGAGTATTTTTAGATGTTTTGAACCTTATGGCTAGTTTCCACATTTATTATATATATTATGCAGTGTTCAGGTACAATATCAGTAGAGGGTTAGCTTGTGGTCCATCGGGATCATGAGCACCGTGTGACGTTCCGATTCTAAAAAATTGGGTCGTTACAAAGCGATTGCTGCCTTGAATTTCCTAGAGATGTTTTGGTAACTATTTTAAATTTTGAAGATTGTTCATGATTATGTTGCCCGAATTATCTTCCTCTTCTTTCCTTGTATTCGTCGAAAACCTACCTTTAGTAGGTATGGTAAAAGCAGGTGTCTCAGTTACACATATTGGGGGAATATGTCATTCTTAATAGGTTTCATCATTTGTCTGTTAAATAAAGAGAATAGACAATGATATTGTGATATGGGGTGCAGTGGAATGGGTTAAAGGGTGTGAATGGGGATGATGAATTCATTAAGTCTATAGTATTAGTGGTAGGTCACATTGACGGATAATTTTTGGGCATCAGAGTTCTTGGTGATGGAAAAAAGAAAAAGGCGTAGTAGAGCAGTCATCGATAGATGTGTTGGATCTCTATCTCGATGTAGTTTTCCTCTTAATATCTCAAATTATTGCTCCAAGTGAGAAATATGTTCGTCTTTGTCTGCATCATCTTGTCTTATAAAAATTCCTACACGTTTGATAGCATTGGAACAATTTTTTTCAGGTCAATGTCATTGGCATTTATCCATAGGTTAAAGCTTAAGTCGGCTAATTCTATCGATCAACACAATAAACCTCTATTGGGGCATAAATAAAAATACAGCAACAATAACATACTAAGTTAATCCCACAAAGTGGGGTCTGAGGAGGGTAAAGTGTATGCAATCCACACCACTACCTCAGATGAAGTAGAGAGGTTGTTTCCAATAGACCCCCGGCTCAGAACAAGCACCAATATAACAAACAAAAAACATAAAAATACACAACAGAATGATACAAGAAACAAGACACCCATAGATTAGTATTATAAACTATCTATTTGAAATTCACCAACAACACCAAAACAGTACAAACAAGAAACTACAAGACACATGCATAACATTATTACTACAGGCGTAATTATACAAAGCACTCCTCCCTATTAAGGACACACTCCTACTCACTAACCCTATACCCTAATCTGCATCAATCATACTTTTCTATAAAGGGTTATGTCCTCCGTAAACTACAACTATTTCATGTAGTGACCTCTCTTTAGTATTTTTTCGGCCTACCTCTACCCCTCATGAAACCATCCATAGTCAGCCTCTCAAACCTTCGTACTTGGGTATCCAAGAACCTCCTCATAACATGTCGAACCATCTCAACCTCACTTCCCGTATCTTATCTTCCACCAAAGCCACTCTTTCTTTCTCTTGAATAATCTTATTTCTAACTCTATCTCTCTTAGTAAGTCCACACATCTATCGCAACATCCTTATCTTTGCCACCTTCAACTTTTGGATATAAAAATTCTTAACCGTCCAATACTTCATTCCATACAATAAAGTCGAGCGGACTACCACTTTGTAGAACTTACCTTTAAGCTTAGGAGGCACCTTCTTATCACACAAGACTCTCGAAGAGAGCCTCCATTTCAGCCACATGCACTAATATGGTGCATGAAATCCTTGTAAATCTCATCATTGCCTTGAATCATAAACCCAAGATACTTGAAAAATATCTCTCCCGGAGAGACTGAGAATCTAGCTTCACTACCACGTCTGCCTCATGCATCAAATAACTGAACTTACATTCCAAGTGCTCCATCTTGGTCCTACTTATCCTAAACCCATTAGACTCAAGGGTTTGTTTCCAAACCTCTAACTTATCATTAAATCCTCCTCGAGACTTGTTAATTAGAACTATATCATTAAAAAATAACATAAACCAAGGTACCTCCCCTTGAATGTGCTATGTCAAAACGTCCATTACCAAGGCAAATAAAAATGGACTAAGCGTCCACCTCTGGTACAACTATGCAAAAATAGAAAATTACTCCAAATCTCCTCCTACTGTCTTTACACAAATCTTTATTCCATCATACATGTCCTAAATCGACCTAGTGTATCCCACGAGCACACATCTAGCCTCAAAGCATCTCCATAGAACCTTTTTTGGTACTTTCTTATATGTCTTCTCAAGATCAATGAAAACCATGTGTAAGTCCTTCTTTCTCTTCCTATACTGCTCCACCAGTCTCCTCACACAGTGAATGTCCTCGATGAGTGAGCGATTTAACATAAAATTGAACTGATTCTCAAAGTTTTTCTTGACCTTCCTCAGCCTGAACTACATCACCCTTTTCCAAATCTGTATAGTATGACTCAAAAACATGATACTCCTATAGTTGTTGCAATTTTGTATGTCTCTCTTGTTCTTATACAATGGAATCATAACACTCCATCTCCAAACTTCGAACATCTTCACCTTCCTAAAAATGATGCTAATCAACATTGTCAATTACTCCAAACTTGCCCCGCTAATACTCTTCCAAAAATTCATTGGAATCTCATTTGGCCAGTCGCCCTTCTGTTATACCCCATTTTAACATGGGTCAAATCAAGGTACAACATATTAGAAAAATTCTAATTAAATTAAAGAAATCACCACGTAATTAGTTCTACGGTGAATTAGGACACCTGTTATAAACTATGTGATTAAAATTAAATAAAAATTTTATTTTAAGGTTTACTTAACTTAAAAAATTCTAGATAAGGGATCTAATTATCCTAAAGAAAGGAGATTAGGCACCCTAAAGGACCCGTCAACGACGGTTAACCGGTCAAACTTAGGTTAATAAGAAAATCAAATGTTAAATTAGGGAAAGATATAAGCTAGGTATAAAGAATATTTATATCTTACTAAATATAACATATGCTAGTAATTTATAAGAAAAAGATTAGAAAAAATTTTAGAACATCCTCGCCATATATCTACTTTTAAAAAATTATCGAAATTTTTTATAAAACCTCTTAAAAATGATGCAATCTTATCTTGTCAAAAAGAAAGTTTATTTAAAAATCATTTCTTTTAAAAGATATACAAAAGCTTTCAATTAATAATAAAAAAGTTAGTTATGTTAGAACTTTATGTTTTCCTTTATTCTTAAGAAATGACTCTTTTGCCCCCTTTTAAAATTTTATAAAAATAGGTTAATTGTCCTACACTAAATGAATAGCTATCAAAACATAGTTATTTAAATCTACAACAACTTGAGAATTTATTTATTTCTATTAAGAAAAGGCTCAAGTTTAAAAAATGTATTTTTTTTACTTTGAAATCCTAAAGAAGGCCTTGCGAAATAAAATTGGTGAAGTCGTAATTTCTTATTTAAAATTGATGAAAGCGGAATTAATTTTTCATTTCCAAAGTAGTTAAAGCCAGATTTCAAGTCTAAAAATAATAAGCCCATCCACTGCAAAACTTATAAGTTGGTTCAACCGACATTACTAATTAGTGAAATCTAATTTTGATTCAAAAGATAGGCTACTATTTCATATTAAAGAAGCATTACAGAATTCTAATAAATTTGGCCATTTATATTAGAAGATATATTTTAACCAACCAAATTTTAACCTTTAAACGATATAAATTAAATACTTGAGTCTAGTGATATGCTAAATTTAGAATCTAAGAAAAAAAAATTTCCATAATATTTAAAGATTAATTTAAACAAGAACATACAAAATGTAAATTTCAAATAATAATGTGTAAAGAAAAAAATAATAATAATGTCTACAAAAGAAGAAGAATGCTTGAAAAGAGGAAAAGAGGCACTAGATTGTGGAAATATGTATACGATTATTGTTTGCTTCTCAGATTTGGACAGGGATGGGGTCAAGCCATGAGACCCCAAATGTCACAATCCAAAATCAAGGGTCATGATGGCACTCGTTGCGGTGAACCTTGACAAGTAAGTCAATCACCCAAACTGACACACAAAGGGGAAAAAATAAAAATACCCCCAAGGTAAGGCCTTTAGAACTAAGCCAAACCATATAAGTATAACAAATGCGGAAAAAATATAATCAACGATGTAATCATAACTCCCAAAACCTGGTGTCAACAGTATAAGAATGTATCAAGTACAACTCGAATCCAAATGAAGTACATAAGAAATTCAATAGATACAACTCTGTCTCTGAAAACTAATAAAGATATAGTCTAATGAAAGAGAAGATAGTAGAAGACATCCGAACGCCTGAAATCATCCACTACCTTAAAATCTTCAACAATCACTCAAATCAAGCAATGTGAGGCACACCCGAAATTGAAGTACATTGATGGAAGATAGAACAAATAAAGGCATAACAAGTCAATATGGCAATTTCAATCACAACATAAACACAACAAAGCAAGTGAATTGTATAAGAAGGTGATGAAGATGATGATCATGATGATGCACAAGGTTGTCGCATAATCTTCGTATACATCCATGAAGGCAAGCCTCTCGACATGGGATCCATGGCGGGTTCGTTAACCCATATACTACCCCATATACACCTATAAAGACAAGCCTCTCAATGTAGGACCCATGGAGGATTCGCCAGTCCGTATACAACCAATATCCATGACTCATCTCCGGCATAACCTTTAAAGAAGGTCTATAAGATCCAATATTCGATATCAATTTCTATGACTCTTCTCTGGCACCTCTATCGGATATAGTCTACAAAATCTATTGTTTCTGGTGCTTTGGGTCTCTAGTATTTTCAGTATTTCTAGTGTTTCCAAGAGAACGTATATAACATAAGACCCAAATCAAGTACACATACAACAAGAAGAAGCATATACATAAAGCATATGACAGACAAGTGAAATTATGTGTGTGATACTATGAAGATAATGATGCAATGTTCACAACCAATCGAAATGCACATTTCCATAACCAACTAATATACCAATTATGTGAGCCAATTATCCACTTTTTATTTCCAATCATTCATAAATTCCCATATGATTCATATGTCAATAAAGTATGAATAATACACAATACACCAATGGTACCACAATACATATTCCAACAACCCAATACAATTATTCACATGTATTTCAAGCTATCAATATCATAGAGGACCCCACATGATAACACATATCACATAATATCTCAAAACTAATGATCGAATCACATATCGGCCCCCACACGAGCACAACACATTAAGATAGCCAATTTCATGATTAGTTTCCATCCTCTTAACTTGCATTTTGTACCAACATTTGCTACCCAACCCATTCTGAAAGAGTTAAGCCATAACCTGCCTCAATACCGAAATCAATCCGTAATATTTCACACCGCGATCTCACTTCTCATGAACGATCCCAAAATTAACTAAAACCAATAAAATTAGAATGTACGTGTCAAAACAAAGGGAACGATGCCCATATTGCCTACTTTTGGTTTGAGATCAAAATGGACCCCCGCAATGGATTTCAAAAAAACAAAGACAAATCGTAACTTTATTGTAAAAATGTATTTTTCATACTTTAAGAAATCTACAGTTGTAAACCCAAGTCAAATCGAGTTAAAAACAAGGTCCAAATCGAAGAAAACTTATTTTTAAACTTTAAAGGGTGAAACCTTTGAAGTCCATTTTAAAATCAAGAATCGAAGCTGTTTTGAAGATAAAATCGAGGAAAAACAAGTAATTATAGGATTAGGGACATTATTCAAGTAAAAAGTAGTGAAATTAGGGTTTAAAATCAAGCCCTAAGGTTTTGGGAGTTTGAATAATTAATCAAGAAATTTAAACTAAGAAAAGAGTGAATTCTTACCTTAAATCCGTAAGTGAATTGAGAAATAGATGTTACTCAAGCTTCCCAAGCACCCACATGCTTCACTTTTAAGCTCTCACACTAGTTTAGGGTTAAAATTTCAAGAGGCAAGATGGAAAATGGCCTAAATCTTGATCTAAGGGGTCTTTTTATACCCCTTCCAGGTCATCGGGTATGGCAATCACACACCCAGGTACAATCGCACACTCTGACCTTAGAAGAGTATATGACGATCGCCACACCCTTAGTGTGATCGCACTATCTCTTCTGTACAAGGTGCAATCGCCATCCATGGAGGTGCGATTGCAGACGAACCAGATGACAGCTGAAACTTTGGAAATTTCCAAGTTTCCACTAAGGCCTCTAGATTTATTCGAAATTCAATCTAAGCAAATGAAGTATGTAACCACACTAAATTCGATGCTCTTGAATCAATGGTGATATCAAATTTTTGAGAAGACATCATTTTGCACAAAATTGAGCCCCAAAACCCGAAATTATAATTTTCTAAATTGAGGATCGAAATGAGATTTAAAAGCTGAAAAATCAGACCAAATATGTTACCACCCTAAAATCAACATTCTGGATCTGTTGGCGTAGTCTTTTCAGCCATCCGTCACACAGACAAAATGATAACCAAATAAGTTTATAATAAGGCTCTCGAAGCCATCAAAACCACAATATTACATCAATGGCACCAAAATGCATCAAGAATTATACCAATTTCCTCACACTCCAAAAATACTATAATGCAACTATGGGGGTAAAATAGTCAAATCACGAAAACAAATATTTTACATATTTCATCAAATTTTCAAGTCGTTACATCATCCACCACTAAAAATCTAGTTTGTCCTTGAACTAAGGCAAAGAAATACCTGAATCAATGAAAAGTTGGGGATACAAACTACGCAAATCAGACTTAATCTCTTAAGTAGCCTCATATGTAGGTCGATGTCGGCATTGAACTTTAACCACAGGGATAACTCTAGAACGCAACTGTCTGACATCTCTAGCCAAAACGGAGGCCGACTCCTCAACGAAAGACAATCGCTCATCTAACTGAATCGACTCCCAACAAATGACATAAGACTTATCAGGAATATAATAATGAAGCATAGAAACATGAAAAATTGGATAAACAACCGACGAATCTGGGGTCAGAGGTAACTCATAAGCTGCATCACCAACGATTCAAAGAATCTCAAATGAACCAATATACTTGAGGCTAAGCTTTTTTCTCTTCCTAAACCTCATCACACCCTTCATGAGTGAAACTCCAAGGAAAAAATGATCATCCATACCAAATCTCAAGGCACGAAGTATACGATCAGCATAGCACTTCTGCCTACTCTGAGCTGCTCGGAGTCTATCCTGAATGATCCAAACTTTATCCAAGGACATATAAAGCAAGTTCATACTTCGAGGTCTAACCTCATAAACATCAAACCAACCTACTAACGAGCGAAAATGCCTACTATACAATGCCTTAAAATGATCCATGTCGATACTGGAATGGTAGAAATTATTATATGCAAACTCTGCTTAAGATAAATTCTAATTCCACTGGCCTCCAAAATCCATCATACACCCGCGGAGTATATCCTTTAAAACCTGGATAGTCTACTCTGACTGACCATCATTCTGGAGGTGAAATATTTTATTAAGATCAACCCGAGTACCCAACTCACTCTAAAAGGGTTTCTAAAAGTAAGAAGTAAACACCGAGCCTCAATCTAATATGATAGAAACTGGCACACCATGAAGTCGTATAATCTCGTGAATATAGATACAGGCTAGCCTCTTCACACTGAAGGAGACCTACACCAGAAGGAAATGAGTAGACTTGGTCAATTGATCTACGATGACCTAGACACTATCAGATTCATAGGAAGTGCGAGGCAACCCAGTCACAAAATTCACAGTAATTCATTCCCACTACCACTAGGGAATGGGTAACCACTGAAGCAATCTATCAGACCTCAAATGCTCGGCCTTCACCTGTTGGCAACAAAGGCAACGAGCTATAAAATCTACTACATCCTCTCTCATACCACCTCACCAGTAATGCTACCTTAAATTGTGATACATCTTAGTCACTCCCGGATGGATAGAATACCTGAAATAATGAGCCTCTTCAAAAATCAATCTAATCCAATCACCTACTCTCGACACACAAACTCGACCCCTAATCCTCAAAACACAACCCGAATTAAGTGAGGCTTACTTAGCCTCACCACTCAACACCTTATCTCAAATCGATCTCAATCTCACATTATCAAATAGATAAGCTTGAATCTATTCCATTAAAGAAGACCTAGCCTCCATAAATACTAAAACACACCTAGGTGTTGATATATTAAGGCTAACCATCTGATTAGCTAAAGGTTGAACCTATAATGCCAAAGGCCTCTTCTAGTTCAAAAAATATACCAAGTTACCCATGCTAGTCGACTTCCGGCTCAAGGTATCAGCAGCTAAATTAGCCTTGTTTGGATGATAGAGAATAGTCAAGTCATAATCCTTGAACAACTCAAGCAAATGAAGCTGCGTCATATTAATATCTTAGTGGCTAAAGAAGTAATGAAGGCTACGATGATCCGAGAAAATCTCACAATGAACTCTATACAAGTAATGCCTCCATAATTTCAAATAAAACACAATCGTGCACAACTCTAAATCTGGGTAGGATAATTCCTCTCATGTGGCTTCAACTGATGAGAAGCATAGGCAATCACCTTACCCTCCAATATCAACACAGCACACAAACCAACACTTAAAGCATCACAAAAGATAGTAAAAGTAACGCCTTTCTTGGGCAAAGCAAAGATAGGAGCTGAAGTCAACAAATCCTTGAGTTTTTGAAAGCTCTCCTCACATACATCAGACCACTGGAAAGAAATCTTTTTCTGGGTCAACTTGGTCAACGGAGCTGCAATGGATAAAAAAACCCTCCATAAAACATCAATAATAACTCTTCAAGGCACCAAAACTCCTAATCTCAATGGGCGAATTAGGTCTAGCACAATCATGAGTTGTTGCAACCTTGGATGGATAAACCATAATACCCTTCTTGGTCATCACATGACCCAAGAAAAAAACAGACTCCAACAAAAACTCACACTTGGATAACTTGGCATACAACTTCTCATCCCTCAATCTCTGAAGAACAGTCCACAAATGATTCTCATGCTTAGCCTCACTCTTGGAATAAAATAAGATATCATCTATAAATACAATAACAAAGGAGTTGAGATATGCTTAGAACAACTGCTACTGATTTTTTAAAGTTGTTGCATTATTTTTTTGTAGAGATGTAGACCTATAAGCCTATTGCTAAGGTACCTACTCCCTCTGATTCTAGTTATGCTAATTGTGTTGCTGTTGTTGATAATTATTTCTTTTACCTCTTCTTCTTTGCACTTGCCATTGGCCTTATTCCTGTGTTTCCTGTATTTCTGTTGTTGTTCCTGTTTTTTGGTCTTACCAGAGATGCTTTTGTAATTTCATTATTGAGCTCACTTTTGTGATTAATATTCTGTTGCTTTTGCAGGTGAGTATTCTTCTCAGTTTCTTCTATTTTAATTCTTTTTTTTATCTCATCATTTTTCCTCTTAACGCTACATGTCGTGATCTCATTTCCTTGATTCTTACCGTAGGTACGATAATTCAAAACTTCTTCATACTATATAGGCTACCACATACCTTGACCATTCTCATCTTCATCAAAACCCAACCGTACATGATCAGGTCTAGCTTTAGTAAGATCTACTTGAATTTTCACCTTTTCTACACTACTTCTTGTCTTTTTATAAGTAGCTAAATCAAGAAATAAAACCTTCTATACAGGAGATAAAAAAGGAGCAATCACTTTCATAGAGTAACGGTGCCATTGTAACTCAGGTAAAGTAACCCAAATAAGTACAGGAGGTGTTTCAATAATTGACTTAAAAGTTGGTGCGCATAATTGGAGCCTCGTCAATTTCCTATCAATATACATCTTTTTTTAGTCCAAATAGTAGTATGATCATTTTCATACTCCAAATCAATATACATATGCTTAGAATTAAAATAAGACACCTTAACACCACCTCTAAGTTCAATTTGCTGAATAAATTATTTTCTTATAATCTCTATTTTTGGCATAGTATTGGTAAACTTACCTATCAAAGTATGCTTACATATCGCAACTAATTTCACCTTGTAATCATTAGGTATGAATACAATAGTAGGAAGTCCTTACTTGGTAGTGATTTTTTCCAGAGTGATCTCAACTATAGACATCTTCAAAGCTTCTTGAGCCCTTAATTCTTTGGTCACTGCATGCGAAACCCAAGCAGTAAGAGGAGTAGGAATGTTTGTATTTTTAGACTTTTGTTGTTCTTGAGCATTAGTGACTCGATTATGATCCCAACATTTTTTTTATTTCATTTGCATTAAGCTCATTAGCCTTAGGATCACCAGGGATAGACTTAGCAAAATTACTGGACACTTTCATAGGCTTATTATTAGGAACATATGGTATAGGGATAGATTTTTCAGCAACATCACCAGTTTTATTTATTCTTATCCCTAGCATCTTTACCATGCTCCATATTCTAATTACGGAACTTACTCTCACAAGCAATAGACTTACCAGTTTTTACATTTCCATTTTTCGTCATTTTATCATCACTTTGAACATTAGAGGGTAAAGAATTTTTCGATGGATCAGAATTGATATCCTTAGAGGTTTTCTCAACATCTTCCGACTTACTTGACTCAGAATCATTGTCTTCAGAACCCGCAACAGTGATAATATCATCAGAAACCTTATTTTTCAAAATTGGGCATGCCTTGAGTACAATTTGATGGGGATTTTGCATCATTCACCTTTCCCATATCATTTTCAGTGGAAATTAAATGTTGAATTATTAATATTCACCAGAACAATAGCGTCGAGCAAATCAGTTGAAAAGGGACCTTCCACATCAAATTTGGATGAATTAAAAGTTGTTTTTGATAGGGCTTTCAGTATTTCTACATTCCCCATACCTTCATGCATCAATCCCTTCTAGGAATTTTGAATTAACTCCCTCGAATTATCATTTTTCCTATTTGTTGAAAAATTAGAGTTCGAAATTGTAAAATCCAAATTAGACATATTTTGATCATTAACAGTTGGGGATTTTGGCATGGTTGAATTTGATTCTTCCTCCTCTATCAATTGGTATTGAGTTTTACCAATTTCACCGATAAAATCATTTTTGTTGGAATTTAAATGACCTCCGACAATGTTTCCAGTGTCGTCCTGAATTGGAAATTGAATGTGGGGGCGAATTGATCTCCTCTACCCTCACATTCATCCATAGCATCACCAATTTACTCAAAGATACGTCGATTTTGAAGTCGCACCTCTGTTAGCTTTATCGCGACATTTTGCTAATCAATTTGTGTGATTTCATCAATTGACACAGTATTAAGCTCAAAAGTATTGACTTCAGTAGGGTTTTGAGATTTAAAATCCATAATATGGCTTGTAATCATCTCAATACCTCCAGAATCTTCATGAGAAATTATTCTTTACACCAAATCTCATTTCTCATCAGAAATCTCCCCATGATCATTTTAATCTTTTGTAATTTCTTAGAGCTGTGAGAAGAATTAGTGATCGATTCTTGTTGGGGTGGGTTCACATCATTGATGCGCTCATCTTGTAACTAGTTCAGTGGTCAAAAGATCTCCACCGATGGATATGAAGCCATTCTGGTAGAAACAGTAAAGAAAAATTTTAGAGAGAAGAGAGAAATTTTTTTAGGGAGAGAAAATCCTCTCCGATTTGGATTAAGGCATTCAGGTATTGGCTTGGACTCCGATATCAGATTAAGGCAAAATTGAATGCGTTAGAAAGATAATTCAAATATTTATCATTTGGTGGGTCTTGATTTTAAAAATACATCAGAACCTAGGAATTATGCTTATTTGAAATTGACTATAGTAAGATGTTTTAGAAATCAATCGGTAAGGAAGCTTTTGACTTGACTATTAGCTAGGAGTTACTTGTGGACTTAATACATATCTAAGTCACTTCTCATACTATCAAAACAAGAGGTTTTATTCTACATGCACTTGAAGCATGATTCTAATCTTGGCTTGAATTTTGAGGTGCTACATTGCTAATGTATATTGGGTAGTGAGAAAGGAAAAGATCAATGTTGGTCTTGGAAGATGGGGTGTTGGGGATTTGTAACCATTTGACCTTTTTGGACTGTTTGATCATTTGATAAGATGATTGTGATGAATCAAAGGTACTTTAAACGGTATAATATATATATATATATATATATATATATATATATATATATATATTTAATATAAATATATACATTATATTTTATCCAAAAAATATGAAACCGTTAGATTAAATTAAACCAATGATAGAGATGAGGTATGCTTATTTTGACATGGATTGTGCTTCTTTATAGAGATGGCGGGTCGCCATTTCATTGGTGGAGAGGGTGTGGTGGGATTGATGAATTGGATGTAGAATTGGTTGAATTGGACAGTGTTTAGGACAATCTGGACAAATATAATGGGTTTCTTTTGTCTGAAAATTGATAAATAAATTGAATTTGAATAAATATAATTGAGATTGAATTAGAAATAGCCCACATGCTTTCTTTTTCATTAAATTATTTTACCAATGCTTCGTTTGTCCTGATTGATTTTCAACAATATGTACACATATAAATTATATAAATAATTTAGTATACGGATTTAAATTCAATAATTTTGTAACACAAATATAATAATAATGCAACGAGAAAATATAAATTAAAGAAATATGAATGCAAATATCAAAAAATATTTTTAATATAAAAAATAACTAATTATATTTAATTAAAATATTTGAAAACACAACATGGGAAGATAACCTCTTTTATTCATTCAAAATTTATTTGGAATTAACATATGAATTTATTTTAATAAATTATTTAGGACTAAGAAGCATAGAAAAATTAATTGAATGAAAAAGACAAGCCAAAATTGGGTATAAACGGCTGCTATAAAGAGGTATATGTACATTTATATTTGACATTTAAATTTCATTTAGGTGTTACAAATAAAAGTACGTAAAACTAAAAAAGTAGGAATATATAAAAAATAAACATTAATATAGTCTTTCCTCCTAAAGTCATACAATAATTAATGTGCACCATTAAATAAAAAAAAATCTTTATCTATGAGGTGCAATCTTGAATGGCTAAAAAGCAGTGACCAATTTTTTAACAAAAAGCCTTGAATTCATTTGAAGTGTTTCTCCACCATTATTAGAGCAAAGTGACTTATTTTCATAGCTACTTTGTTTCTCCACCACGGTCTTACAATTTTTTAGAGCGGTTAATAAGGGTCGATCCAATTCATCTGGGCTAATTCATATGGGTTTTGAGTTTGATGGACTAGGATGGGCTGACCTATCAAAATGATGGATCGAAAAACACCAAGCTCATAACATTACTCTGTGGGCTGCGGGCCTAACGGGTCAGTCCACTTTAAAAAATAATATTTTATTATTTAATTTTAAAATGATAATAAATATAAATATTACCAGACAATATTACATAGTGTTAATACTTGTTAATTAAGTCTTCAACACCTCTAAAAATACTCATAATTGCAAAATTAAATAACTTTTGACATGAAATTCTTCAAACCAAATAAAAATACTAATAAACAATCTAAATAGTTACATGTATTTGAATTACGGGACAACCCGCAGGCTAGCTCAACCCACATTACTCAAGCCCCACAAGCTACGAGTTTATCCAAGCCGGGCTAAAAAACTCTGTTCTTAAACGGGCTGCAAAACCTGAAGTCTAACTCCATCAAATTACAAAATGGGTCGGATCATCCCAACGGGCCTAGCCCATATTGACGGCTCTAGTTTTCAAACATCTTAAGACTTTTTTTCCAAAAAATAAACTCAAGTTTTTCAAGAATAATCATCAACAAAGAGAAAAAAAAAGGTATTCGTTTTTATCAAGTGAGACTGCCTTGATAGGTCTACATAATATGTAAATCAAATCCAGAAGGCACCATACTCTTGCCTAGGACTGCTCGTCGGGCCGGACCGAAATAGACCGATACCAGACTGGAACGAAATGCCCAGGATCGGAATGGGATAGATACCGGTATGGACCGGACCGGAATATTTGGTATGAAAATGGTGTTCCATCCCGTTCCGACATTAATCGGTATAAACTCGTACCGAACCGAAATGGAACGGACTGGATTAAACGAAACGGATGATATTTTTAAAAAAAAATAAAAAACTTAATTTTTGAATTTCATTCAAGTGTAGCTTAAAGGTTTTAAAGTTCTGAAATTTTATAACTTATATTTGAAGTTCATTAGTTTGTTAAAGTTTTTTATTTTTTTTAAGTTTTTTAATTTGTAAGTTATAAGTTTCTAAGTTTATATTTTTTTAAGTTATATAATTGTAGACTTTTAGTTTATTAGAATTTTTGTTTTTTAAAGCTTTTCAAGTTATAAGTTATAACTTTTAAGTTTATATTTTTTTTAAGTTATATATTTGAAGTTTTTTTAGTTTGTTTAAAGTTTTTTTCTTTTAAGTTTTACAGTTACAAGTTTATGTTTTGAAATCTATTAGTTTATGTTTTTCAAGTTTCTAAGTTATAATTTAAAAAACTCAAATATATATATATGTATATATTATTTTATTTTTATCAGCCCAAAAATAATTAGATTCAATTAATCAACTTTTCATCTTCCACTTCTTATTTTTATGCTTCAAAAACAATACTAGAGGAGAAGATAAAAAGAACAAAATAATGTCTTGTTATAATTTATTTTATCTGCAGTTATGACATTTAATATCAACAATCATAAAATGAGAAATAGATATATGTGAAAACGTGTATGAAGGAAGAGCAAGAGACAAATGTATTATTATTAAAACTAAAGCATATTGATTTATTGATGATTATATTGATCTTATAAATAATTGTCTTCACTATTATAATATGTCTGTGAAATTATAAAAATTTCAACTTTAATACATGATATATTATGATCTTAACTTTCATTTAATTCATATTTGATTCAATTTCAAAAATATTAACATAAAAAGGTTCACTCATTTTTGTGAGTGGAGTTATTATTGCATTTAATATACATTTAGTATATTTCATAAATTAAAATATAATCTCTTCATTAATTTAAAAAGAAAAGAATAAAAGAATAAATTAAAAAAGAAATGAAATAAGGAAGGTAATATTCTTAATTAACGTAGCACAAATCTTGATCATAATTGAATGTGGATGATGGGCAAATGATTCACTAATCACTATCTCTTTCATAATCTTTGCAAATTTTCACAGAAAATTTTTACTTCATCTTTTATCAATATTCTCTTAATTTCTTTCGACATGAACGACTGGTTATTAGTTAATGAGATGATTTATTTGTTTATGCTTACTGGAGGGTAATTAAATTGCTATACGTTTAGTTATTCTATCCAATTATTCACATTATTCCATGCTACTTATTTCTATTATTTAATAAAAACCTTTTTGGAGAGTAATGGAGGAGGAAATTAGTTAAATATTTTATAGTATTTTAATTTATTGTAGAGGTAAAGTGGTTATGCACTTAGAAATATAAAAGTAGCAGATATAAGAAAAATCATATTAGAAAAAGCTTTTGGTGAATATTACATGACTAGAGTAAATTATATACCATATCTACCTAACTACTCTTACAAATATTTACGATGATAAGTTACATAAAATTTTTAGAAAAAAGATATAAAAAATATGCAGTTACTAGAAAAATAGATAAAAATAAATACAGATAAATACATGAAAAATAAAGATATAAAATTTCTTAATAAAAATATGCAAAAACTACTAAGGCTAAAACAAACAACTACAAAACACTATAATAAAACCAATTTTAAAAGATAGATTACCTAGATTATCTTAAAGTTTTAATCTTATATATACTTAAAGATATAGAAATAATAGATATCAAGAAAATAATATTAGAAGAAGTATTAAACTATGAAATTGAAACTGCAAATTGTCTAGAACAGTTATACGAAGAAAGTTACCCAGAAGGATATTATTCAGATTAAAAAATGTTAGAATATATTAGACAAACTAGAGAAAATCAAGAAAATCTAAATAATGAAATTAATTATAGAAACCGAATTAGGAAAATAATGGAAGACCTAAAAGAAAAATTAATATGAATAGAAAAAACCTTAGAAAATTTAGATAAAAGTACATGTGATAGTTTATATAATTTAAAAAACTCACTACGAGAAGAACAACATAAGATAATAAATAACATTGAAAATCTAGAATTAGATATACATTATAGCACAGATAGGATAAATTATTATACAGAAATTTGTAACTCTGCAATTACTACAGGATAAAAAATTTAATGAATATATCTTACGAAAAAAGTAAATTATTAAAAGATATTGAAACAAAATATCCACGCACTGATAAAAATAGATTCACTAGAAACCTACTAAATCTATTATAAACCTACTAAATCTATTATACCTATTAAATCCGCGCACCCCTACGAATGAAAAACTCAACATTAATTTCAAAGAACATGGATGGAGAATTAGAAAAGGCTTGGTTAACTTTTGAAACTAACTATAACAAAATAGGGTTAAATATAAGAAAACAAAGAGTCATATTAAAAAAAATGATTCTTTAATCATCAGTAATATGACTGAACATTAATATCTATTAAATATATTTATGATTTTTAACATTGTTTTAAAATTAAATTTATAATTTATTTTAATAGAATATAATAGTAATTGAGGAAAAGGATTATTTAACATTATATTAATGATGAAAGAAAATAAAAATGACTTTATTTAATTCCAGTAAAACTTAAGATGAAATTTTATACGTGTAAAGTTTCAAAATCTCCTAAAATATAATCATTTGATTACATATTCCTAAGTAAGAATGATTTTCAATTAAGAATATCTACAATTAACTTTTAGTTTCCCTTCCTATTTAACTTCTATTATAATTTATATTGTGATAAATATGCAATTGATGATACAGATATCACTAACATGTGCACTAAAAGAATTTACTAAAATAAATCCTCTTATATTGTGATAAATATGCACTTGATAATACAGATATCACTAACATGTGCACTAAAAGAATTTACTAAAATAAATCCTCTTATTATAAGCAAAGAAATCAAGAGGATGGTACTCACGAAACATTAATTAATTAATTTTTGACATGATATCCTTTTCTCCATTATTGAATGAATTTATTTAATTGTGTTAATAAAAATTATCTGTAATTAAACATTAGCCCTTTTATTAAAAAAAATCATCGTCTTTATGTCCATTAAAATTTAAAAAATGGCTATATATATATATATATATATAATTTAAGGTGAAATTACTTATTTTTAATCAGTTTTTAATAAATATATCTGTCAATCGATTTTCGAACATGAATGAATTATTTGGTGTACGTAATAGTTATTTATTTTAGTTTTACGAACTTTTTATAAGAAATTTTCATTTTAATACATAAAATATCTCCATTTCAAATATAAGAGATCTAAGAAAGAAAATGTACTTCCTTTTATTCTATTTAATATATTTTATAAGTTAGAATACAATTCTCTTCATTAATTTATAAGAAAAAGAATAAAAGGATAAATTAAAAAGACACAAAATAAGGAAAGTAGTATGAAGTAATACTCTTAATTAACATAGTATAAATCTTGACCATAATTGAACGCGGATGATAGGCAAATGATTCACTACCTCTTTTATCAATATTCTCTTAATTTCTGTCCTAATCTTTTCTAAAATTAGCAAAATTATATTTTACTTCAAATTTTATGCCAATTTTTTATTTCTTTTTTCTTTTATATTCTTTTACCATCACAATACTTTCATACATACATTCTTTAAATTTATGAAGGTTTATTATATAAAGAATTTCTTAGAAAGTGAGGAAAAGGAGAAGAACAAAACTCAAACTATATACTATATATTTTATTTTATACCTACAATACAACTATACAAGAACAAAAAAAAAATTTAAATACATCATGTTTCACAATTTTATTGAACACATTTCTAATTTCTTCGCTAAACCTCTTATCATTAATATCTCTTCTTCATCTTCGTATTTCTTCACCAAAACTTTTGACTATCTCTTCTTCATCTTCATATTTCTTCACTGGAACTTCTAGTAATCAATATCTCTTTTTCATTCTTGTATTTATCTATCTATTTTGATGCAAGAAACTTTTAGGCGCCCTTTGATATGTCATGGCAGTGATGACAATATTTTTCTCCCTATATTCTTGTTGGTCCTTTGAAAAAGATTGTGTGCTTGAAATCAAAGAATTGTTGTTGTATTTATAGGTTAAAAAAGGGAAGAAAACGTTAGTGATACATTGAATTAGGAGGTGGAGAGTTTGTATTTACATTGAATTAGGAGATGGAGAGTTTTTTTATTAACTACTCAAATGTAGGCGTTTTGCACGTGTACTTCATGTCAAGGCATATGTGGTGTATTAATATCTTGATGTCTCTTACGATGTGAACTATCACATGATGGATAATAATCAAGATAATAGATAGTAATACATCAGAAACTATGATAAAATAATTTGATTAAATCTTAACCTTTACATAAAAAATTTCAATGCCTGGACGAATATTCATCTACCACTACATGTAACTCAACAAAACAATACGATAATCGAGATATCATAATAATGCGATTAAACCTTAAGAAAAATTCTTAAAGCCTGACCAAACGCTAATCTATCACTTGAAAAAACAACAAATAGTAACAGAACAGAAACTACAGTATTCGAGAATATTATTGCAATATCATCAAACCTAACATTTATGCAAATTTCTCAAAATTCGACGAAACATTCATCTACAACATATACTTGAACATAACAGAAATTACAACAAAATAATACGATAATCGAGATATTAGAACAATACGATTAAATCTAACCTTTTGTAATTGTAGATGCCACCGTTAGAGCTCATAAAAAAAGCAGTTATTAGAACATCTCTATCAATAAATTTTTCATTGTTGATGTTAATATATTATTGTTGAAAAAAAATTCCTATACCTTTTTCTACAAAAAAGGATTATCTAAATATGGAAGATTTTTATTTTATGTTGCGAAAGGAAAAAATAAATAAATTATGGTATCAAATTAATACTACAACACAATTTTAGGAAATTGAAATTTTTTTTTCCTCAAAAACTTAAAGTAATGTGTTTTATTTTTTTTTTCCTTACAAAATTAAAATAACTTTTTTTTTTGGAAGTTTAGAGTAATTTTTTATTTTTGTCTTTTTTTAAAGGAAAAAATTTCAAAAGGCAACTTTTTTACCCTATATTTTTCCTCAATTTAAAATAACGTGTTTTATTTTTTTTCCTTAAAAAAATAAATAACTTCTTCTTTTTTAAAGTTAAGGGTAATTTTGGTTTTTGTGTTTTTTAAAGGAAAATTTTTCAAAAGATATTTTTACCATATATTATAGGAATTCAAATTTTAAATATTATAATATAAAGATATAATAATTAAAGAAAAAATAGTAAAAAGACGATTTTGTCTAAATCACAAAACTTTAATGAAGGGTAAAAAGTTCAAATCACTTTTCTAAATGTCTTCACGGGTCTTCACACTTTTAATATATTATAGATGTTTTAAAAGGAATAGAATAAATAAGGTGTATCAATTTTTTTAACAATTTTTTAAGATATTTATATGTGAGAAAAAAAGTAAAAAAATTGAGAGATAAGGAAAGTAGTAAAGGAGGCCATTGAGAGATGCCACATAAGCATTGAGAAAATATAGATAGATAGATAGATGGATGGATGGATAGATAGATAGATGGATAGATGGATAGATCATTGGATAGATAGATCGATGGATAGATAGATAGATAGATGGATAGATAGATGGATCGATGGATGGATGGATTGATAGATCGATGGATCGATGGATGGATGGATGGATGGATCGATAGACAGATAGAAAGATAGACAGATAGACAGATAGACAAATAGACAGATAGACAGATAGATAGACAGATAGACAGACAGATAGACAGATAGATAAACAAACAGACAAACAGACAGACAGACAGATAGACAAACAGACAGACAGATAGACAGACAGAACAGATGGATCGATCGATCGATAGACAGATAGAAAAATAGACAGACAGATAGACAGATAGACAGATAGACAGATAGATAGACAGATAGACAGATAGATAGATAGACAGACAGATAGATAGACGGACAAACAAACAGACAGACAGATAGACAGACAGGTAGACAAACAGAACAGACAGACAGACAGACAGACAGACAGACAGACAGACAGATAGATAGATAGATAGATAGATACACAGACAGACAGACAGACAGATAGATAGATAGACAGATAGACAGACAGATAGATTAATAGATAGACAGACAGACAGATAGACAAATAGACAGATTGATAGACAGCTAGACAGATAGATAGACAGATACACAGATAGGCAGACAGATAGAGAGATAGACAGACACAGATAGATAGACAGATAGATAGAAAGATAGTGTCACACCTCACACCTCAAATCCTATTGGGGCGGACTGGCACCCATAATCGAGGAGGCCCGGGAGAACCATCTCATAACCTTATACTTCCCATGCATACCTCTATGATAACCTAAAATTCGGACAGCATCATGTCGCATGTAAAAGGAAATAATCACCTGTATAAGCTCGAGCACACATATATATCTATATACAATACTTATCCATTTGAGTCATCACATCTATTAATAAAACACCACCTTGACTGTACATTAGGTCTACAAAGCCTCTAGACAATACATAGAGTTTAACTAAGGTCGGGACACACCCCGCCATATAACTAACTTCTATACAATACCAAAAGTGACTGGATATGACACGGAAAGCCCCGAAGCAAACTAGAGCTCACCAAAAGCAGCTGGATATCCTGGCTCCTACTTGTGCGGTGTATGAGCTGAGGTACCTGTGTCTGCAGCATGAAATGTAGGTCCCCCATGTGGGATGTCAGTACAAAATATGTACTGAGTATGTAAAGCTGTAGATAATCACATATGATACTTTAAAACAATGATACATCAATAAGAGACATATAAATAGACCATCAATGCAATAACGATGAAGTAAGAACTCATTGGCATATCAATGAAGTGTTTTAGAGTCATTAATGCCATAACAATGAAGTAGGAACTTATTGGTATATCAATAAAATGTTTTGGAGTCATTAATAGCACATGGATCTTGTTTGAGTAACCGAATACCTTCTGACATTCTTTAGTGCAATAAACATGTAAGATTTGGAAAACAAGTAAGTATTGGAATGTCTTAACATCTTGTAGGGTGGAAACAAGTTCATTGGTAATGTAGGGCATCCTACAAAACCATTATGGATCACATGTTATTGAATAACTTTGAAAACTTTCTTAATAGAACAATTGTTCACTTTCATGCCAAAGATATGGTATAGAGTATGCTTTACATACCTGACTGTCAACTTCAATACTAGTCCCAAATGGACTTCCCGTCTTTTCGGATTACTTATCTACAATGAACATATATAGCAATCTAGTATTAGCAACCAAACATCACAATTTAATTATTTGAATTCACCAAACTAGTGGTTAAGTAGTAAGCCTTAATTACACCATAAAGGGTGTCACTTTAACCCTCTTATACTCTAATTACATTCACATGCCATACATATTCATACAACATCCTCCAATATCATGTTTGGATTCATTTATCCTTCCAACCAATCCATTAAACCAAATTGAACCATAGACAGAAATAATCATCAATTCAATAGTATATCACCATATCCACCTTCCATAACTCAATTACCATATCCACCTTCCATAACTCAATTACCATATCCACCTTCCACAATTCAATACAACTAAACTATGCAAAATAGTCCATAACCCTATTTCCATCACCTTTCAATAACAACCAATACATATAATTCTCTATCACACATATACATATGGAAAAGAATAAAGGCAAACAATATTCATACCTTAGAATTCACCTCTTGATTATGCAATCCTGTTTGCACAAATAATAGATGTCGTTCGAAGCTCTCGAGATGACAAACGCAGTTATCGGATTACTTTGGAATTTCTTCAGTTGAATCAAAAGTAATTTAAAGGTCAAATTTGGCTAGGGTTTGTTCTTTCTCAATGATTGATGATGAAAATGAGTGTTTCAACTCATATACATGTATATATACACATATTCCCATCCACAATATAATAGGAAATGACCAAAATGCCTTTAAAATTTAAATAATGTCAAATCTGTCCTTTGGTGGACTGTTTTAATAAGCTAAAGTAGATCGAACATAACTCTTTGCTCCGATATCAGATTTAGGTGAAATTGGTGTTGTTGGAAGGATAATTCAAAGAGTTTTCATTTCATGTAAAGTAGGTCACCCAGTTCTTCCTGTACAAGGAGTTATGGTCGTTTGAAGTTGACCCTAAAAATTTGTTTTGATAGGCTGAAGTAAAACGAGTATAACTCCTTACTCAGACGTTGGATTTGGATAAAACCAATTGCATTAGAAAGAAGACTCAAAGATCTTTCTTTTCATAGGTCGCAGCTCTCCCAGCTCATTATATTAATAGAGTTATGATCGTTTGAAGTAGATCCAAAAATTCAGCTGGCCTCAGTAGTTTGTGTGCAGGAAATTTTCCTGCACATTTACTATTTTCAAATATCCCGGCCACCATTTTATAGTTTCGAACGTGCTCGATTATATCTGAAACCTATCCGTTTATGGAAACCTTTATATCGTTGGAAAGCTTATTCAATAACCTTCGCATAGAACCATCGATGGACAAATTTCGATATAAATAAAATTTAAAAAAAATTAATTCCATATAAATAAGACCAATACATGCACTTGAATACGCCAATACGCGTACTTGAATACGGGTTGTTATAGATAGATAGACAGATAGACAGACAGATGGACAGACAGATAGACATATATATATATATATATATATATATA